>NC_133330.1:200190021-200490021 GCF_042186555.1 Aquarana catesbeiana | reverse complement strand
TGCATAGTTTCAGCAGCATTTCCGTTTGACCCAGAGCCGACTATCACCGGGTGAGGTCAGCATAGAGTTTGAGGACCGTATGAACTTTCCCCAGCATAAACCTTTCCCAAATATATCAAAGCTGGTTAGCGGGAGACCAACCCTCTCTCAACTATAGGCCGGTCGGGCTATCAGAGATAGGAGATACCTAGGGGGACAAGGGGGGTGAGATACTCTTCCCCCCCCCCCCCACATCTAGATTACCCAGCCACCTGGCCCAACAAGGAAGCTACAACTTTCGGGCAACCTAGTCCTCAGTGCGGAGCTCTGGCCTGAGGCAAACAGTCTCCAACGAGTACGAGTTGAAAACGGCAGAGAAGGGCGGAAGCATGAGAGGCCGCTCAACGCGAGCAACTGAACCCCAGAGTGCCAGAGAGAGTCTCAATACCAGTTCCATTCAAAAATATCTAAAAGAAGTAAGCGCCAAAAGTCCGGGAATGGAGGCGAAACAATTAGGGACAAAGGACAAGAAGAAAGAACAACAGAAGCAAAAAGGGGGTCAGGGGGATAAAACTTGTGAAGAATCGGACTTTGAGGGGGCGTTTGCCTGGAGTTCCGCGGAGGAACAAAGGATAATGGCGCTAGTACCAAGTAAAACAGAACTAATTGAAATGTTTACAAAGCTAGAAAATGTGATAAAAACTGAAATATCAAATGTCCGAGCCGATATGGGGCATCTTCTTCGCCGGGTGGAGGAGGTAGAGGAAGTTTCAGTGCTTCAAACCAAAGAAATCTCCGAATTAAAAGATCAAGTTAGCAAATTGCGGAATGAAAATCGCATCATGGCATTTAGGATGGAAGAACAGGAAAACCAAAGCCGGCGACAAAATTTGCGCATTAGGTCCATCCCGGAGCAACAAAACGAGGATCTGGGGGAAAAGATGAAGAAAATCTTTAATCCTATAATGGGAAAGCGAGAAGATGAGGCCATTCGGATCGACAGGGTGCATAGAATAAGAAGGCCCCCCCATGTAAAGCAAGACACCCCAAGAGACGTGATCGTTAAATTTCATCTATACGAAGATAAGGAAAGAATATGGAAGAACCTAAAGGGGGCCCCCCCATAACGTTTGAAGACAAAGAGCTGCAGATATTCTCCGACTTATCAGCAGGAACTCTTGCACGAAGAAGACAGATGAGACCAATTTTGGAGCAGCTAAGGAAATCTAATCTCAAATATAGTTGGGGGTTCCCAACATCCCTGATAGTTTTAAAGGACGGAAGATCAAGCAGGATGAGATACTTGGAAGAGGCTCAGGACTTCTGTAACAGTCTGGGTATCCCCATCCCAGATATGTCGCAGGCTGTATGATTGAGAGACCTTGAGGGCTAAAATGTTTGACCTGTCGGGGGGGGGGGGGGGGGGGGGGCGCGTCGGGGGCAGTGGAGTGGAATTTTTCCTTTTTTTTTTTTCCCCACTTGGCTGCTCCCTCTCGGCCCGCCCCCCCCCCCTTCCTCTCCATTTTGGGGGGGGGGGGGGGGGGGGTGGGGTTTGGGGGTTGGTTGTTGATATAGGTGGCCTCGAGTTATGATACAAATATATGGGATGGGGGTTGCGGCGGGAGGGGTCGCTGTCAATTGTTTCTGCTGGGGTGGGGGGGGGGGGGGGGATGGGATAGGGGTGGAAACAACTAGAAGCGGGACCACCGGACAATGGTGATAAGGTACACCTCATACCCTCTTTCCCCTTGGGAGGGAGGGGAGACGTTAGATGCTGTCGCTGGAGCTTCACCCTGGGGAGGGAGTTCCGTAGGTTGGAATGGGAGAAGTTCCAAGTCAGGGGACTCAGGGTGTCAATCTCACCATTGGGGGGGGGGGGGGAATTGGGAGGGGAGGGCGGGGAAGGGGGGCGGGGGGGTACCGCAGGACGTGCTCAGAGGAGCCGGGGATGATAGAAGACCGGGCTATCAGATATGCTAGAGCTTAGACTCATTTCGTACAACGTGAAAGGGCTAAACTCGCCAAGTAAAAGACATAAAATATTAAAGGAGCTGGAACATCTGAGGGGTGATATAATTTTCCTACAAGAGACACACCTGACCCTTGATACCAGAATAAGGCTTTTCTCCGCTAAGTTCCCCCAGTGGTTCTATGGAGACTCTCCCGACAGGGGGTCGAGGGGAGTCGCTATTGGACTTTGAAAGGTCACGAACTTTTCCCTAAGAGAGAGAATGATAGACCCTGATGGCCGTTTTATTTTTTTAAAAGGTAAACTGGGACCTAAACTGATTACATTAGCAAATGTATATTGTCCCAACAAGAGGCCCACGTTTTTTTTGGGTCAGATATTGAAAAAGCTGTCAGAGTTTGGAGAAGGGGAAGTGGTCTTGGGAGGGGACTTAAACTTTTGCTTCGACCCAGAGCTGGATGGTACGTCCCGTGCCCAGGGGACAGGGAAGGTGTCACTTAGGGCCATTAGGCGCAAGCTATATCATAGTCATTTAATGATGTCTGGAGGCTGCAGCATCCTAACGAGAGAGATTACACCTTCTTCTCCCCTGTGCACGGGACCTACTCCAGACTGGATTATTTCTTTGTAGACCACAGTTTGCTGGATTGGATTAAAGAAACAAAGATAGACGTAACGACCCTGTCCGATCACTCCCCGTATTTGATGCGGATTAAAATACCAGAGGCGCAAGGGCGACTCTGCTCATGGAAATTGAACGAGGAACTACTGAGGGATCCTGGAATAGTGGAGAGATTACAGGACGAGGTAGACTTTTTCTTTAAAACAAATGACACGGGGGATGTGTCACCAGCCATACTATGGGACACACCCAAAGCCTATATCAGGGGCATCCTGATGTCAATAGGGGCAGGTTTGAAAAGAAAGAAAAGAGAAGAAAGAGGAAAGTTGATAGAGGAATTTTTTTCCCTGGAACAAGCACACAAAAAAACAATGGGCCAGGACCTAGACGGTTATCATTTATTAGTCGCCAAGAGGGAGGAGCTAAGGGATATGATGGAGCAAGAGGCCAAGAGAGCTATAAATGCTATAACCAGGAACAACTACTTCTGGGCTAATAAGCCCAGTAAACACCTGGCCAGAATAATTAGGAAAAACAGAAGTAGAAATTATGTAGAGAAAGTACTCAGCAAAGGAGGGGAAGAGAGAGTGACCAGCAACGCCATAGCAGAAGAATTTAAAAAGTTTTACGGGGAACTTTACTTGATAGGGCAACAGGGGCCAGGAGATACTGCTCGATCAGACAGGGGTAAGGAATTTTTGAAGGAGGCAGGACTAGGGGGCATATCAGTTGAGGACAGAGACCTACTGGACAAACCCTTTGAAGAAGAGGAAATACTGGCAGCTTTAAGGGATTCTCCGAAGGGGAAAAGTCCAGGCCCGGACGGCTTCACCTCTTTCTATTTAGAAAAAATGAAACATATTCTGGTCCCAAGGCTATGCCGATTCTGGAATGATCTCGGTACCGGATGCGAAATGTCAGCTGAAGCTTTAACTGCCACAATTACCCTAATTCGGAAGGAAGGGAAAGACGCCAGGCTGTGCTCAAGTTATAGACCAATCTCCCTGCTGAATGCAGACGTTAAGCTATACGCTAAAGTTTTGGCGAACAGACTGAAAGAGAAAATGACAGAATTAGTGCACCCGGATCAGGCAGGTTTTGTTAATGGGAGACAGTGTAGGGACAACGGGGTTCGGGCGGTGTTATTATCGGAAGTTTGTAAACTTGGTGGGCCCCCAGCTCTATTCCTGTCAATTGATGCTGAAAAAGCATTTGACAGGGTAGACTGGGGGTTTATGATGAACACTTTAGAAGCCCTGGGGTTCGGACAGAGGTTCATCTCCTGGGTCAAGGTCCTTTATAGTAGCCCGGCAGGGATGGTGAGAGTTAACGGGGCGATATCAAAGCCCTTCAGGATGTTCAATGGAACAAGGCAGGGATGCCCCCTCTCCCCTCTTCTGTTCGTCCTGACCCTCGAGCCACTGTTGTCTGCTATCCGTAACAGGACTGCAGGGGTATAAAGGTCGGAACAGAGGAACATAAACTAGCGGCTTTCGCAGACGATGTTTTGTTCTTCATTACAAATCCCAGAATAACCCTCCCCAATATACTTCAGATTATTAGAAAGTATGGAGAAGTCTCAAATTTTAAAATAAACTCCAGTAAATCTGAATGCTTGAATATCAACATAGGCAAGCAAGAAAAGGATCACCTGGCTGCTGTCTTCCCTTTCCCTTGGAAGGAGGAGATCGAGTACCTGGGGATTAAACTAGCCAACACCTTCAATAGATTTAGATTATTTGTAAAAAATTTTATTCCTATGTTACATGACATTAGGCAAGAAGTGAGAAGACTACAGGCCAGACCCCTCTCGTGGTTTGGGCGAGTTAATGCGATTAAAATGAGTCTAATGCCCAGGATCTTGTTTAAATTCCAGATGCCGCCCATCCCTCTACCAGGATATTATTTAAAAGCCCTCAGGAGTCTAATAAGCGAAGCTGTCTGGGGTGGCAAAAAACCACACATTGCTTTCACAGTATTAAGTAGGGGGAAAAAAAAAAAAAAAAAAAAAAAGGTGGAATAGCATTACCAGACTTCAATAGATATTATAGCTCAGTAGTGCTGTCACGGATTACGGAATGGAATAAAAAAAGACACGGATAAACGTTGGGTCCACATTGAGCACTTTTTGAGTAACACGAATCTAGGACAGGCACTCTGGAACCCCCCAAAATTCAGAGCACTGAGCACATACACATCTTTATTAACGTTTAACACATTTAAATATTGGGATATGATACACTTCAAGAACAAATGGTCATATAACTCACCACTGATACACATGAAAAATAATGTTTTTTTTGAACCAGGGAGGAGGGAGGTGGGAGGGAATTGGCTGAAGGGAGATTTTGTACGATTGAAACACTTTTTAAACAAGGGGCAAATTCGCACATTTTCAGAATTAAGTATAGAACCTAATCTATGGGTAATGAATTAGTGGAGGTACCTCCAACTCTCCCACTTCATTGAGAGACTTCCGAAACCTCTCAGGAGTATGGAAGAGCTCAGACCGTTCGAGCAGCTTTGTATAAAGGAGCAGACAGGAGGGGAGATAACGCAAATATATAAGATCCTGGGAACTGAGGGGGAGCTGGAGGCACCCCCTTATATTAAAAAGTGGGAGCAGGAACTGGGGTCACAATGTAACGGAACTGTGATAGATAAGATCCTGAAGATGGCCCATTACGTAGCAGTTGACACCAGAAGAACAGAAAGCCACTTTAAATGCCTTGCAAGATGGTATGCCACCCCAGACAGGATAAGCAAAATGGACAAGACTAAATCAAATACTTGCTGGAGGGGTTGTTCAACCTCAGGAACAATGGCCCATGTTTGGTGGGAGTGTCCTACCATAAAAATCTTTTGGAAAAAAAATTCTAGGTTTGATAAAAGATATTACAGGGAAAGTAATAGTAGAGGACCCATGGGTCTGCCTTTTCCACGGGACCTCGGACTCTGTAAAGAACTACAAGACCTCCCTGATCCCTATAATGCTCGATGTAGCTAAGAGACAGATAGCGTCGAATTGGCTGAACGCCTCGAGCCCCTGTACTCGAGAATGGTTGTTCAGCCTCAATGAGGTATACAATGTCGAGCGTTTAGACAAGGGGGGGGAGTCAAACCTGAAGAGGAGGATCATTTAGGGAAATGGGCAGCATGGATCAAGTTTAAAGGGACCTGGGGTTATCTGGAGGAGATTATTGGCCCAGCATAATCGGGTAAGCACTTTCTCCTCGACGAGCATTGTCCTGAGGGGATAACCTGTCATTTGTCATATATTTTAATGTGGATGTGTATGAAGAATTATCCCCGAAGGGAAATGCATTGTTATTGTTATAAAATGATAAATAAAGAATTAAAAAAAAAAAACACAGCGCTATTTTTAGCGCTGCTGTACCGTCGTTCTTGTAGCTGTATTCGGCCGCTAGCGGTGCGGTTTTAACCCCCGCTGGCAGCCGAAAAAGGGTTAAAATCCCTCATACAGTGCGGCTATAGCCGCGGTATTGCCGCGCTGTCCCATTGATTTCAATGGGCAGGAGCGGTTTAGGAACAGTGAATACACCGCTCCTTCACCGCTCCAAAGAAGTGGTTTGCAGGACTTTTTTCACCGTCCTGCCAGCACACCGCTTCAGTGTGAAAGCCCTCGGGCTTTCACACTGAACAAACAGCGGAAGCTGTTTAGGGGCGGTTTGCAGGCGGTATTTTTAGCGCAATACCGCCTGCAAACCGCCTCAGTGTGAAAGGGGCCTTACTGGCCAGTGCAGTTTCCCTTAGTGCCGGTTCACACAGGGGCAACCCGACTTACAGGGCGACTTTGCAAGGAGGTTTGGAGGCGACTTCAGCGAGACTTTGAGCAACATACTTAACCAGTTGCCGACCGCCGCACGCCGATGTACGTCGGCAGAATGGCATGGGCAGGTATATGGGTGTACCTGTATGTCCCTGCCTCCCAGCACGCGGGGGCCCATTCGGGTCCACCCAGTTACCTGCGGTGTTCGGAATCATTACAGGAGTGATCCATGCTGAGAGGGAGGCCGCCGATTCATGGCCACCCCCTCACGATCGTACCTGACGAATGAAAAGCTTCCTCTGCTTCTGTAATGTAAACAGAAGCAGAGGAAGTGATGTAATCTCGCCTCATGTCGGTCTTTTCGTTCAGGCGCCGAGAAGAGAAGACATCAAGTAAGTCTGCACCAACACTACACTAACAGTATAAAAAGTAGGCACACAAATCACCCCCCAATCACCCCCCCCCCCCGCACCCCCTGTCACAGTGACATTGACATTGGTGTCATTTATGACTGTTATAAGTAGTAGGGCAGTTAGTGGTAGGTCCCTTTAGGTCTAGCGTACCCCCCTAATAAAAGGGTTTAACCCCTTGATCACCCCCCAGTTAACCCCTTCTTCGCTTGTCGCCAGTGTCACTAAGCAATCTTTTTTCTGATTACCGTATTAGTGTCACGGGTGACGCTAGTTAGTCAGGTAAGTATTTAAAGTTCACTGTCAGCTTTTTATAGCGTTATAGTTAACCCTTTCACCAGTGATCACCGTATAAGTGTTACGGGTGACTCTGGTTAGTTAGTTTGTTTTTTATACCAGCCGTTTATTACCCAATAAAGGTTTAACCCCCTGATCGCCCGGCGGGTGATACAAGTTAGGTTTTAGTGTTAGATAGGGTCTGCGTCGCCCCAGGCAGCGTCAGATTAGTGCCAGTACCGCTAACACCCTCGCACGCAGCATACATCTCCCTTAGTGGTATAGTATCTGAATGGATCGATATCTATTCAGATCTATACTAGCATCCCCAGCAGTTTAGGGTTCCCAAAAATGCAGTGTTAGCAGGATCAGCCAAGATACCCTCTAGCACTTGCGTTTTGCCCCTCCAAGTGCAGTATCGATCGATCACTGTTACTTACAAAACACTAAACACACATAACTGCAGCGTTCGCAGTCAGGCCTGATCCCTGCGATCGCTAACAGTTTTTTTTGGTAGTGTTTGTTACATTTGCTGACAGTCTAAAAATCGTAAATCGAAGGTACAGTAGTGAAGAGGCCTACACGTTTCTGAGCATGACAGATAGTTAGGAGGAAGTCACTCATTTGTCAGATTCAGGCTCAGAATACGATCCTGAAGACCAGTGGTCATCAACCCTGTCTTCAGGGCCCACCAACAGGCCAGGTTTTATGTATTACCTTGGGGAGATGCAGACTAGAATACTGCAATCACTGAGCAGCAAATTACATCACCTGTGATATATTTCAGTTATCTTGCAAACCTGGCCTGTTAGTGGGCCTTGAAGACAGGGTTGATGACCACTGCTGTAGACGACAGCAGCTCCATGACAGATAGCTCTGACGACGGAGTTGTGGTCCCTGCCAAGGTCAGACGTACCAGACCCCGATCTTCTTCTGCTGTTGAGGTGCAAGAACCGCAGGCCTCTCGTATGGAGCAGAGAAGTACTAGCGCTGCTATTCCTTTGGTGAACTGGCAAGCACCAGCGGCCTAGTACACCCTGGTCATACATCCAGCAGCGCAGTAACACGTGGTGATGTGGCGAGTCCCATAAGTGCAGTTCAAGCTGGCGAGGTGGCAAGCACAAGTAGTGTCCCACTGCCACCAAGAAGACAAAGACAGGCCCGTCGTGCCCATAGTGCCCTTCCTGCTGCATTTGCCAATGTGAATTGGGAACCCACCACTTCTGCAGCACCCGCACTTCCCCCCATTCACTGGCCAACCCGGCAATCAGGTGGAAACAGTTGATTTTTTGTCACTTGATATTTATTTGCTGTTTTTCACCGAAGATCTCTATAGATCTATTGTGGACCAAAGCAATTTGTATGCTGGTCAATACATCGCCACTAATCCTCAGTCCTCTCTTGCCAGAGATTGGAAACCAATTACTGTTTCCGAATTTAAGACCTTTCTGGGCCTTTCCCTCGACATGGGCATAGTTAAAATGAGTACGTTGCGGTCATATTGGTCCACTGACCCAATTCACCATGTGCCCTGGAAGCAGAGAACACGGGCATGATACGAGCAGATTTTGCGGTTCATGCACTTCAACAATGAACTCTGTCATCCTTGTGGAGATCCTGTATACGATCGGCTCTACAAAATTCGGCCCCTCGTAAACCACTTCAACCAACGTTTTGCACACTTGTTTAGTCCCTGATTACGTTTTCTGGCCGCTTGTCATTTAACCAGTATCTTCCCAGCAAGCGTGCCAGATACGGGTCAAGATGTAAAAGCTCTGTGACAGGGCCACAGGCTATACATGTAGTTTTATGGTTTACGAGGGAAGAGAGTCACGTAGAGCCAACAAACTGCCCTGACTACATAGGAAGCTCTGGCAAGATTGTGTGGGACTTGGTATCACCCTTATTCGGAAAGGGGTACCACTTGTATGTGGACAATTATTACCCGAGCGTGCCACTTTTTAGTCACTTGTTTGATCATCAGATTGGAGCATGTGGCACCCTGCGACCTAATCGCCGGGGCTTTCCCCAGTGGCTTGTAGATTCCAGTCTTAGGCTGGGGGAGAGAACCTGCTTCAAGTGTAATAACTTGCTCGCTATGAAGTGGAGGGACAATAAGAATGTTTTCGTTCTTACCTCCCTTCATGCAGACACGACGATCCAAATTACTACGGTGACTGGTGTTGTGAAGAAATCCCTGTGTCCACAAATATAACCAAAATATGGGAGGGGTGGACCTCAACGACCAGTTGTTGGCGCCGTACCTAGTTGCCCGTAAGGCCAGACGCTGGTATAAAAAAGCATCTGTATACTTATTTCAATTGGCTTTGCTGAACGCTCATGTGCTATACAGAGCTTCAGGATGGACTGGATCCTTCCTTAAATTCCAGGAAGAGATCGTCAGAGCCCTTCTGTTTCCAGACGGTGCTCCACCTCACCTTCCCAATACAAATGCAGTAAGCCGGCTGCATGAGAGGCATTTTCCTTATGGCCTCCAGAGTACCCCTACCCAACGAGCCCCCCAAAGAAAATGTGTCTGTAGAAAGCGGAGATATAGGCGTGACACCCGCTATTTTTGTCCCTCCTGTCCTGACTATCCTGGTCTTTGCATTGGTGAATGTTTTGAACGCTACCATACACTAGTTGAGTATTAGCGTAGGGTACAGCATTGCACAGACTAGGCACACTTTCACAGGGTCTCCCAAGATGCCATTGCATTTTGAGAGACCTGAACCTGGAACCGATCCGTTACAGTTACAAATAAAAAGTGTAAAAAAAAAAAAAAAAACCACACACACACACACACACACACACACACACAACACCACACACAAAAAAAAATAAAATAAAATAAAATAAAATTAAAATCGAAAGAATAAGAGATGTGGCGGCGATGGATAGAGAGAAACTAATACAAGATACGGTGAAAAATACAGAAAACAATAATACTTTATCCCTTGTGATGGATTTTAATGCCCAAAACAAACAAGTTTAAAGAATCGTTAGAAAATATTGGGACAGGACGCCATCTTGGCGCTATCCTTCCTGAGAAGCCCAGATTCACCTATCGGAGGGCCCCAACCCTCAGAGACAGTTTAGCAAAAAATGTGATTGATCCTCCTACCAAGAAGAATTTCTCCTTTTTTGAAGGGAAGAGCTACTAGCCCTGCAAAAAATGCTACACTTGTCGTCATACTAAAGAATGTAAGAAAAAGTCAGCTTTACCTCTACAGTCACGACAAAAGAGTATCCAATAGAGGATTTTATATCAAGTCGGATTGAGTGGGTGGTCTATTTATTAGAATGCCCATGTCGTATCCAGTATATTGGTAGAACGTAAAAGGAACTCTGGATGAGATTGAGGGAGCATGTTCAAAATATCAAAAAGGGCTTCACTAAACATAGCCTGTCAAGACATTATGCAGAATTCCATAATAAAGACCCCTCATCCCTTCTGGTATGTGGCATTGAAAAATATAAACCCCACTAGAGAGGAGACAATAAAGTGATTAAAATCAGCCAGTTGGAGTCGAAATGGATACATGAAATACAGACTTTAACACCTCTGGGACATAACCTTGAATTCGATCTTAACTGCTTTATCTCTATTAATGTGCTATTTTTATTCTACTATTTTCCCCCTCTTGATATTATCCTTTCCCCCGTTTTATGATCTGCGGTGTGAGCCTTTGCCAGAGCTCAGTAGATTTGGTTATCTCATTTGATCTACAATATATATGTAGATTATTTTTTATTATTAGATGTTATTCACTCCATTGTGTTAATTTACTATCATTACTGTTATCTATCCACAAGATGTCAGTATATGCAAATTAGAAGTAGGAGTTTATCCTTATGCATATTATTGTACCCTAATAATGAATTTACATCTGTTCACCACTAGATGTCATCTGTGTGCCAGGTTTATAAGATGTTATTGTCCAATTACCACCAGATGACGCTGTCCTATGGAGATTCCTATATTAGGTTGTTTTTATATTTTATTTCACCTTTGACACAAAATTTTGATTTTATACTGGGATTTTATATCTATTTGTAATCACTTAGATCTCGCAGAGATATTCTGAGTATTCATCCATTGAAGCTACACCAATTAACATCCCATCTGGTCTGCTAATGGAACAGACCATATAAAAGACACCTGACTCCATCACCCTTTGATGAAGTCACGTGAGCGGTGACGCAACGCGTCAGGGAGGAGTCAGGTGTTGTGTTTTATTGTTCTCTCTCTATATTGTGCTGCTCTTTTTTTTACTGTATTCTATTCTGCAATGTTTTATCGTTAACCATTTTTTTTTTAAATTTATTTTGACAGAAACAGCATTTTCTCCCACGATACATAAAGCCGTGAATCCAGCGCTGCAGGAGGTGATTTCACCACAGTTAAAGTGGTTGTAAACCCTTTACAACCACTTTAAACCACAGGCAAGCCTATAATTAGGCTTGCCTGTAGCTGCACTGGATATCTCCTAAACCTGCACGGTTTAGGAGATATCCCTGTATTTGCATGTGCCGACGTCATGCGGCACATGCGCACTTAAGCCAACTGAAGCAATGGCACGCATGCTATAAAACTTTTGCGCAAACCAATAAATATATGCTTATTGACATTTTTTTTTTACCAAAGACACGTGGCCTAATACTTTTTGGCCTAAATGTATGACTAAAATTGAGTTTATTGGATTTTTCTTATAACAAAAAGTAGAAAATATTCCATTTCAAAATTTTCAGTCTTTTTCCGTTTATATTGCAAAAAAAAAAAAAAAAAAAAAAAAAAAAAAAAATCGCAGAGGCAATCAAATACTATCGAAAGAAAGCTCTATTTGTGGGGAAAAAAGGACGCAAATTTAGTCTGGGTATAACATTGCATGACCGCGCAATTACCAGTTGAAGCAGCGCAGTGCCAAATTGTAAAAAGTCCTCTGGTCTTTGACCACCCAAATGGTCCGGGACTGAAGTCATTAAAGTCGCCTCCAGGACAGGTGACTTTGGCTGTGGCCAATCACAGAATAATCAGCTCTGTGGGAGGGAGGGGGTTGTCTGGGTAAACATGGAGTACCTGGGTAAATTATTTTCTTTTTCCTGTAAAGTCGCTTCAATATAGATGGAGAGCCGACTTCCATTGAAATCTATGGGTACAAGTCGCCTAGAAGTAGTGCAAGAACCTTTTCTGAAGTTGGAGCGACTTTAGTAGGTGTACATTAAGACGGCTCTCATTCACTTCTATGGCATTTCTTATGTCCAGCGACTTGAAGACTTACAAGTCAGATCCCAAGTCGCTGTAGTGTGAACCGGCACTTATTGTTATATTGTGCTTGGCTAAAATACTGTGATAAATAACGGATGTGTGTTTTTTTAGTGAATGGACTTTAAAGTGGTTCTAAAGGCTCAAGGTTTTTTTTTTTTTATCTTCATGCATTGTATGTAGCAGGGTGGATTTTTGGGATTTAAATCTGATTTTTTTAAAAATTTTTATTAAATGTATTTTAATAAAATGCTTTCAGAGTAAAGATCTATCTAAAAGATAGTTTTCTACGCAAGATAGATGAATAATTTAGTTTATTCAGCATGAAATTGAGCTTGGTTATGTAGCATGAGGCTATATATTCTGCAATATTTACATGTTTGGTAAACTCATTCAATGAATCCAAGCTCTGCAAGCTGAGATAACATGCACTGCATTGATGCATTCACATAATTTCGCAGGAACCATGACATAAAACAAAGTTCAGGAATATTCCTTTATCCCATGGTTTTGCAAAACTATGTACACTATTGACAGCTTATTCTAAAATAGGAAACATTCATTTTGTTTGCAAATATTAAAGATTCTAACTACCAGCAAGAATGAGTCCTTACATTTAAAGAGCACCTGTCATTTCAGATCTATCACAACAGCCATCCACTGCTGAGTCACATGACCTTCAAATGTGGAATCCTTCAATGAATTGACCCCATTGGCTCAATTTTACATTTTTTTTTTTTTTTTTTACTTATAGCACATTGACACAGATTTTTTGTATCATTGTAAAAAGTGTTCTCCTTAATGAAGAGCAGAGCTACATTGTGGTCTGTAAACAAAACTGAAATATGGCAATAGCCCAAACAAAAAAAAAAAACCCTTACCCCTTTTGGTTTCCTGTCCATGCTCTTGAATATTTACATGCTGCGATGCAGCCGGTTTTGACAGATGACTTCTCTTAGCTTGAACAACATTCAAAGACTCACTGGATGTCTCAGATGACCCACTAGAAATCTCTGCACTTCTCCTTTTGTGACCACAGATAGATTTGGCTGTGTCCTTGGGCAGAGTTGATCCTGAACAGCTAGTGGGCCTGGATACACTTATGGCAGGCAAGTCTTGAGCAGACACCATAGGCAATTGCTCAAGCAGATTACTCTGGGAATACTCTTTGTCCTCTCCTTCCACACACCTCAACCTTCGACGGGACTTTAGCTGGGGCCTCTGTACATTCTCACTGCAGTCAGAAGACTTTGATTTTGTAACTGTTGCAGAGTTTATTTTGGACTTTTCAGTTTTTTTGGCCACAGAACTGGCATCAGTCAACAACAGTGGCACGTTCGCAGCTTTTTTCTTTTTGACACAATAAGTCAACCTTGAAGCTACAGGATCTAGATTACCAGAGGTCCTAGGAGAAAAGATTTCACTGACAGGCTCCGTTCTAAAGTTACTTGTCTTCACTTCTTTCACAACAGGTGGTGTTAGAAAATTATCCTTCACAAACTGATCTGGTGACAAAACTGGAGTATGGTTAACTGCATCAAGATATTCATCTGAAGCATAACTGTTGCTTACAAATGAATCTGGACTTAACACCTTTCTTGGTGGTGTGAGCAAGACTGATGGTGGCGTTTGTGTCTTTAAGCTCATCTTTGTAAAACATTCATGGAAAGACTCTTGAAAAGAGCTGGACTTTTCAGATGGGGGACCAGTGTGTCTAACAGCAAGCTCTGCATTATAAAACTCAGTTGGGGATAAGGTTTTAAAGTCATTTACCAAACTTGGTGTACAAGTAAAATTATGCTGAAGACCATGTACTGGATTTATTGGTGAGATGGACAGTTTATTCACCCTGTGTTCAGTAAGAGTCCATTGTTCCTCAACAAAATCTCTGTGAATTGTAGAGGTGGCTTTAAGTTCTTCTATGGTCTCATACTCAGTAGTGCACAAGATGGAGTATGTTTTTGACCTCTTGAGTGATCCCGGGATGAAAGCCTGTAGATCATTACCAAGTGGACTGACATAGTGCGTAGGAGCTTTATTTTCTGTGCTCCGCCTACCCTTCTCGACACGAGAGTGTCTGATATTAGGCTTGGAAAGATTTTCACATGACCGTAAAGGGTTATTTGCTGCTCCTGACAACCCCTGGCCATTTTTGTGCTTTGCATTAAATGTTTTATTTTTAATGACTGTAGAACAAAGATCTTTATTCTTTGATCCAGAGAGCTTAGGTTCTACAGGAGAATATTTCTTTTTTATTGTATTCCAACGAGCTCTCTGAAATATAGTCAAACAAAATGCAATGTCACCTCATGTACAGTACAAATGAAAAGTATATGGCAACATATTTTAAGGATAAATTCATCTTTGAATAATTACATAATATATAAATATATATATATACATACATACACACACACCTTACATCTTTTTTGCATTATTATTTATTTTATTTTTTTATTGTTTTTGGAGCCTGCGAAGCATTGTACCCACAATCAGCAGATCGCAGGTGCAATGCAGGACCCCCGCAGACTGTCAATGTAATCTGTCTGCTTGTACATTGTATGGGCAGGCACACACTGACAGGAAGAACCAATGAACTACCAAGAGGGCTCAACAGCGCCCTGGCAGTTCATTGAGAGCTACAAGATGACTGCTGCAAAGGTTGTTAGTACCTTAAGTTCATTTCACAGAATTCTGTGAATAAATGACACGTCCGGGTGGGCATAACCCTGCACAGCTGTGGGGGTTTTTTATTTTTTTTATTTGTGAGAGCGAGTTTGGGTTTGCTGTCACTAGAGGTGGTCGGGTAGGGGCTACAGCAGTTTACCAAAAACATGCAATATGTTCCCAAAGGTGAACACCCTAAAGCAGGGATATGCAATTAGCGGACCTCCAGCTGTTGCAGAACTACAAGTGCCATGAGGCATAGCAAGACTCTGACAGCCACAAGCATAACACCCAGAGGCAGAGGCATGATGGGACTTGTAGTTTTGCAACAGCTGGAGGTCCGCTAATTGCTTTTCCCTGCCCTAAAGCCTCATACACACACAATCAGATTGTTGGCCAACAAAGCGTCAGACTTTTGTCCGAAGGGCGTGTGCCAGGATCTTGTCTTGCATACAAATGGTACACAATTGTCGGCCAACACGAACGTAGTGAGCGTCACCCTTTGGGCACCTTCTGATAATGTCGCGTTTGGTGAGCATTGATTCTGAGCATGCGTGTTTGTGCTTTCAACTTTTGTGTGACGGACTTGTGTACAGACGATAGGAAAATCTGACAACAGACCGCTGCAAACTGAAAATTTACTAGCCTGCCATCCAACATTTGTTGGCGGAAAGTTGGACAACAATTGTCTGATGGAGTGTACTAAACAGTCGGATTTTAGGCCAACAGTCTGTCATCACACAATTCCCTGCCGAAAATCCGATTGTGTGTTTGAGGCTTAAAAAAAAAAAAAAAACATGCAACATGTTCCCAAAAAAGTGGAGCTTATCCTAGAAAGCATACATATAGCCTAACCTTTGGACAGAGAGAGGAAGGGTTGGAACCATGTGCCATGTCTCCCTCAAGAAGATTCAACCTTTCTTGTTCTGTTGGCTATTGTCAATGCAACAGAAAAACACAGGGAATCCAACTTTCACAGTTGTCCCCAAAAGAGGAAAAAATTATCCAATGGGGACACCTTTTTCGTGACGGCCAAGAAAAAATTCCCCTTATTTTGTAGAGATTTGCTCTTACTTCCTGTTCCATCTCCACTACAGGTTCCCCAACAGTACACATACAACAAAAACTAAAAACTGTAAAGTTTTAACTATTCCCTGCTCTATCCAAAAATGAAACAAGTTTTGAGTGTACATACACTTTAAAAAAAGTTAAAGGCAATACGTAAGGGCTCATGCACACAGCATCTTAAAGAAGCTGCTCCTACAGGCTTTTGAGCTTGTTGAAAACATGAAAAAAAAAAAAAAAAAAAAAAAAAAAAAAAGAGCACAAGCTTCTTCAAGCTTTGGAGAAATAAAAGCAGCCTTTTTTTGAGCTTCAGTGTGCATGAGCCCTAAGAACAACCATTTAATTTTCAAGCGAATGTGCAGAATCTTCAGCATTCTAAACACTTCCATGTGTCAAATACCTGTGCCCCTGCCACACACAGTAGTTCCACTCACTACTGTGTCCTGTTGTGGCCAGCTGGTGAAATGACATAGCTTCAGCAGGGAACCAGACATCCAAGACACCTAGAAAGCTATTTATTTTTGATATTTCAATGGTAGACATCGGACTATGCAACAATAATTAGTAGACTGGGACTGTGTGATCTAGTCTATCTAGGTTGAGAGCTGGGAAAGGATTTTTGTTTGTTTGTTTTTTGGCAAAATGAGGTACATTTACATTAAAGCAAGGATAAAAAAAAAAAAAAAAAAAAAAAGTGTAAAATCCTATATTAATTTCCACATTATATATCATATCTTTCTAGCCTACTCCTAATACTGCGACACATATTCACTGTGTCCTGATGTATCATACATGTCACAGAGCCTACCTTTTGAGGTACAGGTGGGCTGAGGGGAGGATGTCAGAAGGTGGAGTCAGTACAGGAATCGCTGCTGACAGGCAACAAGGTACCCTGGGACATGCAGTCTTTAGAAGTAGAAACTAAATAGCAGAGGAGAAGCTGCATGCAAGGAATCCAGCAAGTTGTGGAAAGAGATATGACCAACAGACAGGCAGAACTCACAACACATAAGAAATATGAAGAATCGCACTAATGGTCAATTCCAATATTAAAGTTCATGTGAACAGTAAGTATATACATACACACACGTGCAAAATAGCGCAAAAAATTAATAAATATGTCCACAGTGAAATGATAAATTGAAAGACAATCTATTCATTGAAAAAGGTCCATCATCCATCACCACAAACCACTGTGAATCCACCACCAGCTGTAGAGACTGCTTACCAGTTCCTGTAGACCCCTTGTTACAGGGGGTCAGGATAAGCCAGTGGCTTATTACCCAGCCTGGGCCTTTCTCCACGTCTCAGAGTTGCTCCGCACTTCCGGTGTCATTCGACAGGCAGAGATGGAGTATAGCGACAAAAAAAAAAAAAAAAAAAAGACCAAGAAGGCTCCGCATAGTAAAAAATCATTTGGGGTTTATTATGTAAAAGTGCATAGCACTCACAAACATGTAGAGTTAAAAACGCCTGATCTATGGTGTGTTTGCAGAATACAACCCGTCTGATGAAACACGAGAATGGTGGTGACGTCAGCGCGTCGTCACCACCATTCTCGTGTGATGGACGGGTTGTCTTTGGTTGTGTTCGGCAGACAAACCATAGAGCAGGTGTTTTTAACTCTACATGTTTGTGGGTGCTATGCACTTTTACAAAATAAACCCCAAATGATTTTATACTTTGCGGAGCCTTCTTGGACTTTTTGGCGCTGAACTCCATTCCTGCTTGTCGAATGACACTGGAAGTGCGGAGCAACTCTGAGACGTGGGGAAAGGCCCAGGTTGGGTAATAAGCCACTGTCTTATCCTGACCCCCTGTAACAAGGGGTCTACAGGAACTGGTAAGCAGTCTCTACAGCTGGTGGTGGATTCACAGTGGTTTGTGGTGACGGATGATGGACCTTTTCAATGAATAGATCGTCTTTCAATTCATCATTTCACTGTGGACCACCTTTTTTTTTTTTGCACACGTTTATACTTTGAGCATATGAACTTTATTTAATATTACTTAATATTGGAATTACCATTACTGCGATTCTTCATATTTCTAGTATATACTGTTGGTGTTTGTGTTACATACAGAATTGCTGCTTTATTTATTAATTATTTTGTTTAAGTTTATTATTTTCTATAGCGCAGTTATCCCACTATTTTTACATTGATTATAGAACTCACAACATGAAAGGAGATTTTTCATCTTGTTAAAAAAAAAAAAAAAAAAAAAAAAAAAAAAAAACTATTTTGTGTATTCCAATTACAATGCTGATGTTATAAAACGAAAACTTCAGAGGCATGGGCTGATGACGTCACAATCTCCAACTCAGCCAGAGGAAGTTTTGTATTCATTCACAGAATACAAAGCTGCCTATGAATGGCTGAGTGCTGATCAGACCAACTCTGCATTGTTTTGGGAATTAGATGGGAAGTCTCTGTCTCACAGCCAGAACCCAGCACTGTACTGTATGTAGCTGAAGCTACATACATTACATAGAGTGCTTAGAGACACTGCAGCACACAAGGTTTAGCCTGGCTTATGTAATGACATCTTCAGAAAAATCAAAAAAAGTGACTAGATAAGAAATGAGTTATAAGACCTCTGGTTATACTTACCTTTTTCTTAGATGGCAGTTCTGCACTCCCCAGAAGTACAGCTTGGTGCTTCACAAAATCATTTACAAGAAAGGTGACAAGTTCTCTTACACCTCCTTCTTCTAAGGGAGTCCATGTGATTGTCAAAGGAACAGATTCAAATGGCTGCACAATGAAAACATTAAGAAAAACAAAAACAAAAAAAAATTAGCGCAGATCATCACTGTATATATTGTTAATTGTCTAAATTACTATGTAGAAGGGTATAAACGGAGTCCGATCATGCAACTGCTACTGGACCTTGAAGCATTGTTCTATAACCGGAGAGTGCCATGATAAGGGCCTAACAATATAGCTACATAATATATTAAAGCAGCAAAAGAATTTGGCAATGAATCTACAGCGGGGTCTTTCAGTATAGCTCAGGTCACAATAAAAAGTTACCTTTCTCAAAGGGTGCCTGCACATTTATGTAATAGTGCATTTTGCCATAAATCTTAGAGGCTAGAGCACCAAGGAACTCTACAATTAATTTGCTATAGGTCCAAGTCATCCACGTCCTTAAAGGAAAAACTGGACTCTGGAAGATGTATCAAAAAAGCTGAAGCAGAGGACAAAGGACTAGTAACCAGTATTGCATGTGGTCGCCCTGTAGGTGATCTTTCTTCATTACTGACTTACCATGCCTGTTTAGCACTATATCTTTGTGTGGAGGCTGGGCTTAATTTCCTCATCTTAGAGCCTCCAGCTAGAAGAACAGCGAGAAGAACAGTAATTATATCACCAAATCTCACTCTAAATCTTCTGAGACTAGCTATCAAAAGGCAGCCGTGTCTTAGATCTCACACTGTAGGTATATAGCTATGTGGCTGATGCTCATTTACATATATCACTGTCCTGGCTGCGCTTGCACATCACAGTCCTATAGACCCCAATAAGGCCATGTCCTAAAGCTGGAGATGGCACGGGACAGTCCTATAAAAAAAGTCTATGGTGCTGTAGCGTGCAGACAGGATGTAAATAAATGCTGGAGACTGTGGCCATCAGATTAAAGTATGCATCTGTGGAGGGGGAGGGTGGGTACTTTAGATCAGTGCAAAGGTGCAAACAGGATAGGTCCACTTTAGGGCTGCAACTAATGATTATTTTCATAATCAACTAGTTGCCCGATTAATCGGTTAATAACCTTAAAAAAAAAAGTGCGGTGTATAATTTAGTTAATATGTAAAGTTTTAAAAAAAAAGTCAATTTATTCTTAAATATCTCTATGCAGTGGTAAATATAAATAACCAACTATATGGTTAGGAGGCAAAAAATCTAATCCACTCTGAGAATAACAGACAGAAGAGATATACTGTATATACTATTAGCCCCGGTTCACACAGGGGCGGCACGACTTGCAGGTCGCCTCAGCGACCTGCAAACGACTTCCGCGGCGACTTGCAAAACGACTTCTGTATAGAAGTCTATGCAAGTCGCCCCCGAAGTAGTACAGGAACCTTTTTCTAAGTTGGAGTGACTTGCGTCGCTCCTATTAGAATGGTTTCATTGTACAGAACGGGAGGCGACTTGTCAGGCGGCTAGGTCGCCTGACAAGTTGCCCCTGTGTGAACCGGCTCTTAGAGGAGATATATACTACATACTATCAAAGGGTGAATCTGGTAAATATCATCAGACTCAGATCAAATTTTTATATTAAAAAAAAAAAAAATTTAATTTTAAGAACGTTCGTTCGATTTTCTAATCGTTAGTGGGGTCAAATCAACGTTCATTTTCAACCACAGTGACGGAAAAAATTTGGAAATTGAAAATTCCTTTCACCAAGATGTTTTCAGACAGTGTATGTGGTTTTCGTTCAGAAATTACATTCATTTTAAAAACCAGACTGTTAAAAACAAGTGAAAATTTCAAACATTCTTTAATTCAACGAATGTACAAAGATTTTTCATCTGAATATTCTCGTCTGAAAATTAATCCGTGTGGCCAGCATAAGGCTCGGTACACACCTATGTAGTCTACTTTTGATCTGTTTCTGCACTGCTTTTTGCTGCGTTTTGATTTTTGCGCACATGATTTTGCTACGATTTGTGTTTTTGCATTTTTTTTGGCCAATTTGTTGTTGGGCAGATTAAAAAAAAACACAAATTGCTGCAAAAACACATTACATGCGTTTCTGCAGCTTCTCCATTGAAGTATAATGAACCAAAAAAAGCACCCTTTTGCGTTAAAAAAGCATATATCTGACCCTTTCCAAATATGCAGCGGCTGAAAAAAGCATATATGTGAACGTGTCCCATAGGAAACCATGTAAATGAACTGTAGCGTGTTTCTTCAAAAAGCACCAAAAAACACATTGATGTGAACCAAGTCTAAGACATTTAGTAACATAATGGGGTTAAAACTAAAATGATCCCTTTATAGTACACACACACAAAAAAAAAGTAGATAATCACTACTGTAAGGGGTTCATTTTTTACTGTAGAAGTAATCTTTACAGTTGCAATTTGCTCTTTTTGTACTATAAAGGGCTCATTTTAGTTTTTTTTAACCCCATTATGTTACTGGCCGATTAATCGATTATGAAAATAGTAAATCGATTTATTTCGTAATCAATTGTTTCAGCCCTAGTCCACTTATATTTTGGAAAGCAGTTTTACTTATCTTATTCCCCCCCACCACCACAGCTAGCACTGCCATCTTCCTTCTGATGCCCCAGGTTGTGGGTGGACCCTTGACATCCTCACATACAATGTAGGAAAGCTGGCTCTGCATTATACGGGATGACATCACTGTGCCAGTGATCAATGGAGTGTGTCAGAGGAGGAAGCCTGCTTGAGTGAGGGATCAAGTAAAATAAAACTACTTTTTAACTGTACTCTATAGAAAAAAGGGCTTTTAACCCTTGTAGTACAGGGAGAATGCTACAGCAAGGCAAATTTTGAGTTTTTCCCGGAGTTCAGCTTTAAGAAAAGTCCGAGCAGAGTGTTCACCTCAGCTCTTATAACAAGTCTGTTTATCAGTACCAATAGGCACCCGGCATGTCTGTGCTGATACGGCACCCAATGCCACTGTGCTCATAGCCTGACCCTTTAGGGCCCCATGCACACACCGGTATACAGAATTTACATAGTTAAAATTGAACCTGCATTTCAACTCATATGGGCAACTATGTCCATACGAGTTGAGAGGTGTACTACATTCTGCACATGCACCACATTTATGTCTCACTCTGAATGGCTTATTCAGGGAGCAGTGACACAGGAGGCCCTTGGTCTTCAGTCATGACCGAAGATTGAGGTCCTTCTGTGCCACCGCCAGTGATTACACGTTTATGGTTTACATCTTGGCCCTGGCAGTGGTGCATGTGATCCAGTTATGCTGCATGCATGTAAACATTAACATGTGTATAGTGTAAAATCAGGCCACGGCTGCAGAATTTTCTTTTCACTTTATGCAGCTAAACACTACAAACCAAAAAACAGCTGTGTGAAGGAGCCAATTGCAGATAATGCTGTTGTGTTTAGATCTGTATGCATTAAGGATTCAATTGCAGCAGGTTGTGCATGAGCCCATAGAATGCGCCTGACATCTACATTATTTAGGCACCAGGATCACTGTGGTCTCCACCCACACTAGGTGACTGGTAGCTCATACTGGTGGCACTACTAGGTGCCCAAGTAATAAGAGAATTTTTTACATATATTTTTACACACACAAGTTTTTAAATAATACATACACTGATCATCCATAACATTATGATCATAACCTGTCAAGGCATTGACACCACTAGACCTCTGAAAGTATGCTGTGGTATCTGGCACCAAGCCATCAGTAAGAATTCCTTTAAAGTATACCCAAGGGTAACTGACAGGGATTCTAATACCTCTACACAAAAAAAGGTTTTGCCTTCAGTTATACTTTAAAGTGGTTGTAAACCCTTACATATACCCAGTGAAGTGACTGGCCTCAGGTGATACACAGAGGTGAAACTAATCCTCCTACATAAGTTATACCTGTCTATCTGCAGTCTTCTCTTCAGCCACTCAAATTGCTAAATTTTAAACGAGAAGTTCTGGATTTTTTTTTTTTTTTTAACCACTTGACATCTGCGCTATAGCCGAATGATGGCTACAACGCGGACCTGAATTTCCCGGGAGGCCATCATATGACGTCCTCCCCTGTGCGCGCAGAGCGCGCCTTGATCACTGAGTCACTGAGGCTTGGGTGATTACCGAGCCGAGTAAAGGGCCGGTCCCTTACCATGTGATCAGCTGTCAGCCAATGACAGCTGATCACATGATCAAAACAAAAGCTCTGTGATCTTTTTTTTCTCCTCACACTGAAAGCGCGAGGAGAAAAAAAAGCCGATCACCAGCTTATCAGCAAGGGATGTCGGTCCCGAAGAGGAAGAGGCAATTCTGCCTCATATGTGCCACCAGTACCCCCTGCCAGTGCCACCTATCAATGCCCATGAGTGCCACCTATCAATGCCTACAAATGCCACCTATCAATGCCCACAAGTGGTGCCAATCAGTGCCACCTAGCAGTGCTGCCCATCAGTGTAACCGATCAGTGCCCATTATTGCCACATCAGCGTACATCAATGAAGGAGAAAATTTTTTAAAATTTTATAACAAAAATATAAAAAACACATTTTTTTTTTTTTTGTTTTTTAATTCGGTTTTTTACATTTTTTTAACAAAAAATAAAAACCGCAAAAGGTGATCAAATACCACCAAAAGAAAGCTCTATTTGTGGGAAAAAAATGATAAAAAATTCATTTGGGTACAGTGTTGTATGACCGCGCAATAGTCATTCAAATTGCGTCAGCATTGAAAGCTGAAAATTGGTCTGGATAGGAGGGGGGTTTAAGTGCCCAGTAAGCAAGTGGTTAAAGAATCATACTTACCTAGGTGGATGCAGCATGTGTCCCCAGCCAGCTCCAAGGCTGAGAACCAAGCGATTAAACACTGCTGATTGCTCGGTTCTCAGAGCTTTGTGAGCAGAAAGCTGGTGACGGACAGTCACAGCTGTCTGCTCTGCCCCCCGCACTCACTGGATCGCTGGGCTGTGAAGGGGTGGGAGAGGCTCACTGAGAAGCTGATCCAGGCATTGGTCCAGGGTTCTGGGCGGATCCCGACCATATGGTTGCGATCTTTCCCCAGCCTAGACTGGCTCTGGGCTTCACAGGGTCACAGGAGTGCAGAACGAACTGCACTTCTGTGGTCCACAGGAGAAGTACAACCAAATGAACTTTGACTGTACTTCTCCTATAAAGCTTGTCTCAGAGTAAAGAAAAAGGGAGTGGAGAGCTGAAGTTACACTCTACAGAGCTCAGTGAAGAGAGCTCTGAGAGCTGAAGGGAAGAGACACACCTCTCCACACACGAACAGAGCTGAGGTTCTCAATCTGCAAGAGGTCCCTCCCCTGTCACCATTTTTCTCTTGGTGTCAGGAAACCTGTCAGAAGTGACTCATGCTGATAGGAAAGAACCAAAGCAAGCATATGAGACTTAGTGCCCTGGATAGAGAAAAGTACACACTATAAAGGGATATACTTTGTTCATATGTCATGTCTGAGGTTTGTAACCACTTTAAAGTGGTAGTTTTTCATCTTAATGCAATAAGGTGAAAAACCTTCTGTGCTGCAGCTCCTGCCCGCCGACAGACTCCCCCTTTTTCTTACTGGGGCCTGATCCAATCCAGCGAAGTGCAGGAGAGCAATAGCTCCAGCCGCTGTCTCACTCCTCATTGGGCACATTGATAGCTGTCAATCAAATGCTGTGAAACAGGAGTGGGGCCAAATCCCGCTGTCTGTGTCAATGGATGGCTTTCCGTGGGGGTACCTGCTGAAGAGGGGGGTCCTAGAGCACTGGTGGGGGACCCCAGTAGCAAAGGGATCAGACCTGCTCTGTGCAAAACCATTGCACAGAAATCAAAAATATAACATGTTTGTTTTTTTAATAAATTAAAAAAAAAAAAAAAAAAAAAAAACCCATGAGGCTTTAATGTCACTTTAACTATTTCAGCAATCTGAGCTACAGTAGCTCTTGTATTAGATCAGACTACATAGGCCAGTCTTCAAGAGGAAGTAAACCGTGATGGGTTTTACTTCACCTTTTGCTCCCTGCAAAGCCTGCAAATTAAAAGCATAATGGGCTAGTATGCATCGCATACTAGCCCATTATGTAACACTTACCTGCAAACAAATCCATCGCTGTCCCCTGTGCAGGCTGCGTCCATCTTCGCCCCTCTTCCTTCCGAGGGCCGCGGACTCCAGCTCTGTGACTGGCCGGAGCCGTGTGACATCACTCCCGAGCATGCACGCGGGAGCCATCTGTAACGGCACACACTGGGGGAAAAAATGGCATGGAGGTCCATTTCTTAACAGCACATGTGCTGATTACATCATTGGCGCACTACAAGTGAAATATCTCCTAAACGTTTAAGATATATTTCCACTACCTATAGGTAGGCCTTATTCTAGGCTTACCTATAGTTAATAGTTACTAGGGAAGGTTTACAACCACTTTCACTCTCCAATTGCATCAATGAGCCTTGGTCGCCCATGACTCTGTTGCCAGTTATCCTTCCTTGGACCACATTTGGTCAGTCCTGACCGGGAACTTCCCACAAGATCTGCAGTTTTGGAGTTGTTCTGATTCAAGCCCCTTACACAGGGACCAAATATTGGCTGAAATCAGCCGGCACGGTAGAAAGCACTCAACATTTGGCCCACGTGTACAGCTTCATGACTGACACCTGTCAACCGAGCATGCGGGAAAACCAACCAATGGCTGCGACTGCTGACCGGTGTGTTCTGGTGGATGAGGAGTCCCCTTGTCAGGACACAATAGCTCAGCGGAGAGATCGCTGTACTAACATCACATTGATAGTACAGAGACCTCCTCACTCTTTTTTCAATCAGCCTGTCGGGCTAAATGAAAACAAATAAAACGTGCGGTGTGTCCCATACATCAGCTGTCTAGTCATTACAAGTCACTCAAATCATTACACCTGTTTTTTATGCTAAAATAAAAAATGTAATTCTACTTCAGGGACAACCTGTTCACTTGCTGCCCACTATATGTCACAAGACAATCAATGTTATGCATGTTCCCCGTGAGGTGACAATGTTCTGATGATCATTATAGGTCTATCCCCCCCACAGACACATCCCGTACTCACCGGTATGAGGATGTCGGTGTCCTGCACGGTGAAGCCCCGGTGTGTGGGCAGCTTGTATACAGTGAGGTGGGCCGGGTCTGGTGAAGGGTTCTGTACAATTAAAACGGCACTGCGGGCCACACCGGGCTCAACACATCCGAAGGTAACAAAGGGCGGCCGGGAGAAATGTGTGAGAGACAGGAGAGGAGTGTCATCCGATCCGGAGATGTCCGCTTCCCTCCCGGGAGGAGATATACTGATCATCGTATACCGAGCACCGTACACCGTCTACGCTCTACACGCTGCGACCATCGTACCACTACCAAACCATCACCTCTTCTACAATTCAAACTCACAGCGCAACCTGACAGGTCCAACTTCGGACAACTTCCACGCCCTGTATTCAATCCCAGCCAATAGCAACCGGAGGAAACAAAGCGGTTCAGTCAATCAGATTACAGAGAGTCACAGAGTAAGCTATGCTGCAGAACAACCAATAAAGATCCGGAGATTTATTTAAAACGCTGTGTATGGGCGGATCATTGTTATACTAGAAACCGAGAGTGTGGCAACGGTGTTTGGATGAGAAACTGTCTTCCTAAGTTACACGGAGCTCCTACTTTATATATCACATGGGTGGCCCTGAGCCCGCTCTCACTGACCTTTCACCATCGGAATGTGTGCGATACTGTGTATGGAGACAAGCAAAATACGGGTTACAGCAGAACGTGTCTTGTGTGTAACTCTAATCTAGGACACCAAATCCTCTTTCAGTAGCAAAAGAAACAATAAAACCTGGTACTCACGGGCCGAATGTCAGGAGACAACGACTGGTTCAAGAAAAACTGCCTGACATTGCACTTTGTGGGGATCATTAGGCAACTCAGCATGCGCTACATCGCAACTAGACTCGGTTTTAAGATAAAGATTGGAGATGCCGGGGGTTGAACCCGGGACCTCACACATGCGAAGCGTGCGCTCTACCACTGAGCTACATCCCCCATACTTCACATAAGCAGACCTGTGCTTCTTGTGAGGCGAAAATTCAGGTAGAGGCAAAGTTAGTGCAGCGATCGACCTAGCTGCATTGTTGTATCCTGAAAGGGAGATGGCCCCTCCGCTATAAAACTCTGATCTGACCTCTCTGCCTTTGGCCGAGAACACTAATTGGGAGTCGGTCAGCTGCTGGTTTTCCAGCATACTCGTCCCACAGAAGCCAGCCATACGGCCGCTTTCTTTCGGACAGACCGACATACACACAACCCGAATGTCAGGCAGTTTTTCTTGAACCAGCCGTTGTCTCCTGACATTCGGCCCGTGAGTACCAGGTTAGAGTGTTACCCCCAAGTTTGACTTTAGAGAGAGGAACAAAGGAAAGAATTCCAGGCTGTCTGCTCCACCCTTATATATGCTAATGGCTTTGGAGGGTGAGGACATGGACGTTTATTGTAAGGGTTGTTTTGGCCAAATGTTTCTCAGGTGTGTGTGCACATGCCGAGGTAGCAGCTGCTTCCCTTGGAGTAGGATAAGTAAGGCTTACTTGGAGATGCCGGGGATTGAACCCGGGGCCTCACACATGCAAAGCGTGCGCTCTACCACTGAGCTACATCCCCTTATCTCGTGGAGGTCTTTGTGCCTTTTTCTCCACAAAGCTTTAAACGATGTTGCAGCCTTTAACCCGGCACCAGGCCTTCACATCTGTGTTCCACTACAAGTACTCAGGGCCTCCTTCACTTCCCAAAAACAACTACGCTTTCATTTTTTTTCTTCCAGGAAGGACTTTTAGCCTTCAGGAGCCAAAAGAAACCCATTTATGTCCGAATTGTGTTTGTCAGTTAGCTGACAACACATCATCTCCCAGCTGCATAAGTGAGCTCTCTTTGTGTCTGTGTCACATCTAATTACTGTGTGGTTCTCACCTGCACGAGCACTAGTCTGAGAGAGGCAGGGATTATGCGAAGTGAAGTTTCTTCTCAGGAGGTGTCAGGTCTCACACTGCAGATAGAGGTCATGCATTAACCCGTGCAAAGCCATGGCGAAAAGCCTCACGTTTCAACACAATAAGATACCGCTGACACAGGAATGTGAAGATTTCCTCTACTATAGGCTATGCGTACAGTTCAACAAATGACACCATTAAACTACATCTTCAGTGCACATCTTATGCAGGAAGGAAGAATTACTATGCCTTTAAAGAGTAACTCCTCTTTTGTTGAGAAAAAAAATAATCCCCTCTGGGTGATCAATGGACATTGCAAGGATTTTAACAAGCTTTGTTGCAGAGTCTTACCTGTTTCTTCTTCTCTGAAGGAATAGCTTTTTGTTGGATCATGTCTTGTGCAGGACCTATTTTAAATGGGAGTGTTTTTTTTTTCTTCACTTTTGACCAGCTGATGCACTTGCAGGGCTCTAGTGAGAAGAATGACAGGACCTGCAGTCCTTTAGAAGCAATTAACCATTTAGGATCAGCTCACCAAATCTGACATTTTTCTTGCAGAGGATGCCTAAAATCTGACTTGTATCTAAGTGCAGACTTCTGGGAAAATCAATGAGCCAATCACACAAACAGGAAGTGAAATCTCTGGGGGGCTGTTCCGTACACCAGTTGTGTACGGAACGCCTCCAAGTTGCCATATTGCATTGAATTTTATAGAAAATGACAGCGCTGCCGATTGAAAAGGAAAGATCATTTTTTCAATAAATGACTAGTGGTGCAATTGCATATACTATATTATTTTTTCTTATTTGCGATCTTTTTTTCTGAGGAAAGTGGAGATACCCTTAAAGCTTCACGTGAACAACAGACAGCCAATGATGTCAACTAGAGGTTCATATATGTGATTAGCATGCTTCCAAGAAAAGCCTGCCTTGCTGATTGTTCCTTACTACTGCCACTCATTTTGACAGCAGCCAGCACCCAAGTTTTGAACCCAATTGCAACCACCCCAAAGCAAAGGCTGGAGATGCCAGGGATTGAACCCGGGGCCTCACACATGCAAAGCGTGCGCTCTACCACTGAGCTACATCCCCTGCTTCTTCCTGCTTTTCTGTGCCTTTTTTTTTTTTTTTTCTTTTGGGGAGGAAGTTTGACTTTAGAGAGAAGTTCTCAACAGGATTTTGCACTTTGTGGGCATAATAAGGCAACTCAGCATGCGCTACATAGTAACTAATCTAGGTTTTAAGATAAAGAATGGAGATGCCGGGGATTGAACCCGGGGCCTCACACATGCAAAGCGCGCGCTCTACCACTGAGCTACATCCCCTTCTTGCTCTTGGATTTCTCTGCCTTTTTTTTTTTTTTCTTTTGGGGAGGAAGTTTGACTTTTGAGAGAAGTTCTCAGCAGGATTTTGCACTTTGTGGGGATCATTAGGCAACTCAGCATGCGCTACATCGCAACTAGACTCGGTTTTAAGATAAAGATTGGAGATGCCGGGGGTTGAACCCGGGACCTCACACATGCGAAGCGTGCGCTCTACCACTGAGCTACATCCCCCATACTTCACATAAGCAGACCTGTGCTTCTTGTGAGGCGAAAATTCAGGTAGAGGCAAAGTTAGTGCAGCGATCGACCTAGCTGCATTGTTGTATCCTGAAAGGGAGATGGCCCCTCCGCTATAAAACTCTGATCTGACCTCTCTGCCTTTGGCCGAGAACACTAATTGGGAGTCGGTCAGCTGCTGGTTTTCCAGCATACTCGTCCCACAGAAGCCAGCCATACGGCCGCTTTCTTTCGGACAGACCGACATACACACAACCCGAATGTCAGGCAGTTTTTCTTGAACCAGCCGTTGTCTCCTGACATTCGGCCCGTGAGTACCAGGTTAGAGTGTTACCCCCAAGTTTGACTTTAGAGAGAGGAACAAAGGAAAGAATTCCAGGCTGTCTGCTCCACCCTTATATATGCTAATGGCTTTGGAGGGTGAGGACATGGACGTTTATTGTAAGGGTTGTTTTGGCCAAATGTTTCTCAGGTGTGTGTGCACATGCCGAGGTAGCAGCTGCTTCCCTTGGAGTAGGATAAGTAAGGCTTACTTGGAGATGCCGGGGATTGAACCCGGGGCCTCACACATGCAAAGCGTGCGCTCTACCACTGAGCTACATCCCCTTATCTCGTGGAGGTCTTTGTGCCTTTTTCTCCACAAAGCTTTAAACGATGTTGCAGCCTTTAACCCGGCACCAGGCCTTCACATCTGTGTTCCACTACAAGTACTCAGGGCCTCCTTCACTTCCCAAAAACAACTACGCTTTCATTTTTTTTCTTCCAGGAAGGACTTTTAGCCTTCAGGAGCCAAAAGAAACCCATTTATGTCCGAATTGTGTTTGTCAGTTAGCTGACAACACATCATCTCCCAGCTGCATAAGTGAGCTCTCTTTGTGTCTGTGTCACATCTAATTACTGTGTGGTTCTCACCTGCACGAGCACTAGTCTGAGAGAGGCAGGGATTATGCGAAGTGAAGTTTCTTCTCAGGAGGTGTCAGGTCTCACACTGCAGATAGAGGTCATGCATTAACCCGTGCAAAGCCATGGCGAAAAGCCTCACGTTTCAACACAATAAGATACCGCTGACACAGGAATGTGAAGATTTCCTCTACTATAGGCTATGCGTACAGTTCAACAAATGACACCATTAAACTACATCTTCAGTGCACATCTTATGCAGGAAGGAAGAATTACTATGCCTTTAAAGAGTAACTCCTCTTTTGTTGAGAAAAAAAATAATCCCCTCTGGGTGATCAATGGACATTGCAAGGATTTTAACAAGCTTTGTTGCAGAGTCTTACCTGTTTCTTCTTCTCTGAAGGAATAGCTTTTTGTTGGATCATGTCTTGTGCAGGACCTATTTTAAATGGGAGTGTTTTTTTTTTCTTCACTTTTGACCAGCTGATGCACTTGCAGGGCTCTAGTGAGAAGAATGACAGGACCTGCAGTCCTTTAGAAGCAATTAACCATTTAGGATCAGCTCACCAAATCTGACATTTTTCTTGCAGAGGATGCCTAAAATCTGACTTGTATCTAAGTGCAGACTTCTGGGAAAATCAATGAGCCAATCACACAAACAGGAAGTGAAATCTCTGGGGGGCTGTTCCGTACACCAGTTGTGTACGGAACGCCTCCAAGTTGCCATATTGCATTGAATTTTATAGAAAATGACAGCGCTGCCGATTGAAAAGGAAAGATCATTTTTTCAATAAATGACTAGTGGTGCAATTGCATATACTATATTATTTTTTCTTATTTGCGATCTTTTTTTCTGAGGAAAGTGGAGATACCCTTAAAGCTTCACGTGAACAACAGACAGCCAATGATGTCAACTAGAGGTTCATATATGTGATTAGCATGCTTCCAAGAAAAGCCTGCCTTGCTGATTGTTCCTTACTACTGCCACTCATTTTGACAGCAGCCAGCACCCAAGTTTTGAACCCAATTGCAACCACCCCAAAGCAAAGGCTGGAGATGCCAGGGATTGAACCCGGGGCCTCACACATGCAAAGCGTGCGCTCTACCACTGAGCTACATCCCCTGCTTCTTCCTGCTTTTCTGTGCCTTTTTTTTTTTTTTTTCTTTTGGGGAGGAAGTTTGACTTTAGAGAGAAGTTCTCAACAGGATTTTGCACTTTGTGGGCATAATAAGGCAACTCAGCATGCGCTACATAGTAACTAATCTAGGTTTTAAGATAAAGAATGGAGATGCCGGGGATTGAACCCGGGGCCTCACACATGCAAAGCGCGCGCTCTACCACTGAGCTACATCCCCTTCTTGCTCTTGGATTTCTCTGCCTTTTTTTTTTTTTTCTTTTGGGGAGGAAGTTTGACTTTTGAGAGAAGTTCTCAGCAGGATTTTGCACTTTGTGGGGATCATTAGGCAACTCAGCATGCGCTACATCGCAACTAGACTCGGTTTTAAGATAAAGATTGGAGATGCCGGGGGTTGAACCCGGGACCTCACACATGCGAAGCGTGCGCTCTACCACTGAGCTACATCCCCCATACTTCACATAAGCAGACCTGTGCTTCTTGTGAGGCGAAAATTCAGGTAGAGGCAAAGTTAGTGCAGCGATCGACCTAGCTGCATTGTTGTATCCTGAAAGGGAGATGGCCCCTCCGCTATAAAACTCTGATCTGACCTCTCTGCCTTTGGCCGAGAACACTAATTGGGAGTCGGTCAGCTGCTGGTTTTCCAGCATACTCGTCCCACAGAAGCCAGCCATACGGCCGCTTTCTTTCGGACAGACCGACATACACACAACCCGAATGTCAGGCAGTTTTTCTTGAACCAGCCGTTGTCTCCTGACATTCGGCCCGTGAGTACCAGGTTAGAGTGTTACCCCCAAGTTTGACTTTAGAGAGAGGAACAAAGGAAAGAATTCCAGGCTGTCTGCTCCACCCTTATATATGCTAATGGCTTTGGAGGGTGAGGACATGGACGTTTATTGTAAGGGTTGTTTTGGCCAAATGTTTCTCAGGTGTGTGTGCACATGCCGAGGTAGCAGCTGCTTCCCTTGGAGTAGGATAAGTAAGGCTTACTTGGAGATGCCGGGGATTGAACCCGGGGCCTCACACATGCAAAGCGTGCGCTCTACCACTGAGCTACATCCCCTTATCTCGTGGAGGTCTTTGTGCCTTTTTCTCCACAAAGCTTTAAACGATGTTGCAGCCTTTAACCCGGCACCAGGCCTTCACATCTGTGTTCCACTACAAGTACTCAGGGCCTCCTTCACTTCCCAAAAACAACTACGCTTTCATTTTTTTTCTTCCAGGAAGGACTTTTAGCCTTCAGGAGCCAAAAGAAACCCATTTATGTCCGAATTGTGTTTGTCAGTTAGCTGACAACACATCATCTCCCAGCTGCATAAGTGAGCTCTCTTTGTGTCTGTGTCACATCTAATTACTGTGTGGTTCTCACCTGCACGAGCACTAGTCTGAGAGAGGCAGGGATTATGCGAAGTGAAGTTTCTTCTCAGGAGGTGTCAGGTCTCACACTGCAGATAGAGGTCATGCATTAACCCGTGCAAAGCCATGGCGAAAAGCCTCACGTTTCAACACAATAAGATACCGCTGACACAGGAATGTGAAGATTTCCTCTACTATAGGCTATGCGTACAGTTCAACAAATGACACCATTAAACTACATCTTCAGTGCACATCTTATGCAGGAAGGAAGAATTACTATGCCTTTAAAGAGTAACTCCTCTTTTGTTGAGAAAAAAAATAATCCCCTCTGGGTGATCAATGGACATTGCAAGGATTTTAACAAGCTTTGTTGCAGAGTCTTACCTGTTTCTTCTTCTCTGAAGGAATAGCTTTTTGTTGGATCATGTCTTGTGCAGGACCTATTTTAAATGGGAGTGTTTTTTTTTTCTTCACTTTTGACCAGCTGATGCACTTGCAGGGCTCTAGTGAGAAGAATGACAGGACCTGCAGTCCTTTAGAAGCAATTAACCATTTAGGATCAGCTCACCAAATCTGACATTTTTCTTGCAGAGGATGCCTAAAATCTGACTTGTATCTAAGTGCAGACTTCTGGGAAAATCAATGAGCCAATCACACAAACAGGAAGTGAAATCTCTGGGGGGCTGTTCCGTACACCAGTTGTGTACGGAACGCCTCCAAGTTGCCATATTGCATTGAATTTTATAGAAAATGACAGCGCTGCCGATTGAAAAGGAAAGATCATTTTTTCAATAAATGACTAGTGGTGCAATTGCATATACTATATTATTTTTTCTTATTTGCGATCTTTTTTTCTGAGGAAAGTGGAGATACCCTTAAAGCTTCACGTGAACAACAGACAGCCAATGATGTCAACTAGAGGTTCATATATGTGATTAGCATGCTTCCAAGAAAAGCCTGCCTTGCTGATTGTTCCTTACTACTGCCACTCATTTTGACAGCAGCCAGCACCCAAGTTTTGAACCCAATTGCAACCACCCCAAAGCAAAGGCTGGAGATGCCAGGGATTGAACCCGGGGCCTCACACATGCAAAGCGTGCGCTCTACCACTGAGCTACATCCCCTGCTTCTTCCTGCTTTTCTGTGCCTTTTTTTTTTTTTTTTCTTTTGGGGAGGAAGTTTGACTTTAGAGAGAAGTTCTCAACAGGATTTTGCACTTTGTGGGCATAATAAGGCAACTCAGCATGCGCTACATAGTAACTAATCTAGGTTTTAAGATAAAGAATGGAGATGCCGGGGATTGAACCCGGGGCCTCACACATGCAAAGCGCGCGCTCTACCACTGAGCTACATCCCCTTCTTGCTCTTGGATTTCTCTGCCTTTTTTTTTTTTTTCTTTTGGGGAGGAAGTTTGACTTTTGAGAGAAGTTCTCAGCAGGATTTTGCACTTTGTGGGGATCATTAGGCAACTCAGCATGCGCTACATCGCAACTAGACTCGGTTTTAAGATAAAGATTGGAGATGCCGGGGGTTGAACCCGAGACCTCACACATGCGAAGCGTGCGCTCTACCACTGAGCTACATCCCCCATACTTCACATAAGCAGACCTGTGCTTCTTGTGAGGCGAAAATTCAGGTAGAGGCAAAGTTAGTGCAGCGATCGACCTAGCTGCATTGTTGTATCCTGAAAGGGAGATGGCCCCTCCGCTATAAAACTCTGATCTGACCTCTCTGCCTTTGGCCGAGAACACTAATTGGGAGTCGGTCAGCTGCTGGTTTTCCAGCATACTCGTCCCACAGAAGCCAGCCATACGGCCGCTTTCTTTCGGACAGACCGACATACACACAACCCGAATGTCAGGCAGTTTTTCTTGAACCAGCCGTTGTCTCCTGACATTCGGCCCGTGAGTACCAGGTTAGAGTGTTACCCCCAAGTTTGACTTTAGAGAGAGGAACAAAGGAAAGAATTCCAGGCTGTCTGCTCCACCCTTATATATGCTAATGGCTTTGGAGGGTGAGGACATGGACGTTTATTGTAAGGGTTGTTTTGGCCAAATGTTTCTCAGGTGTGTGTGCACATGCCGAGGTAGCAGCTGCTTCCCTTGGAGTAGGATAAGTAAGGCTTACTTGGAGATGCCGGGGATTGAACCCGGGGCCTCACACATGCAAAGCGTGCGCTCTACCACTGAGCTACATCCCCTTATCTCGTGGAGGTCTTTGTGCCTTTTTCTCCACAAAGCTTTAAACGATGTTGCAGCCTTTAACCCGGCACCAGGCCTTCACATCTGTGTTCCACTACAAGTACTCAGGGCCTCCTTCACTTCCCAAAAACAACTACGCTTTCATTTTTTTTCTTCCAGGAAGGACTTTTAGCCTTCAGGAGCCAAAAGAAACCCATTTATGTCCGAATTGTGTTTGTCAGTTAGCTGACAACACATCATCTCCCAGCTGCATAAGTGAGCTCTCTTTGTGTCTGTGTCACATCTAATTACTGTGTGGTTCTCACCTGCACGAGCACTAGTCTGAGAGAGGCAGGGATTATGCGAAGTGAAGTTTCTTCTCAGGAGGTGTCAGGTCTCACACTGCAGATAGAGGTCATGCATTAACCCGTGCAAAGCCATGGCGAAAAGCCTCACGTTTCAACACAATAAGATACCGCTGACACAGGAATGTGAAGATTTCCTCTACTATAGGCTATGCGTACAGTTCAACAAATGACACCATTAAACTACATCTTCAGTGCACATCTTATGCAGGAAGGAAGAATTACTATGCCTTTAAAGAGTAACTCCTCTTTTGTTGAGAAAAAAAATAATCCCCTCTGGGTGATCAATGGACATTGCAAGGATTTTAACAAGCTTTGTTGCAGAGTCTTACCTGTTTCTTCTTCTCTGAAGGAATAGCTTTTTGTTGGATCATGTCTTGTGCAGGACCTATTTTAAATGGGAGTGTTTTTTTTTTCTTCACTTTTGACCAGCTGATGCACTTGCAGGGCTCTAGTGAGAAGAATGACAGGACCTGCAGTCCTTTAGAAGCAATTAACCATTTAGGATCAGCTCACCAAATCTGACATTTTTCTTGCAGAGGATGCCTAAAATCTGACTTGTATCTAAGTGCAGACTTCTGGGAAAATCAATGAGCCAATCACACAAACAGGAAGTGAAATCTCTGGGGGGCTGTTCCGTACACCAGTTGTGTACGGAACGCCTCCAAGTTGCCATATTGCATTGAATTTTATAGAAAATGACAGCGCTGCCGATTGAAAAGGAAAGATCATTTTTTCAATAAATGACTAGTGGTGCAATTGCATATACTATATTATTTTTTCTTATTTGCGATCTTTTTTTCTGAGGAAAGTGGAGATACCCTTAAAGCTTCACGTGAACAACAGACAGCCAATGATGTCAACTAGAGGTTCATATATGTGATTAGCATGCTTCCAAGAAAAGCCTGCCTTGCTGATTGTTCCTTACTACTGCCACTCATTTTGACAGCAGCCAGCACCCAAGTTTTGAACCCAATTGCAACCACCCCAAAGCAAAGGCTGGAGATGCCAGGGATTGAACCCGGGGCCTCACACATGCAAAGCGTGCGCTCTACCACTGAGCTACATCCCCTGCTTCTTCCTGCTTTTCTGTGCCTTTTTTTTTTTTTTTTCTTTTGGGGAGGAAGTTTGACTTTAGAGAGAAGTTCTCAACAGGATTTTGCACTTTGTGGGCATAATAAGGCAACTCAGCATGCGCTACATAGTAACTAATCTAGGTTTTAAGATAAAGAATGGAGATGCCGGGGATTGAACCCGGGGCCTCACACATGCAAAGCGCGCGCTCTACCACTGAGCTACATCCCCTTCTTGCTCTTGGATTTCTCTGCCTTTTTTTTTTTTTTCTTTTGGGGAGGAAGTTTGACTTTTGAGAGAAGTTCTCAGCAGGATTTTGCACTTTGTGGGGATCATTAGGCAACTCAGCATGCGCTACATCGCAACTAGACTCGGTTTTAAGATAAAGATTGGAGATGCCGGGGGTTGAACCCGGGACCTCACACATGCGAAGCGTGCGCTCTACCACTGAGCTACATCCCCCATACTTCACATAAGCAGACCTGTGCTTCTTGTGAGGCGAAAATTCAGGTAGAGGCAAAGTTAGTGCAGCGATCGACCTAGCTGCATTGTTGTATCCTGAAAGGGAGATGGCCCCTCCGCTATAAAACTCTGATCTGACCTCTCTGCCTTTGGCCGAGAACACTAATTGGGAGTCGGTCAGCTGCTGGTTTTCCAGCATACTCGTCCCACAGAAGCCAGCCATACGGCCGCTTTCTTTCGGACAGACCGACATACACACAACCCGAATGTCAGGCAGTTTTTCTTGAACCAGCCGTTGTCTCCTGACATTCGGCCCGTGAGTACCAGGTTAGAGTGTTACCCCCAAGTTTGACTTTAGAGAGAGGAACAAAGGAAAGAATTCCAGGCTGTCTGCTCCACCCTTATATATGCTAATGGCTTTGGAGGGTGAGGACATGGACGTTTATTGTAAGGGTTGTTTTGGCCAAATGTTTCTCAGGTGTGTGTGCACATGCCGAGGTAGCAGCTGCTTCCCTTGGAGTAGGATAAGTAAGGCTTACTTGGAGATGCCGGGGATTGAACCCGGGGCCTCACACATGCAAAGCGTGCGCTCTACCACTGAGCTACATCCCCTTATCTCGTGGAGGTCTTTGTGCCTTTTTCTCCACAAAGCTTTAAACGATGTTGCAGCCTTTAACCCGGCACCAGGCCTTCACATCTGTGTTCCACTACAAGTACTCAGGGCCTCCTTCACTTCCCAAAAACAACTACGCTTTCATTTTTTTTCTTCCAGGAAGGACTTTTAGCCTTCAGGAGCCAAAAGAAACCCATTTATGTCCGAATTGTGTTTGTCAGTTAGCTGACAACACATCATCTCCCAGCTGCATAAGTGAGCTCTCTTTGTGTCTGTGTCACATCTAATTACTGTGTGGTTCTCACCTGCACGAGCACTAGTCTGAGAGAGGCAGGGATTATGCGAAGTGAAGTTTCTTCTCAGGAGGTGTCAGGTCTCACACTGCAGATAGAGGTCATGCATTAACCCGTGCAAAGCCATGGCGAAAAGCCTCACGTTTCAACACAATAAGATACCGCTGACACAGGAATGTGAAGATTTCCTCTACTATAGGCTATGCGTACAGTTCAACAAATGACACCATTAAACTACATCTTCAGTGCACATCTTATGCAGGAAGGAAGAATTACTATGCCTTTAAAGAGTAACTCCTCTTTTGTTGAGAAAAAAAATAATCCCCTCTGGGTGATCAATGGACATTGCAAGGATTTTAACAAGCTTTGTTGCAGAGTCTTACCTGTTTCTTCTTCTCTGAAGGAATAGCTTTTTGTTGGATCATGTCTTGTGCAGGACCTATTTTAAATGGGAGTGTTTTTTTTTTCTTCACTTTTGACCAGCTGATGCACTTGCAGGGCTCTAGTGAGAAGAATGACAGGACCTGCAGTCCTTTAGAAGCAATTAACCATTTAGGATCAGCTCACCAAATCTGACATTTTTCTTGCAGAGGATGCCTAAAATCTGACTTGTATCTAAGTGCAGACTTCTGGGAAAATCAATGAGCCAATCACACAAACAGGAAGTGAAATCTCTGGGGGGCTGTTCCGTACACCAGTTGTGTACGGAACGCCTCCAAGTTGCCATATTGCATTGAATTTTATAGAAAATGACAGCGCTGCCGATTGAAAAGGAAAGATCATTTTTTCAATAAATGACTAGTGGTGCAATTGCATATACTATATTATTTTTTCTTATTTGCGATCTTTTTTTCTGAGGAAAGTGGAGATACCCTTAAAGCTTCACGTGAACAACAGACAGCCAATGATGTCAACTAGAGGTTCATATATGTGATTAGCATGCTTCCAAGAAAAGCCTGCCTTGCTGATTGTTCCTTACTACTGCCACTCATTTTGACAGCAGCCAGCACCCAAGTTTTGAACCCAATTGCAACCACCCCAAAGCAAAGGCTGGAGATGCCAGGGATTGAACCCGGGGCCTCACACATGCAAAGCGTGCGCTCTACCACTGAGCTACATCCCCTGCTTCTTCCTGCTTTTCTGTGCCTTTTTTTTTTTTTTTTCTTTTGGGGAGGAAGTTTGACTTTAGAGAGAAGTTCTCAACAGGATTTTGCACTTTGTGGGCATAATAAGGCAACTCAGCATGCGCTACATAGTAACTAATCTAGGTTTTAAGATAAAGAATGGAGATGCCGGGGATTGAACCCGGGGCCTCACACATGCAAAGCGCGCGCTCTACCACTGAGCTACATCCCCTTCTTGCTCTTGGATTTCTCTGCCTTTTTTTTTTTTTTCTTTTGGGGAGGAAGTTTGACTTTTGAGAGAAGTTCTCAGCAGGATTTTGCACTTTGTGGGGATCATTAGGCAACTCAGCATGCGCTACATCGCAACTAGACTCGGTTTTAAGATAAAGATTGGAGATGCCGGGGGTTGAACCCGGGACCTCACACATGCGAAGCGTGCGCTCTACCACTGAGCTACATCCCCCATACTTCACATAAGCAGACCTGTGCTTCTTGTGAGGCGAAAATTCAGGTAGAGGCAAAGTTAGTGCAGCGATCGACCTAGCTGCATTGTTGTATCCTGAAAGGGAGATGGCCCCTCCGCTATAAAACTCTGATCTGACCTCTCTGCCTTTGGCCGAGAACACTAATTGGGAGTCGGTCAGCTGCTGGTTTTCCAGCATACTCGTCCCACAGAAGCCAGCCATACGGCCGCTTTCTTTCGGACAGACCGACATACACACAACCCGAATGTCAGGCAGTTTTTCTTGAACCAGCCGTTGTCTCCTGACATTCGGCCCGTGAGTACCAGGTTAGAGTGTTACCCCCAAGTTTGACTTTAGAGAGAGGAACAAAGGAAAGAATTCCAGGCTGTCTGCTCCACCCTTTTATATGCTAATGGCTTTGGAGGGTGAGGACATGGACGTTTATTGTAAGGGTTGTTTTGGCCAAATGTTTCTCAGGTGTGTGTGCACATGCCGAGGTAGCAGCTGCTTCCCTTGGAGTAGGATAAGTAAGGCTTACTTGGAGATGCCGGGGATTGAACCCGGGGCCTCACACATGCAAAGCGTGCGCTCTACCACTGAGCTACATCCCCTTATCTCGTGGAGGTCTTTGTGCCTTTTTCTCCACAAAGCTTTAAACGATGTTGCAGCCTTTAACCCGGCACCAGGCCTTCACATCTGTGTTCCACTACAAGTACTCAGGGCCTCCTTCACTTCCCAAAAACAACTACGCTTTCATTTTTTTTCTTCCAGGAAGGACTTTTAGCCTTCAGGAGCCAAAAGAAACCCATTTATGTCCGAATTGTGTTTGTCAGTTAGCTGACAACACATCATCTCCCAGCTGCATAAGTGAGCTCTCTTTGTGTCTGTGTCACATCTAATTACTGTGTGGTTCTCACCTGCACGAGCACTAGTCTGAGAGAGGCAGGGATTATGCGAAGTGAAGTTTCTTCTCAGGAGGTGTCAGGTCTCACACTGCAGATAGAGGTCATGCATTAACCCGTGCAAAGCCATGGCGAAAAGCCTCACGTTTCAACACAATAAGATACCGCTGACACAGGAATGTGAAGATTTCCTCTACTATAGGCTATGCGTACAGTTCAACAAATGACACCATTAAACTACATCTTCAGTGCACATCTTATGCAGGAAGGAAGAATTACTATGCCTTTAAAGAGTAACTCCTCTTTTGTTGAGAAAAAAAATAATCCCCTCTGGGTGATCAATGGACATTGCAAGGATTTTAACAAGCTTTGTTGCAGAGTCTTACCTGTTTCTTCTTCTCTGAAGGAATAGCTTTTTGTTGGATCATGTCTTGTGCAGGACCTATTTTAAATGGGAGTGTTTTTTTTTTCTTCACTTTTGACCAGCTGATGCACTTGCAGGGCTCTAGTGAGAAGAATGACAGGACCTGCAGTCCTTTAGAAGCAATTAACCATTTAGGATCAGCTCACCAAATCTGACATTTTTCTTGCAGAGGATGCCTAAAATCTGACTTGTATCTAAGTGCAGACTTCTGGGAAAATCAATGAGCCAATCACACAAACAGGAAGTGAAATCTCTGGGGGGCTGTTCCGTACACCAGTTGTGTACGGAACGCCTCCAAGTTGCCATATTGCATTGAATTTTATAGAAAATGACAGCGCTGCCGATTGAAAAGGAAAGATCATTTTTTCAATAAATGACTAGTGGTGCAATTGCATATACTATATTATTTTTTCTTATTTGCGATCTTTTTTTCTGAGGAAAGTGGAGATACCCTTAAAGCTTCACGTGAACAACAGACAGCCAATGATGTCAACTAGAGGTTCATATATGTGATTAGCATGCTTCCAAGAAAAGCCTGCCTTGCTGATTGTTCCTTACTACTGCCACTCATTTTGACAGCAGCCAGCACCCAAGTTTTGAACCCAATTGCAACCACCCCAAAGCAAAGGCTGGAGATGCCAGGGATTGAACCCGGGGCCTCACACATGCAAAGCGTGCGCTCTACCACTGAGCTACATCCCCTGCTTCTTCCTGCTTTTCTGTGCCTTTTTTTTTTTTTTTTCTTTTGGGGAGGAAGTTTGACTTTAGAGAGAAGTTCTCAACAGGATTTTGCACTTTGTGGGCATAATAAGGCAACTCAGCATGCGCTACATAGTAACTAATCTAGGTTTTAAGATAAAGAATGGAGATGCCGGGGATTGAACCCGGGGCCTCACACATGCAAAGCGCGCGCTCTACCACTGAGCTACATCCCCTTCTTGCTCTTGGATTTCTCTGCCTTTTTTTTTTTTTTCTTTTGGGGAGGAAGTTTGACTTTTGAGAGAAGTTCTCAGCAGGATTTTGCACTTTGTGGGGATCATTAGGCAACTCAGCATGCGCTACATCGCAACTAGACTCGGTTTTAAGATAAAGATTGGAGATGCCGGGGGTTGAACCCGGGACCTCACACATGCGAAGCGTGCGCTCTACCACTGAGCTACATCCCCCATACTTCACATAAGCAGACCTGTGCTTCTTGTGAGGCGAAAATTCAGGTAGAGGCAAAGTTAGTGCAGCGATCGACCTAGCTGCATTGTTGTATCCTGAAAGGGAGATGGCCCCTCCGCTATAAAACTCTGATCTGACCTCTCTGCCTTTGGCCGAGAACACTAATTGGGAGTCGGTCAGCTGCTGGTTTTCCAGCATACTCGTCCCACAGAAGCCAGCCATACGGCCGCTTTCTTTCGGACAGACCGACATACACACAACCCGAATGTCAGGCAGTTTTTCTTGAACCAGCCGTTGTCTCCTGACATTCGGCCCGTGAGTACCAGGTTAGAGTGTTACCCCCAAGTTTGACTTTAGAGAGAGGAACAAAGGAAAGAATTCCAGGCTGTCTGCTCCACCCTTTTATATGCTAATGGCTTTGGAGGGTGAGGACATGGACGTTTATTGTAAGGGTTGTTTTGGCCAAATGTTTCTCAGGTGTGTGTGCACATGCCGAGGTAGCAGCTGCTTCCCTTGGAGTAGGATAAGTAAGGCTTACTTGGAGATGCCGGGGATTGAACCCGGGGCCTCACACATGCAAAGCGTGCGCTCTACCACTGAGCTACATCCCCTTATCTCGTGGAGGTCTTTGTGCCTTTTTCTCCACAAAGCTTTAAACGATGTTGCAGCCTTTAACCCGGCACCAGGCCTTCACATCTGTGTTCCACTACAAGTACTCAGGGCCTCCTTCACTTCCCAAAAACAACTACGCTTTCATTTTTTTTCTTCCAGGAAGGACTTTTAGCCTTCAGGAGCCAAAAGAAACCCATTTATGTCCGAATTGTGTTTGTCAGTTAGCTGACAACACATCATCTCCCAGCTGCATAAGTGAGCTCTCTTTGTGTCTGTGTCACATCTAATTACTGTGTGGTTCTCACCTGCACGAGCACTAGTCTGAGAGAGGCAGGGATTATGCGAAGTGAAGTTTCTTCTCAGGAGGTGTCAGGTCTCACACTGCAGATAGAGGTCATGCATTAACCCGTGCAAAGCCATGGCGAAAAGCCTCACGTTTCAACACAATAAGATACCGCTGACACAGGAATGTGAAGATTTCCTCTACTATAGGCTATGCGTACAGTTCAACAAATGACACCATTAAACTACATCTTCAGTGCACATCTTATGCAGGAAGGAAGAATTACTATGCCTTTAAAGAGTAACTCCTCTTTTGTTGAGAAAAAAAATAATCCCCTCTGGGTGATCAATGGACATTGCAAGGATTTTAACAAGCTTTGTTGCAGAGTCTTACCTGTTTCTTCTTCTCTGAAGGAATAGCTTTTTGTTGGATCATGTCTTGTGCAGGACCTATTTTAAATGGGAGTGTTTTTTTTTTCTTCACTTTTGACCAGCTGATGCACTTGCAGGGCTCTAGTGAGAAGAATGACAGGACCTGCAGTCCTTTAGAAGCAATTAACCATTTAGGATCAGCTCACCAAATCTGACATTTTTCTTGCAGAGGATGCCTAAAATCTGACTTGTATCTAAGTGCAGACTTCTGGGAAAATCAATGAGCCAATCACACAAACAGGAAGTGAAATCTCTGGGGGGCTGTTCCGTACACCAGTTGTGTACGGAACGCCTCCAAGTTGCCATATTGCATTGAATTTTATAGAAAATGACAGCGCTGCCGATTGAAAAGGAAAGATCATTTTTTCAATAAATGACTAGTGGTGCAATTGCATATACTATATTATTTTTTCTTATTTGCGATCTTTTTTTCTGAGGAAAGTGGAGATACCCTTAAAGCTTCACGTGAACAACAGACAGCCAATGATGTCAACTAGAGGTTCATATATGTGATTAGCATGCTTCCAAGAAAAGCCTGCCTTGCTGATTGTTCCTTACTACTGCCACTCATTTTGACAGCAGCCAGCACCCAAGTTTTGAACCCAATTGCAACCACCCCAAAGCAAAGGCTGGAGATGCCAGGGATTGAACCCGGGGCCTCACACATGCAAAGCGTGCGCTCTACCACTGAGCTACATCCCCTGCTTCTTCCTGCTTTTCTGTGCCTTTTTTTTTTTTTTTTCTTTTGGGGAGGAAGTTTGACTTTAGAGAGAAGTTCTCAACAGGATTTTGCACTTTGTGGGCATAATAAGGCAACTCAGCATGCGCTACATAGTAACTAATCTAGGTTTTAAGATAAAGAATGGAGATGCCGGGGATTGAACCCGGGGCCTCACACATGCAAAGCGCGCGCTCTACCACTGAGCTACATCCCCTTCTTGCTCTTGGATTTCTCTGCCTTTTTTTTTTTTTTCTTTTGGGGAGGAAGTTTGACTTTTGAGAGAAGTTCTCAGCAGGATTTTGCACTTTGTGGGGATCATTAGGCAACTCAGCATGCGCTACATCGCAACTAGACTCGGTTTTAAGATAAAGATTGGAGATGCCGGGGGTTGAACCCGGGACCTCACACATGCGAAGCGTGCGCTCTACCACTGAGCTACATCCCCCATACTTCACATAAGCAGACCTGTGCTTCTTGTGAGGCGAAAATTCAGGTAGAGGCAAAGTTAGTGCAGCGATCGACCTAGCTGCATTGTTGTATCCTGAAAGGGAGATGGCCCCTCCGCTATAAAACTCTGATCTGACCTCTCTGCCTTTGGCCGAGAACACTAATTGGGAGTCGGTCAGCTGCTGGTTTTCCAGCATACTCGTCCCACAGAAGCCAGCCATACGGCCGCTTTCTTTCGGACAGACCGACATACACACAACCCGAATGTCAGGCAGTTTTTCTTGAACCAGCCGTTGTCTCCTGACATTCGGCCCGTGAGTACCAGGTTAGAGTGTTACCCCCAAGTTTGACTTTAGAGAGAGGAACAAAGGAAAGAATTCCAGGCTGTCTGCTCCACCCTTATATATGCTAATGGCTTTGGAGGGTGAGGACATGGACGTTTATTGTAAGGGTTGTTTTGGCCAAATGTTTCTCAGGTGTGTGTGCACATGCCGAGGTAGCAGCTGCTTCCCTTGGAGTAGGATAAGTAAGGCTTACTTGGAGATGCCGGGGATTGAACCCGGGGCCTCACACATGCAAAGCGTGCGCTCTACCACTGAGCTACATCCCCTTATCTCGTGGAGGTCTTTGTGCCTTTTTCTCCACAAAGCTTTAAACGATGTTGCAGCCTTTAACCCGGCACCAGGCCTTCACATCTGTGTTCCACTACAAGTACTCAGGGCCTCCTTCACTTCCCAAAAACAACTACGCTTTCATTTTTTTTCTTCCAGGAAGGACTTTTAGCCTTCAGGAGCCAAAAGAAACCCATTTATGTCCGAATTGTGTTTGTCAGTTAGCTGACAACACATCATCTCCCAGCTGCATAAGTGAGCTCTCTTTGTGTCTGTGTCACATCTAATTACTGTGTGGTTCTCACCTGCACGAGCACTAGTCTGAGAGAGGCAGGGATTATGCGAAGTGAAGTTTCTTCTCAGGAGGTGTCAGGTCTCACACTGCAGATAGAGGTCATGCATTAACCCGTGCAAAGCCATGGCGAAAAGCCTCACGTTTCAACACAATAAGATACCGCTGACACAGGAATGTGAAGATTTCCTCTACTATAGGCTATGCGTACAGTTCAACAAATGACACCATTAAACTACATCTTCAGTGCACATCTTATGCAGGAAGGAAGAATTACTATGCCTTTAAAGAGTAACTCCTCTTTTGTTGAGAAAAAAAATAATCCCCTCTGGGTGATCAATGGACATTGCAAGGATTTTAACAAGCTTTGTTGCAGAGTCTTACCTGTTTCTTCTTCTCTGAAGGAATAGCTTTTTGTTGGATCATGTCTTGTGCAGGACCTATTTTAAATGGGAGTGTTTTTTTTTTCTTCACTTTTGACCAGCTGATGCACTTGCAGGGCTCTAGTGAGAAGAATGACAGGACCTGCAGTCCTTTAGAAGCAATTAACCATTTAGGATCAGCTCACCAAATCTGACATTTTTCTTGCAGAGGATGCCTAAAATCTGACTTGTATCTAAGTGCAGACTTCTGGGAAAATCAATGAGCCAATCACACAAACAGGAAGTGAAATCTCTGGGGGGCTGTTCCGTACACCAGTTGTGTACGGAACGCCTCCAAGTTGCCATATTGCATTGAATTTTATAGAAAATGACAGCGCTGCCGATTGAAAAGGAAAGATCATTTTTTCAATAAATGACTAGTGGTGCAATTGCATATACTATATTATTTTTTCTTATTTGCGATCTTTTTTTCTGAGGAAAGTGGAGATACCCTTAAAGCTTCACGTGAACAACAGACAGCCAATGATGTCAACTAGAGGTTCATATATGTGATTAGCATGCTTCCAAGAAAAGCCTGCCTTGCTGATTGTTCCTTACTACTGCCACTCATTTTGACAGCAGCCAGCACCCAAGTTTTGAACCCAATTGCAACCACCCCAAAGCAAAGGCTGGAGATGCCAGGGATTGAACCCGGGGCCTCACACATGCAAAGCGTGCGCTCTACCACTGAGCTACATCCCCTGCTTCTTCCTGCTTTTCTGTGCCTTTTTTTTTTTTTTTTCTTTTGGGGAGGAAGTTTGACTTTAGAGAGAAGTTCTCAACAGGATTTTGCACTTTGTGGGCATAATAAGGCAACTCAGCATGCGCTACATAGTAACTAATCTAGGTTTTAAGATAAAGAATGGAGATGCCGGGGATTGAACCCGGGGCCTCACACATGCAAAGCGCGCGCTCTACCACTGAGCTACATCCCCTTCTTGCTCTTGGATTTCTCTGCCTTTTTTTTTTTTTTCTTTTGGGGAGGAAGTTTGACTTTTGAGAGAAGTTCTCAGCAGGATTTTGCACTTTGTGGGGATCATTAGGCAACTCAGCATGCGCTACATCGCAACTAGACTCGGTTTTAAGATAAAGATTGGAGATGCCGGGGGTTGAACCCGGGACCTCACACATGCGAAGCGTGCGCTCTACCACTGAGCTACATCCCCCATACTTCACATAAGCAGACCTGTGCTTCTTGTGAGGCGAAAATTCAGGTAGAGGCAAAGTTAGTGCAGCGATCGACCTAGCTGCATTGTTGTATCCTGAAAGGGAGATGGCCCCTCCGCTATAAAACTCTGATCTGACCTCTCTGCCTTTGGCCGAGAACACTAATTGGGAGTCGGTCAGCTGCTGGTTTTCCAGCATACTCGTCCCACAGAAGCCAGCCATACGGCCGCTTTCTTTCGGACAGACCGACATACACACAACCCGAATGTCAGGCAGTTTTTCTTGAACCAGCCGTTGTCTCCTGACATTCGGCCCGTGAGTACCAGGTTAGAGTGTTACCCCCAAGTTTGACTTTAGAGAGAGGAACAAAGGAAAGAATTCCAGGCTGTCTGCTCCACCCTTTTATATGCTAATGGCTTTGGAGGGTGAGGACATGGACGTTTATTGTAAGGGTTGTTTTGGCCAAATGTTTCTCAGGTGTGTGTGCACATGCCGAGGTAGCAGCTGCTTCCCTTGGAGTAGGATAAGTAAGGCTTACTTGGAGATGCCGGGGATTGAACCCGGGGCCTCACACATGCAAAGCGTGCGCTCTACCACTGAGCTACATCCCCTTATCTCGTGGAGGTCTTTGTGCCTTTTTCTCCACAAAGCTTTAAACGATGTTGCAGCCTTTAACCCGGCACCAGGCCTTCACATCTGTGTTCCACTACAAGTACTCAGGGCCTCCTTCACTTCCCAAAAACAACTACGCTTTCATTTTTTTTCTTCCAGGAAGGACTTTTAGCCTTCAGGAGCCAAAAGAAACCCATTTATGTCCGAATTGTGTTTGTCAGTTAGCTGACAACACATCATCTCCCAGCTGCATAAGTGAGCTCTCTTTGTGTCTGTGTCACATCTAATTACTGTGTGGTTCTCACCTGCACGAGCACTAGTCTGAGAGAGGCAGGGATTATGCGAAGTGAAGTTTCTTCTCAGGAGGTGTCAGGTCTCACACTGCAGATAGAGGTCATGCATTAACCCGTGCAAAGCCATGGCGAAAAGCCTCACGTTTCAACACAATAAGATACCGCTGACACAGGAATGTGAAGATTTCCTCTACTATAGGCTATGCGTACAGTTCAACAAATGACACCATTAAACTACATCTTCAGTGCACATCTTATGCAGGAAGGAAGAATTACTATGCCTTTAAAGAGTAACTCCTCTTTTGTTGAGAAAAAAAATAATCCCCTCTGGGTGATCAATGGACATTGCAAGGATTTTAACAAGCTTTGTTGCAGAGTCTTACCTGTTTCTTCTTCTCTGAAGGAATAGCTTTTTGTTGGATCATGTCTTGTGCAGGACCTATTTTAAATGGGAGTGTTTTTTTTTTCTTCACTTTTGACCAGCTGATGCACTTGCAGGGCTCTAGTGAGAAGAATGACAGGACCTGCAGTCCTTTAGAAGCAATTAACCATTTAGGATCAGCTCACCAAATCTGACATTTTTCTTGCAGAGGATGCCTAAAATCTGACTTGTATCTAAGTGCAGACTTCTGGGAAAATCAATGAGCCAATCACACAAACAGGAAGTGAAATCTCTGGGGGGCTGTTCCGTACACCAGTTGTGTACGGAACGCCTCCAAGTTGCCATATTGCATTGAATTTTATAGAAAATGACAGCGCTGCCGATTGAAAAGGAAAGATCATTTTTTCAATAAATGACTAGTGGTGCAATTGCATATACTATATTATTTTTTCTTATTTGCGATCTTTTTTTCTGAGGAAAGTGGAGATACCCTTAAAGCTTCACGTGAACAACAGACAGCCAATGATGTCAACTAGAGGTTCATATATGTGATTAGCATGCTTCCAAGAAAAGCCTGCCTTGCTGATTGTTCCTTACTACTGCCACTCATTTTGACAGCAGCCAGCACCTAAGTTTTGAACCCAATTGCAACCACCCCAAAGCAAAGGCTGGAGATGCCAGGGATTGAACCCGGGGCCTCACACATGCAAAGCGTGCGCTCTACCACTGAGCTACATCCCCTGCTTCTTCCTGCTTTTCTGTGCCTTTTTTTTTTTTTTTTCTTTTGGGGAGGAAGTTTGACTTTAGAGAGAAGTTCTCAACAGGATTTTGCACTTTGTGGGCATAATAAGGCAACTCAGCATGCGCTACATAGTAACTAATCTAGGTTTTAAGATAAAGAATGGAGATGCCGGGGATTGAACCCAGGGCCTCACACATGCAAAGCGCGCGCTCTACCACTGAGCTACATCCCCTTCTTGCTCTTGGATTTCTCTGCCTTTTTTTTTTTTTTCTTTTGGGGAGGAAGTTTGACTTTTGAGAGAAGTTCTCAGCAGGATTTTGCACTTTGTGGGGATCATTAGGCAACTCAGCATGCGCTACATCGCAACTAGACTCGGTTTTAAGATAAAGATTGGAGATGCCGGGGGTTGAACCCGGGACCTCACACATGCGAAGCGTGCGCTCTACCACTGAGCTACATCCCCCATACTTCACATAAGCAGACCTGTGCTTCTTGTGAGGCGAAAATTCAGGTAGAGGCAAAGTTAGTGCAGCGATCGACCTAGCTGCATTGTTGTATCCTGAAAGGGAGATGGCCCCTCCGCTATAAAACTCTGATCTGACCTCTCTGCCTTTGGCCGAGAACACTAATTGGGAGTCGGTCAGCTGCTGGTTTTCCAGCATACTCGTCCCACAGAAGCCAGCCATACGGCCGCTTTCTTTCGGACAGACCGACATACACACAACCCGAATGTCAGGCAGTTTTTCTTGAACCAGCCGTTGTCTCCTGACATTCGGCCCGTGAGTACCAGGTTAGAGTGTTACCCCCAAGTTTGACTTTAGAGAGAGGAACAAAGGAAAGAATTCCAGGCTGTCTGCTCCACCCTTATATATGCTAATGGCTTTGGAGGGTGAGGACATGGACGTTTATTGTAAGGGTTGTTTTGGCCAAATGTTTCTCAGGTGTGTGTGCACATGCCGAGGTAGCAGCTGCTTCCCTTGGAGTAGGATAAGTAAGGCTTACTTGGAGATGCCGGGGATTGAACCCGGGGCCTCACACATGCAAAGCGTGCGCTCTACCACTGAGCTACATCCCCTTATCTCGTGGAGGTCTTTGTGCCTTTTTCTCCACAAAGCTTTAAACGATGTTGCAGCCTTTAACCCGGCACCAGGCCTTCACATCTGTGTTCCACTACAAGTACTCAGGGCCTCCTTCACTTCCCAAAAACAACTACGCTTTCATTTTTTTTCTTCCAGGAAGGACTTTTAGCCTTCAGGAGCCAAAAGAAACCCATTTATGTCCGAATTGTGTTTGTCAGTTAGCTGACAACACATCATCTCCCAGCTGCATAAGTGAGCTCTCTTTGTGTCTGTGTCACATCTAATTACTGTGTGGTTCTCACCTGCACGAGCACTAGTCTGAGAGAGGCAGGGATTATGCGAAGTGAAGTTTCTTCTCAGGAGGTGTCAGGTCTCACACTGCAGATAGAGGTCATGCATTAACCCGTGCAAAGCCATGGCGAAAAGCCTCACGTTTCAACACAATAAGATACCGCTGACACAGGAATGTGAAGATTTCCTCTACTATAGGCTATGCGTACAGTTCAACAAATGACACCATTAAACTACATCTTCAGTGCACATCTTATGCAGGAAGGAAGAATTACTATGCCTTTAAAGAGTAACTCCTCTTTTGTTGAGAAAAAAAATAATCCCCTCTGGGTGATCAATGGACATTGCAAGGATTTTAACAAGCTTTGTTGCAGAGTCTTACCTGTTTCTTCTTCTCTGAAGGAATAGCTTTTTGTTGGATCATGTCTTGTGCAGGACCTATTTTAAATGGGAGTGTTTTTTTTTTCTTCACTTTTGACCAGCTGATGCACTTGCAGGGCTCTAGTGAGAAGAATGACAGGACCTGCAGTCCTTTAGAAGCAATTAACCATTTAGGATCAGCTCACCAAATCTGACATTTTTCTTGCAGAGGATGCCTAAAATCTGACTTGTATCTAAGTGCAGACTTCTGGGAAAATCAATGAGCCAATCACACAAACAGGAAGTGAAATCTCTGGGGGGCTGTTCCGTACACCAGTTGTGTACGGAACGCCTCCAAGTTGCCATATTGCATTGAATTTTATAGAAAATGACAGCGCTGCCGATTGAAAAGGAAAGATCATTTTTTCAATAAATGACTAGTGGTGCAATTGCATATACTATATTATTTTTTCTTATTTGCGATCTTTTTTTCTGAGGAAAGTGGAGATACCCTTAAAGCTTCACGTGAACAACAGACAGCCAATGATGTCAACTAGAGGTTCATATATGTGATTAGCATGCTTCCAAGAAAAGCCTGCCTTGCTGATTGTTCCTTACTACTGCCACTCATTTTGACAGCAGCCAGCACCCAAGTTTTGAACCCAATTGCAACCACCCCAAAGCAAAGGCTGGAGATGCCAGGGATTGAACCCGGGGCCTCACACATGCAAAGCGTGCGCTCTACCACTGAGCTACATCCCCTGCTTCTTCCTGCTTTTCTGTGCCTTTTTTTTTTTTTTTTCTTTTGGGGAGGAAGTTTGACTTTAGAGAGAAGTTCTCAACAGGATTTTGCACTTTGTGGGCATAATAAGGCAACTCAGCATGCGCTACATAGTAACTAATCTAGGTTTTAAGATAAAGAATGGAGATGCCGGGGATTGAACCCGGGGCCTCACACATGCAAAGCGCGCGCTCTACCACTGAGCTACATCCCCTTCTTGCTCTTGGATTTCTCTGCCTTTTTTTTTTTTTTCTTTTGGGGAGGAAGTTTGACTTTTGAGAGAAGTTCTCAGCAGGATTTTGCACTTTGTGGGGATCATTAGGCAACTCAGCATGCGCTACATCGCAACTAGACTCGGTTTTAAGATAAAGATTGGAGATGCCGGGGGTTGAACCCGGGACCTCACACATGCGAAGCGTGCGCTCTACCACTGAGCTACATCCCCCATACTTCACATAAGCAGACCTGTGCTTCTTGTGAGGCGAAAATTCAGGTAGAGGCAAAGTTAGTGCAGCGATCGACCTAGCTGCATTGTTGTATCCTGAAAGGGAGATGGCCCCTCCGCTATAAAACTCTGATCTGACCTCTCTGCCTTTGGCCGAGAACACTAATTGGGAGTCGGTCAGCTGCTGGTTTTCCAGCATACTCGTCCCACAGAAGCCAGCCATACGGCCGCTTTCTTTCGGACAGACCGACATACACACAACCCGAATGTCAGGCAGTTTTTCTTGAACCAGCCGTTGTCTCCTGACATTCGGCCCGTGAGTACCAGGTTAGAGTGTTACCCCCAAGTTTGACTTTAGAGAGAGGAACAAAGGAAAGAATTCCAGGCTGTCTGCTCCACCCTTATATATGCTAATGGCTTTGGAGGGTGAGGACATGGACGTTTATTGTAAGGGTTGTTTTGGCCAAATGTTTCTCAGGTGTGTGTGCACATGCCGAGGTAGCAGCTGCTTCCCTTGGAGTAGGATAAGTAAGGCTTACTTGGAGATGCCGGGGATTGAACCCGGGGCCTCACACATGCAAAGCGTGCGCTCTACCACTGAGCTACATCCCCTTATCTCGTGGAGGTCTTTGTGCCTTTTTCTCCACAAAGCTTTAAACGATGTTGCAGCCTTTAACCCGGCACCAGGCCTTCACATCTGTGTTCCACTACAAGTACTCAGGGCCTCCTTCACTTCCCAAAAACAACTACGCTTTCATTTTTTTTCTTCCAGGAAGGACTTTTAGCCTTCAGGAGCCAAAAGAAACCCATTTATGTCCGAATTGTGTTTGTCAGTTAGCTGACAACACATCATCTCCCAGCTGCATAAGTGAGCTCTCTTTGTGTCTGTGTCACATCTAATTACTGTGTGGTTCTCACCTGCACGAGCACTAGTCTGAGAGAGGCAGGGATTATGCGAAGTGAAGTTTCTTCTCAGGAGGTGTCAGGTCTCACACTGCAGATAGAGGTCATGCATTAACCCGTGCAAAGCCATGGCGAAAAGCCTCACGTTTCAACACAATAAGATACCGCTGACACAGGAATGTGAAGATTTCCTCTACTATAGGCTATGCGTACAGTTCAACAAATGACACCATTAAACTACATCTTCAGTGCACATCTTATGCAGGAAGGAAGAATTACTATGCCTTTAAAGAGTAACTCCTCTTTTGTTGAGAAAAAAAATAATCCCCTCTGGGTGATCAATGGACATTGCAAGGATTTTAACAAGCTTTGTTGCAGAGTCTTACCTGTTTCTTCTTCTCTGAAGGAATAGCTTTTTGTTGGATCATGTCTTGTGCAGGACCTATTTTAAATGGGAGTGTTTTTTTTTTCTTCACTTTTGACCAGCTGATGCACTTGCAGGGCTCTAGTGAGAAGAATGACAGGACCTGCAGTCCTTTAGAAGCAATTAACCATTTAGGATCAGCTCACCAAATCTGACATTTTTCTTGCAGAGGATGCCTAAAATCTGACTTGTATCTAAGTGCAGACTTCTGGGAAAATCAATGAGCCAATCACACAAACAGGAAGTGAAATCTCTGGGGGGCTGTTCCGTACACCAGTTGTGTACGGAACGCCTCCAAGTTGCCATATTGCATTGAATTTTATAGAAAATGACAGCGCTGCCGATTGAAAAGGAAAGATCATTTTTTCAATAAATGACTAGTGGTGCAATTGCATATACTATATTATTTTTTCTTATTTGCGATCTTTTTTTCTGAGGAAAGTGGAGATACCCTTAAAGCTTCACGTGAACAACAGACAGCCAATGATGTCAACTAGAGGTTCATATATGTGATTAGCATGCTTCCAAGAAAAGCCTGCCTTGCTGATTGTTCCTTACTACTGCCACTCATTTTGACAGCAGCCAGCACCCAAGTTTTGAACCCAATTGCAACCACCCCAAAGCAAAGGCTGGAGATGCCAGGGATTGAACCCGGGGCCTCACACATGCAAAGCGTGCGCTCTACCACTGAGCTACATCCCCTGCTTCTTCCTGCTTTTCTGTGCCTTTTTTTTTTTTTTTTCTTTTGGGGAGGAAGTTTGACTTTAGAGAGAAGTTCTCAACAGGATTTTGCACTTTGTGGGCATAATAAGGCAACTCAGCATGCGCTACATAGTAACTAATCTAGGTTTTAAGATAAAGAATGGAGATGCCGGGGATTGAACCCGGGGCCTCACACATGCAAAGCGCGCGCTCTACCACTGAGCTACATCCCCTTCTTGCTCTTGGATTTCTCTGCCTTTTTTTTTTTTTTCTTTTGGGGAGGAAGTTTGACTTTTGAGAGAAGATCTCAGCAGGATTTTGCACTTTGTGGGGATCATTAGGCAACTCAGCATGCGCTACATCGCAACTAGACTCGGTTTTAAGATAAAGATTGGAGATGCCGGGGGTTGAACCCGGGACCTCACACATGCGAAGCGTGCGCTCTACCACTGAGCTACATCCCCCATACTTCACATAAGCAGACCTGTGCTTCTTGTGAGGCGAAAATTCAGGTAGAGGCAAAGTTAGTGCAGCGATCGACCTAGCTGCATTGTTGTATCCTGAAAGGGAGATGGCCCCTCCGCTATAAAACTCTGATCTGACCTCTCTGCCTTTGGCCGAGAACACTAATTGGGAGTCGGTCAGCTGCTGGTTTTCCAGCATACTCGTCCCACAGAAGCCAGCCATACGGCCGCTTTCTTTCGGACAGACCGACATACACACAACCCGAATGTCAGGCAGTTTTTCTTGAACCAGCCGTTGTCTCCTGACATTCGGCCCGTGAGTACCAGGTTAGAGTGTTACCCCCAAGTTTGACTTTAGAGAGAGGAACAAAGGATAGAATTCCAGGCTGTCTGCTCCACCCTTATATATGCTAATGGCTTTGGAGGGTGAGGACATGGACGTTTATTGTAAGGGTTGTTTTGGCCAAATGTTTCTCAGGTGTGTGTGCACATGCCGAGGTAGCAGCTGCTTCCCTTGGAGTAGGATAAGTAAGGCTTACTTGGAGATGCCGGGGATTGAACCCGGGGCCTCACACATGCAAAGCGTGCGCTCTACCACTGAGCTACATCCCCTTATCTCGTGGAGGTCTTTGTGCCTTTTTCTCCACAAAGCTTTAAACGATGTTGCAGCCTTTAACCCGGCACCAGGCCTTCACATCTGTGTTCCACTACAAGTACTCAGGGCCTCCTTCACTTCCCAAAAACAACTACGCTTTCATTTTTTTTCTTCCAGGAAGGACTTTTAGCCTTCAGGAGCCAAAAGAAACCCATTTATGTCCGAATTGTGTTTGTCAGTTAGCTGACAACACATCATCTCCCAGCTGCATAAGTGAGCTCTCTTTGTGTCTGTGTCACATCTAATTACTGTGTGGTTCTCACCTGCACGAGCACTAGTCTGAGAGAGGCAGGGATTATGCGAAGTGAAGTTTCTTCTCAGGAGGTGTCAGGTCTCACACTGCAGATAGAGGTCATGCATTAACCCGTGCAAAGCCATGGCGAAAAGCCTCACGTTTCAACACAATAAGATACCGCTGACACAGGAATGTGAAGATTTCCTCTACTATAGGCTATGCGTACAGTTCAACAAATGACACCATTAAACTACATCTTCAGTGCACATCTTATGCAGGAAGGAAGAATTACTATGCCTTTAAAGAGTAACTCCTCTTTTGTTGAGAAAAAAAATAATCCCCTCTGGGTGATCAATGGACATTGCAAGGATTTTAACAAGCTTTGTTGCAGAGTCTTACCTGTTTCTTCTTCTCTGAAGGAATAGCTTTTTGTTGGATCATGTCTTGTGCAGGACCTATTTTAAATGGGAGTGTTTTTTTTTTCTTCACTTTTGACCAGCTGATGCACTTGCAGGGCTCTAGTGAGAAGAATGACAGGACCTGCAGTCCTTTAGAAGCAATTAACCATTTAGGATCAGCTCACCAAATCTGACATTTTTCTTGCAGAGGATGCCTAAAATCTGACTTGTATCTAAGTGCAGACTTCTGGGAAAATCAATGAGCCAATCACACAAACAGGAAGTGAAATCTCTGGGGGGCTGTTCCGTACACCAGTTGTGTACGGAACGCCTCCAAGTTGCCATATTGCATTGAATTTTATAGAAAATGACAGCGCTGCCGATTGAAAAGGAAAGATCATTTTTTCAATAAATGACTAGTGGTGCAATTGCATATACTATATTATTTTTTCTTATTTGCGATCTTTTTTTCTGAGGAAAGTGGAGATACCCTTAAAGCTTCACGTGAACAACAGACAGCCAATGATGTCAACTAGAGGTTCATATATGTGATTAGCATGCTTCCAAGAAAAGCCTGCCTTGCTGATTGTTCCTTACTACTGCCACTCATTTTGACAGCAGCCAGCACCCAAGTTTTGAACCCAATTGCAACCACCCCAAAGCAAAGGCTGGAGATGCCAGGGATTGAACCCGGGGCCTCACACATGCAAAGCGTGCGCTCTACCACTGAGCTACATCCCCTGCTTCTTCCTGCTTTTCTGTGCCTTTTTTTTTTTTTTTCTTTTGGGGAGGAAGTTTGACTTTAGAGAGAAGTTCTCAACAGGATTTTGCACTTTGTGGGCATAATAAGGCAACTCAGCATGCGCTACATAGTAACTAATCTAGGTTTTAAGATAAAGAATGGAGATGCCGGGGATTGAACCCGGGGCCTCACACATGCAAAGCGCGCGCTCTACCACTGAGCTACATCCCCTTCTTGCTCTTGGATTTCTCTGCCTTTTTTTTTTTTTTCTTTTGGGGAGGAAGTTTGACTTTTGAGAGAAGTTCTCAGCAGGATTTTGCACTTTGTGGGGATCATTAGGCAACTCAGCATGCGCTACATCGCAACTAGACTCGGTTTTAAGATAAAGATTGGAGATGCCGGGGGTTGAACCCGGGACCTCACACATGCGAAGCGTGCGCTCTACCACTGAGCTACATCCCCCATACTTCACATAAGCAGACCTGTGCTTCTTGTGAGGCGAAAATTCAGGTAGAGGCAAAGTTAGTGCAGCGATCGACCTAGCTGCATTGTTGTATCCTGAAAGGGAGATGGCCCCTCCGCTATAAAACTCTGATCTGACCTCTCTGCCTTTGGCCGAGAACACTAATTGGGAGTCGGTCAGCTGCTGGTTTTCCAGCATACTCGTCCCACAGAAGCCAGCCATACGGCCGCTTTCTTTCGGACAGACCGACATACACACAACCCGAATGTCAGGCAGTTTTTCTTGAACCAGCCGTTGTCTCCTGACATTCGGCCCGTGAGTACCAGGTTAGAGTGTTACCCCCAAGTTTGACTTTAGAGAGAGGAACAAAGGAAAGAATTCCAGGCTGTCTGCTCCACCCTTATATATGCTAATGGCTTTGGAGGGTGAGGACATGGACGTTTATTGTAAGGGTTGTTTTGGCCAAATGTTTCTCAGGTGTGTGTGCACATGCCGAGGTAGCAGCTGCTTCCCTTGGAGTAGGATAAGTAAGGCTTACTTGGAGATGCCGGGGATTGAACCCGGGGCCTCACACATGCAAAGCGTGCGCTCTACCACTGAGCTACATCCCCTTATCTCGTGGAGGTCTTTGTGCCTTTTTCTCCACAAAGCTTTAAACGATGTTGCAGCCTTTAACCCGGCACCAGGCCTTCACATCTGTGTTCCACTACAAGTACTCAGGGCCTCCTTCACTTCCCAAAAACAACTACGCTTTCATTTTTTTTCTTCCAGGAAGGACTTTTAGCCTTCAGGAGCCAAAAGAAACCCATTTATGTCCGAATTGTGTTTGTCAGTTAGCTGACAACACATCATCTCCCAGCTGCATAAGTGAGCTCTCTTTGTGTCTGTGTCACATCTAATTACTGTGTGGTTCTCACCTGCACGAGCACTAGTCTGAGAGAGGCAGGGATTATGCGAAGTGAAGTTTCTTCTCAGGAGGTGTCAGGTCTCACACTGCAGATAGAGGTCATGCATTAACCCGTGCAAAGCCATGGCGAAAAGCCTCACGTTTCAACACAATAAGATACCGCTGACACAGGAATGTGAAGATTTCCTCTACTATAGGCTATGCGTACAGTTCAACAAATGACACCATTAAACTACATCTTCAGTGCACATCTTATGCAGGAAGGAAGAATTACTATGCCTTTAAAGAGTAACTCCTCTTTTGTTGAGAAAAAAAATAATCCCCTCTGGGTGATCAATGGACATTGCAAGGATTTTAACAAGCTTTGTTGCAGAGTCTTACCTGTTTCTTCTTCTCTGAAGGAATAGCTTTTTGTTGGATCATGTCTTGTGCAGGACCTATTTTAAATGGGAGTGTTTTTTTTTTCTTCACTTTTGACCAGCTGATGCACTTGCAGGGCTCTAGTGAGAAGAATGACAGGACCTGCAGTCCTTTAGAAGCAATTAACCATTTAGGATCAGCTCACCAAATCTGACATTTTTCTTGCAGAGGATGCCTAAAATCTGACTTGTATCTAAGTGCAGACTTCTGGGAAAATCAATGAGCCAATCACACAAACAGGAAGTGAAATCTCTGGGGGGCTGTTCCGTACACCAGTTGTGTACGGAACGCCTCCAAGTTGCCATATTGCATTGAATTTTATAGAAAATGACAGCGCTGCCGATTGAAAAGGAAAGATCATTTTTTCAATAAATGACTAGTGGTGCAATTGCATATACTATATTATTTTTTCTTATTTGCGATCTTTTTTTCTGAGGAAAGTGGAGATACCCTTAAAGCTTCACGTGAACAACAGACAGCCAATGATGTCAACTAGAGGTTCATATATGTGATTAGCATGCTTCCAAGAAAAGCCTGCCTTGCTGATTGTTCCTTACTACTGCCACTCATTTTGACAGCAGCCAGCACCCAAGTTTTGAACCCAATTGCAACCACCCCAAAGCAAAGGCTGGAGATGCCAGGGATTGAACCCGGGGCCTCACACATGCAAAGCGTGCGCTCTACCACTGAGCTACATCCCCTGCTTCTTCCTGCTTTTCTGTGCCTTTTTTTTTTTTTTTTCTTTTGGGGAGGAAGTTTGACTTTAGAGAGAAGTTCTCAACAGGATTTTGCACTTTGTGGGCATAATAAGGCAACTCAGCATGCGCTACATAGTAACTAATCTAGGTTTTAAGATAAAGAATGGAGATGCCGGGGATTGAACCCGGGGCCTCACACATGCAAAGCGCGCGCTCTACCACTGAGCTACATCCCCTTCTTGCTCTTGGATTTCTCTGCCTTTTTTTTTTTTTTCTTTTGGGGAGGAAGTTTGACTTTTGAGAGAAGTTCTCAGCAGGATTTTGCACTTTGTGGGGATCATTAGGCAACTCAGCATGCGCTACATCGCAACTAGACTCGGTTTTAAGATAAAGATTGGAGATGCCGGGGGTTGAACCCGGGACCTCACACATGCGAAGCGTGCGCTCTACCACTGAGCTACATCCCCCATACTTCACATAAGCAGACCTGTGCTTCTTGTGAGGCGAAAATTCAGGTAGAGGCAAAGTTAGTGCAGCGATCGACCTAGCTGCATTGTTGTATCCTGAAAGGGAGATGGCCCCTCCGCTATAAAACTCTGATCTGACCTCTCTGCCTTTGGCCGAGAACACTAATTGGGAGTCGGTCAGCTGCTGGTTTTCCAGCATACTCGTCCCACAGAAGCCAGCCATACGGCCGCTTTCTTTCGGACAGACCGACATACACACAACCCGAATGTCAGGCAGTTTTTCTTGAACCAGCCGTTGTCTCCTGACATTCGGCCCGTGAGTACCAGGTTAGAGTGTTACCCCCAAGTTTGACTTTAGAGAGAGGAACAAAGGAAAGAATTCCAGGCTGTCTGCTCCACCCTTATATATGCTAATGGCTTTGGAGGGTGAGGACATGGACGTTTATTGTAAGGGTTGTTTTGGCCAAATGTTTCTCAGGTGTGTGTGCACATGCCGAGGTAGCAGCTGCTTCCCTTGGAGTAGGATAAGTAAGGCTTACTTGGAGATGCCGGGGATTGAACCCGGGGCCTCACACATGCAAAGCGCGCGCTCTACCACTGAGCTACATCCCCTTCTTGCTCTTGGATTTCTCTGCCTTTTTTTTTTTTTTCTTTTGGGAGGAAGTTTGACTTTTGAGAGAAGTTCTCAGCAGGATTTTGCACTTTGTGGGGATCATTAGGCAACTCAGCATGCGCTACATAGTAACTAATCTAGGTTTTAAGATAAAGAATGGAGATGCCGGGGATTGAACCCGGGGCCTCACACATGCAAAGCGCGCGCTCTACCACTGAGCTACATCCCCTTCTTGCTCTTGGATTTCTCTGCCTTTTTTTTTTTTTTCTTTTGGGGAGGAAGTTTGACTTTTGAGAGAAGTTCTCAGCAGGATTTTGCACTTTGTGGGGATCATTAGGCAACTCAGCATGCGCTACATCGCAACTAGACTCGGTTTTAAGATAAAGATTGGAGATGCCGGGGGTTGAACCCGGGACCTCACACATGCGAAGCGTGCGCTCTACCACTGAGCTACATCCCCCATACTTCACATAAGCAGACCTGTGCTTCTTGTGAGGCGAAAATTCAGGTAGAGGCAAAGTTAGTGCAGCGATCGACCTAGCTGCATTGTTGTATCCTGAAAGGGAGATGGCCCCTCCGCTATAAAACTCTGATCTGACCTCTCTGCCTTTGGCCGAGAACACTAATTGGGAGTCGGTCAGCTGCTGGTTTTCCAGCATACTCGTCCCACAGAAGCCAGCCATACGGCCGCTTTCTTTCGGACAGACCGACATACACACAACCCGAATGTCAGGCAGTTTTTCTTGAACCAGCCGTTGTCTCCTGACATTCGGCCCGTGAGTACCAGGTTAGAGTGTTACCCCCAAGTTTGACTTTAGAGAGAGGAACAAAGGAAAGAATTCCAGGCTGTCTGCTCCACCCTTATATATGCTAATGGCTTTGGAGGGTGAGGACATGGACGTTTATTGTAAGGGTTGTTTTGGCCAAATGTTTCTCAGGTGTGTGTGCACATGCTGAGGTAGCAGCTGCTTCCCTTGGAGTAGGATAAGTAAGGCTTACTTGGAGATGCCGGGGATTGAACCCGGGGCCTCACACATGCAAAGCGTGCGCTCTACCACTGAGCTACATCCCCTTATCTCGTGGAGGTCTTTGTGCCTTTTTCTCCACAAAGCTTTAAACGATGTTGCAGCCTTTAACCCGGCACCAGGCCTTCACATCTGTGTTCCACTACAAGTACTCAGGGCCTCCTTCACTTCCCAAAAACAACTACGCTTTCATTTTTTTTCTTCCAGGAAGGACTTTTAGCCTTCAGGAGCCAAAAGAAACCCATTTATGTCCGAATTGTGTTTGTCAGTTAGCTGACAACACATCATCTCCCAGCTGCATAAGTGAGCTCTCTTTGTGTCTGTGTCACATCTAATTACTGTGTGGTTCTCACCTGCACGAGCACTAGTCTGAGAGAGGCAGGGATTATGCGAAGTGAAGTTTCTTCTCAGGAGGTGTCAGGTCTCACACTGCAGATAGAGGTCATGCATTAACCCGTGCAAAGCCATGGCGAAAAGCCTCACGTTTCAACACAATAAGATACCGCTGACACAGGAATGTGAAGATTTCCTCTACTATAGGCTATGCGTACAGTTCAACAAATGACACCATTAAACTACATCTTCAGTGCACATCTTATGCAGGAAGGAAGAATTACTATGCCTTTAAAGAGTAACTCCTCTTTTGTTGAGAAAAAAAATAATCCCCTCTGGGTGATCAATGGACATTGCAAGGATTTTAACAAGCTTTGTTGCAGAGTCTTACCTGTTTCTTCTTCTCTGAAGGAATAGCTTTTTGTTGGATCATGTCTTGTGCAGGACCTATTTTAAATGGGAGTGTTTTTTTTTTCTTCACTTTTGACCAGCTGATGCACTTGCAGGGCTCTAGTGAGAAGAATGACAGGACCTGCAGTCCTTTAGAAGCAATTAACCATTTAGGATCAGCTCACCAAATCTGACATTTTTCTTGCAGAGGATGCCTAAAATCTGACTTGTATCTAAGTGCAGACTTCTGGGAAAATCAATGAGCCAATCACACAAACAGGAAGTGAAATCTCTGGGGGGCTGTTCCGTACACCAGTTGTGTACGGAACGCCTCCAAGTTGCCATATTGCATTGAATTTTATAGAAAATGACAGCGCTGCCGATTGAAAAGGAAAGATCATTTTTTCAATAAATGACTAGTGGTGCAATTGCATATACTATATTATTTTTTCTTATTTGCGATCTTTTTTTCTGAGGAAAGTGGAGATACCCTTAAAGCTTCACGTGAACAACAGACAGCCAATGATGTCAACTAGAGGTTCATATATGTGATTAGCATGCTTCCAAGAAAAGCCTGCCTTGCTGATTGTTCCTTACTACTGCCACTCATTTTGACAGCAGCCAGCACCCAAGTTTTGAACCCAATTGCAACCACCCCAAAGCAAAGGCTGGAGATGCCAGGGATTGAACCCGGGGCCTCACACATGCAAAGCGTGCGCTCTACCACTGAGCTACATCCCCTGCTTCTTCCTGCTTTTCTGTGCCTTTTTTTTTTTTTTTTCTTTTGGGGAGGAAGTTTGACTTTAGAGAGAAGTTCTCAACAGGATTTTGCACTTTGTGGGCATAATAAGGCAACTCAGCATGCGCTACATAGTAACTAATCTAGGTTTTAAGATAAAGAATGGAGATGCCGGGGATTGAACCCGGGGCCTCACACATGCAAAGCGCGCGCTCTACCACTGAGCTACATCCCCTTCTTGCTCTTGGATTTCTCTGCCTTTTTTTTTTTTTTCTTTTGGGGAGGAAGTTTGACTTTTGAGAGAAGTTCTCAGCAGGATTTTGCACTTTGTGGGGATCATTAGGCAACTCAGCATGCGCTACATCGCAACTAGACTCGGTTTTAAGATAAAGATTGGAGATGCCGGGGGTTGAACCCGGGACCTCACACATGCGAAGCGTGCGCTCTACCACTGAGCTACATCCCCCATACTTCACATAAGCAGACCTGTGCTTCTTGTGAGGCGAAAATTCAGGTAGAGGCAAAGTTAGTGCAGCGATCGACCTAGCTGCATTGTTGTATCCTGAAAGGGAGATGGCCCCTCCGCTATAAAACTCTGATCTGACCTCTCTGCCTTTGGCCGAGAACACTAATTGGGAGTCGGTCAGCTGCTGGTTTTCCAGCATACTCGTCCCACAGAAGCCAGCCATACGGCCGCTTTCTTTCGGACAGACCGACATACACACAACCCGAATGTCAGGCAGTTTTTCTTGAACCAGCCGTTGTCTCCTGACATTCGGCCCGTGAGTACCAGGTTAGAGTGTTACCCCCAAGTTTGACTTTAGAGAGAGGAACAAAGGAAAGAATTCCAGGCTGTCTGCTCCACCCTTTTATATGCTAATGGCTTTGGAGGGTGAGGACATGGACGTTTATTGTAAGGGTTGTTTTGGCCAAATGTTTCTCAGGTGTGTGTGCACATGCCGAGGTAGCAGCTGCTTCCCTTGGAGTAGGATAAGTAAGGCTTACTTGGAGATGCCGGGGATTGAACCCGGGGCCTCACACATGCAAAGCGTGCGCTCTACCACTGAGCTACATCCCCTTATCTCGTGGAGGTCTTTGTGCCTTTTTCTCCACAAAGCTTTAAACGATGTTGCAGCCTTTAACCCGGCACCAGGCCTTCACATCTGTGTTCCACTACAAGTACTCAGGGCCTCCTTCACTTCCCAAAAACAACTACGCTTTCATTTTTTTTCTTCCAGGAAGGACTTTTAGCCTTCAGGAGCCAAAAGAAACCCATTTATGTCCGAATTGTGTTTGTCAGTTAGCTGACAACACATCATCTCCCAGCTGCATAAGTGAGCTCTCTTTGTGTCTGTGTCACATCTAATTACTGTGTGGTTCTCACCTGCACGAGCACTAGTCTGAGAGAGGCAGGGATTATGCGAAGTGAAGTTTCTTCTCAGGAGGTGTCAGGTCTCACACTGCAGATAGAGGTCATGCATTAACCCGTGCAAAGCCATGGCGAAAAGCCTCACGTTTCAACACAATAAGATACCGCTGACACAGGAATGTGAAGATTTCCTCTACTATAGGCTATGCGTACAGTTCAACAAATGACACCATTAAACTACATCTTCAGTGCACATCTTATGCAGGAAGGAAGAATTACTATGCCTTTAAAGAGTAACTCCTCTTTTGTTGAGAAAAAAAATAATCCCCTCTGGGTGATCAATGGACATTGCAAGGATTTTAACAAGCTTTGTTGCAGAGTCTTACCTGTTTCTTCTTCTCTGAAGGAATAGCTTTTTGTTGGATCATGTCTTGTGCAGGACCTATTTTAAATGGGAGTGTTTTTTTTTTCTTCACTTTTGACCAGCTGATGCACTTGCAGGGCTCTAGTGAGAAGAATGACAGGACCTGCAGTCCTTTAGAAGCAATTAACCATTTAGGATCAGCTCACCAAATCTGACATTTTTCTTGCAGAGGATGCCTAAAATCTGACTTGTATCTAAGTGCAGACTTCTGGGAAAATCAATGAGCCAATCACACAAACAGGAAGTGAAATCTCTGGGGGGCTGTTCCGTACACCAGTTGTGTACGGAACGCCTCCAAGTTGCCATATTGCATTGAATTTTATAGAAAATGACAGCGCTGCCGATTGAAAAGGAAAGATCATTTTTTCAATAAATGACTAGTGGTGCAATTGCATATACTATATTATTTTTTCTTATTTGCGATCTTTTTTTCTGAGGAAAGTGGAGATACCCTTAAAGCTTCACGTGAACAACAGACAGCCAATGATGTCAACTAGAGGTTCATATATGTGATTAGCATGCTTCCAAGAAAAGCCTGCCTTGCTGATTGTTCCTTACTACTGCCACTCATTTTGACAGCAGCCAGCACCCAAGTTTTGAACCCAATTGCAACCACCCCAAAGCAAAGGCTGGAGATGCCAGGGATTGAACCCGGGGCCTCACACATGCAAAGCGTGCGCTCTACCACTGAGCTACATCCCCTGCTTCTTCCTGCTTTTCTGTGCCTTTTTTTTTTTTTTTTCTTTTGGGGAGGAAGTTTGACTTTAGAGAGAAGTTCTCAACAGGATTTTGCACTTTGTGGGCATAATAAGGCAACTCAGCATGCGCTACATAGTAACTAATCTAGGTTTTAAGATAAAGAATGGAGATGCCGGGGATTGAACCCGGGGCCTCACACATGCAAAGCGCGCGCTCTACCACTGAGCTACATCCCCTTCTTGCTCTTGGATTTCTCTGCCTTTTTTTTTTTTTTCTTTTGGGGAGGAAGTTTGACTTTTGAGAGAAGTTCTCAGCAGGATTTTGCACTTTGTGGGGATCATTAGGCAACTCAGCATGCGCTACATCGCAACTAGACTCGGTTTTAAGATAAAGATTGGAGATGCCGGGGGTTGAACCCGGGACCTCACACATGCGAAGCGTGCGCTCTACCACTGAGCTACATCCCCCATACTTCACATAAGCAGACCTGTGCTTCTTGTGAGGCGAAAATTCAGGTAGAGGCAAAGTTAGTGCAGCGATCGACCTAGCTGCATTGTTGTATCCTGAAAGGGAGATGGCCCCTCCGCTATAAAACTCTGATCTGACCTCTCTGCCTTTGGCCGAGAACACTAATTGGGAGTCGGTCAGCTGCTGGTTTTCCAGCATACTCGTCCCACAGAAGCCAGCCATACGGCCGCTTTCTTTCGGACAGACCGACATACACACAACCCGAATGTCAGGCAGTTTTTCTTGAACCAGCCGTTGTCTCCTGACATTCGGCCCGTGAGTACCAGGTTAGAGTGTTACCCCCAAGTTTGACTTTAGAGAGAGGAACAAAGGAAAGAATTCCAGGCTGTCTGCTCCACCCTTATATATGCTAATGGCTTTGGAGGGTGAGGACATGGACGTTTATTGTAAGGGTTGTTTTGGCCAAATGTTTCTCAGGTGTGTGTGCACATGCCGAGGTAGCAGCTGCTTCCCTTGGAGTAGGATAAGTAAGGCTTACTTGGAGATGCCGGGGATTGAACCCGGGGCCTCACACATGCAAAGCGTGCGCTCTACCACTGAGCTACATCCCCTTATCTCGTGGAGGTCTTTGTGCCTTTTTCTCCACAAAGCTTTAAACGATGTTGCAGCCTTTAACCCGGCACCAGGCCTTCACATCTGTGTTCCACTACAAGTACTCAGGGCCTCCTTCACTTCCCAAAAACAACTACGCTTTCATTTTTTTTCTTCCAGGAAGGACTTTTAGCCTTCAGGAGCCAAAAGAAACCCATTTATGTCCGAATTGTGTTTGTCAGTTAGCTGACAACACATCATCTCCCAGCTGCATAAGTGAGCTCTCTTTGTGTCTGTGTCACATCTAATTACTGTGTGGTTCTCACCTGCACGAGCACTAGTCTGAGAGAGGCAGGGATTATGCGAAGTGAAGTTTCTTCTCAGGAGGTGTCAGGTCTCACACTGCAGATAGAGGTCATGCATTAACCCGTGCAAAGCCATGGCGAAAAGCCTCACGTTTCAACACAATAAGATACCGCTGACACAGGAATGTGAAGATTTCCTCTACTATAGGCTATGCGTACAGTTCAACAAATGACACCATTAAACTACATCTTCAGTGCACATCTTATGCAGGAAGGAAGAATTACTATGCCTTTAAAGAGTAACTCCTCTTTTGTTGAGAAAAAAAATAATCCCCTCTGGGTGATCAATGGACATTGCAAGGATTTTAACAAGCTTTGTTGCAGAGTCTTACCTGTTTCTTCTTCTCTGAAGGAATAGCTTTTTGTTGGATCATGTCTTGTGCAGGACCTATTTTAAATGGGAGTGTTTTTTTTTTTCTTCACTTTTGACCAGCTGATGCACTTGCAGGGCTCTAGTGAGAAGAATGACAGGACCTGCAGTCCTTTAGAAGCAATTAACCATTTAGGATCAGCTCACCAAATCTGACATTTTTCTTGCAGAGGATGCCTAAAATCTGACTTGTATCTAAGTGCAGACTTCTGGGAAAATCAATGAGCCAATCACACAAACAGGAAGTGAAATCTCTGGGGGGCTGTTCCGTACACCAGTTGTGTACGGAACGCCTCCAAGTTGCCATATTGCATTGAATTTTATAGAAAATGACAGCGCTGCCGATTGAAAAGGAAAGATCATTTTTTCAATAAATGACTAGTGGTGCAATTGCATATACTATATTATTTTTTCTTATTTGCGATCTTTTTTTCTGAGGAAAGTGGAGATACCCTTAAAGCTTCACGTGAACAACAGACAGCCAATGATGTCAACTAGAGGTTCATATATGTGATTAGCATGCTTCCAAGAAAAGCCTGCCTTGCTGATTGTTCCTTACTACTGCCACTCATTTTGACAGCAGCCAGCACCCAAGTTTTGAACCCAATTGCAACCACCCCAAAGCAAAGGCTGGAGATGCCAGGGATTGAACCCGGGGCCTCACACATGCAAAGCGTGCGCTCTACCACTGAGCTACATCCCCTGCTTCTTCCTGCTTTTCTGTGCCTTTTTTTTTTTTTTTTCTTTTGGGGAGGAAGTTTGACTTTAGAGAGAAGTTCTCAACAGGATTTTGCACTTTGTGGGCATAATAAGGCAACTCAGCATGCGCTACATAGTAACTAATCTAGGTTTTAAGATAAAGAATGGAGATGCCGGGGATTGAACCCGGGGCCTCACACATGCAAAGCGCGCGCTCTACCACTGAGCTACATCCCCTTCTTGCTCTTGGATTTCTCTGCCTTTTTTTTTTTTTTCTTTTGGGGAGGAAGTTTGACTTTTGAGAGAAGTTCTCAGCAGGATTTTGCACTTTGTGGGGATCATTAGGCAACTCAGCATGCGCTACATCGCAACTAGACTCGGTTTTAAGATAAAGATTGGAGATGCCGGGGGTTGAACCCGGGACCTCACACATGCGAAGCGTGCGCTCTACCACTGAGCTACATCCCCCATACTTCACATAAGCAGACCTGTGCTTCTTGTGAGGCGAAAATTCAGGTAGAGGCAAAGTTAGTGCAGCGATCGACCTAGCTGCATTGTTGTATCCTGAAAGGGAGATGGCCCCTCCGCTATAAAACTCTGATCTGACCTCTCTGCCTTTGGCCGAGAACACTAATTGGGAGTCGGTCAGCTGCTGGTTTTCCAGCATACTCGTCCCACAGAAGCCAGCCATACGGCCGCTTTCTTTCGGACAGACCGACATACACACAACCCGAATGTCAGGCAGTTTTTCTTGAACCAGCCGTTGTCTCCTGACATTCGGCCCGTGAGTACCAGGTTAGAGTGTTACCCCCAAGTTTGACTTTAGAGAGAGGAACAAAGGAAAGAATTCCAGGCTGTCTGCTCCACCCTTTTATATGCTAATGGCTTTGGAGGGTGAGGACATGGACGTTTATTGTAAGGGTTGTTTTGGCCAAATGTTTCTCAGGTGTGTGTGCACATGCCGAGGTAGCAGCTGCTTCCCTTGGAGTAGGATAAGTAAGGCTTACTTGGAGATGCCGGGGATTGAACCCGGGGCCTCACACATGCAAAGCGTGCGCTCTACCACTGAGCTACATCCCCTTATCTCGTGGAGGTCTTTGTGCCTTTTTCTCCACAAAGCTTTAAACGATGTTGCAGCCTTTAACCCGGCACCAGGCCTTCACATCTGTGTTCCACTACAAGTACTCAGGGCCTCCTTCACTTCCCAAAAACAACTACGCTTTCATTTTTTTTCTTCCAGGAAGGACTTTTAGCCTTCAGGAGCCAAAAGAAACCCATTTATGTCCGAATTGTGTTTGTCAGTTAGCTGACAACACATCATCTCCCAGCTGCATAAGTGAGCTCTCTTTGTGTCTGTGTCACATCTAATTACTGTGTGGTTCTCACCTGCACGAGCACTAGTCTGAGAGAGGCAGGGATTATGCGAAGTGAAGTTTCTTCTCAGGAGGTGTCAGGTCTCACACTGCAGATAGAGGTCATGCATTAACCCGTGCAAAGCCATGGCGAAAAGCCTCACGTTTCAACACAATAAGATACCGCTGACACAGGAATGTGAAGATTTCCTCTACTATAGGCTATGCGTACAGTTCAACAAATGACACCATTAAACTACATCTTCAGTGCACATCTTATGCAGGAAGGAAGAATTACTATGCCTTTAAAGAGTAACTCCTCTTTTGTTGAGAAAAAAAATAATCCCCTCTGGGTGATCAATGGACATTGCAAGGATTTTAACAAGCTTTGTTGCAGAGTCTTACCTGTTTCTTCTTCTCTGAAGGAATAGCTTTTTGTTGGATCATGTCTTGTGCAGGACCTATTTTAAATGGGAGTGTTTTTTTTTTCTTCACTTTTGACCAGCTGATGCACTTGCAGGGCTCTAGTGAGAAGAATGACAGGACCTGCAGTCCTTTAGAAGCAATTAACCATTTAGGATCAGCTCACCAAATCTGACATTTTTCTTGCAGAGGATGCCTAAAATCTGACTTGTATCTAAGTGCAGACTTCTGGGAAAATCAATGAGCCAATCACACAAACAGGAAGTGAAATCTCTGGGGGGCTGTTCCGTACACCAGTTGTGTACGGAACGCCTCCAAGTTGCCATATTGCATTGAATTTTATAGAAAATGACAGCGCTGCCGATTGAAAAGGAAAGATCATTTTTTCAATAAATGACTAGTGGTGCAATTGCATATACTATATTATTTTTTCTTATTTGCGATCTTTTTTTCTGAGGAAAGTGGAGATACCCTTAAAGCTTCACGTGAACAACAGACAGCCAATGATGTCAACTAGAGGTTCATATATGTGATTAGCATGCTTCCAAGAAAAGCCTGCCTTGCTGATTGTTCCTTACTACTGCCACTCATTTTGACAGCAGCCAGCACCCAAGTTTTGAACCCAATTGCAACCACCCCAAAGCAAAGGCTGGAGATGCCAGGGATTGAACCCGGGGCCTCACACATGCAAAGCATGCGCTCTACCACTGAGCTACATCCCCTGCTTCTTCCTGCTTTTCTGTGCCTTTTTTTTTTTTTTTTCTTTTGGGGAGGAAGTTTGACTTTAGAGAGAAGTTCTCAACAGGATTTTGCACTTTGTGGGCATAATAAGGCAACTCAGCATGCGCTACATAGTAACTAATCTAGGTTTTAAGATAAAGAATGGAGATGCCGGGGATTGAACCCGGGGCCTCACACATGCAAAGCGCGCGCTCTACCACTGAGCTACATCCCCTTCTTGCTCTTGGATTTCTCTGCCTTTTTTTTTTTTTTCTTTTGGGGAGGAAGTTTGACTTTTGAGAGAAGTTCTCAGCAGGATTTTGCACTTTGTGGGGATCATTAGGCAACTCAGCATGCGCTACATCGCAACTAGACTCGGTTTTAAGATAAAGATTGGAGATGCCGGGGGTTGAACCCGGGACCTCACACATGCGAAGCGTGCGCTCTACCACTGAGCTACATCCCCCATACTTCACATAAGCAGACCTGTGCTTCTTGTGAGGCGAAAATTCAGGTAGAGGCAAAGTTAGTGCAGCGATCGACCTAGCTGCATTGTTGTATCCTGAAAGGGAGATGGCCCCTCCGCTATAAAACTCTGATCTGACCTCTCTGCCTTTGGCCGAGAACACTAATTGGGAGTCGGTCAGCTGCTGGTTTTCCAGCATACTCGTCCCACAGAAGCCAGCCATACGGCCGCTTTCTTTCGGACAGACCGACATACACACAACCCGAATGTCAGGCAGTTTTTCTTGAACCAGCCGTTGTCTCCTGACATTCGGCCCGTGAGTACCAGGTTAGAGTGTTACCCCCAAGTTTGACTTTAGAGAGAGGAACAAAGGAAAGAATTCCAGGCTGTCTGCTCCACCCTTATATATGCTAATGGCTTTGGAGGGTGAGGACATGGACGTTTATTGTAAGGGTTGTTTTGGCCAAATGTTTCTCAGGTGTGTGTGCACATGCCGAGGTAGCAGCTGCTTCCCTTGGAGTAGGATAAGTAAGGCTTACTTGGAGATGCCGGGGATTGAACCCGGGGCCTCACACATGCAAAGCGTGCGCTCTACCACTGAGCTACATCCCCTTATCTCGTGGAGGTCTTTGTGCCTTTTTCTCCACAAAGCTTTAAACGATGTTGCAGCCTTTAACCCGGCACCAGGCCTTCACATCTGTGTTCCACTACAAGTACTCAGGGCCTCCTTCACTTCCCAAAAACAACTACGCTTTCATTTTTTTTCTTCCAGGAAGGACTTTTAGCCTTCAGGAGCCAAAAGAAACCCATTTATGTCCGAATTGTGTTTGTCAGTTAGCTGACAACACATCATCTCCCAGCTGCATAAGTGAGCTCTCTTTGTGTCTGTGTCACATCTAATTACTGTGTGGTTCTCACCTGCACGAGCACTAGTCTGAGAGAGGCAGGGATTATGCGAAGTGAAGTTTCTTCTCAGGAGGTGTCAGGTCTCACACTGCAGATAGAGGTCATGCATTAACCCGTGCAAAGCCATGGCGAAAAGCCTCACGTTTCAACACAATAAGATACCGCTGACACAGGAATGTGAAGATTTCCTCTACTATAGGCTATGCGTACAGTTCAACAAATGACACCATTAAACTACATCTTCAGTGCACATCTTATGCAGGAAGGAAGAATTACTATGCCTTTAAAGAGTAACTCCTCTTTTGTTGAGAAAAAAAATAATCCCCTCTGGGTGATCAATGGACATTGCAAGGATTTTAACAAGCTTTGTTGCAGAGTCTTACCTGTTTCTTCTTCTCTGAAGGAATAGCTTTTTGTTGGATCATGTCTTGTGCAGGACCTATTTTAAATGGGAGTGTTTTTTTTTTCTTCACTTTTGACCAGCTGATGCACTTGCAGGGCTCTAGTGAGAAGAATGACAGGACCTGCAGTCCTTTAGAAGCAATTAACCATTTAGGATCAGCTCACCAAATCTGACATTTTTCTTGCAGAGGATGCCTAAAATCTGACTTGTATCTAAGTGCAGACTTCTGGGAAAATCAATGAGCCAATCACACAAACAGGAAGTGAAATCTCTGGGGGGCTGTTCCGTACACCAGTTGTGTACGGAACGCCTCCAAGTTGCCATATTGCATTGAATTTTATAGAAAATGACAGCGCTGCCGATTGAAAAGGAAAGATCATTTTTTCAATAAATGACTAGTGGTGCAATTGCATATACTATATTATTTTTTCTTATTTGCGATCTTTTTTTCTGAGGAAAGTGGAGATACCCTTAAAGCTTCACGTGAACAACAGACAGCCAATGATGTCAACTAGAGGTTCATATATGTGATTAGCATGCTTCCAAGAAAAGCCTGCCTTGCTGATTGTTCCTTACTACTGCCACTCATTTTGACAGCAGCCAGCACCCAAGTTTTGAACCCAATTGCAACCACCCCAAAGCAAAGGCTGGAGATGCCAGGGATTGAACCCGGGGCCTCACACATGCAAAGCGTGCGCTCTACCACTGAGCTACATCCCCTGCTTCTTCCTGCTTTTCTGTGCCTTTTTTTTTTTTTTTTCTTTTGGGGAGGAAGTTTGACTTTAGAGAGAAGTTCTCAACAGGATTTTGCACTTTGTGGGCATAATAAGGCAACTCAGCATGCGCTACATAGTAACTAATCTAGGTTTTAAGATAAAGAATGGAGATGCCGGGGATTGAACCCGGGGCCTCACACATGCAAAGCGCGCGCTCTACCACTGAGCTACATCCCCTTCTTGCTCTTGGATTTCTCTGCCTTTTTTTTTTTTTTCTTTTGGGGAGGAAGTTTGACTTTTGAGAGAAGTTCTCAGCAGGATTTTGCACTTTGTGGGGATCATTAGGCAACTCAGCATGCGCTACATCGCAACTAGACTCGGTTTTAAGATAAAGATTGGAGATGCCGGGGGTTGAACCCGGGACCTCACACATGCGAAGCGTGCGCTCTACCACTGAGCTACATCCCCCATACTTCACATAAGCAGACCTGTGCTTCTTGTGAGGCGAAAATTCAGGTAGAGGCAAAGTTAGTGCAGCGATCGACCTAGCTGCATTGTTGTATCCTGAAAGGGAGATGGCCCCTCCGCTATAAAACTCTGATCTGACCTCTCTGCCTTTGGCCGAGAACACTAATTGGGAGTCGGTCAGCTGCTGGTTTTCCAGCATACTCGTCCCACAGAAGCCAGCCATACGGCCGCTTTCTTTCGGACAGACCGACATACACACAACCCGAATGTCAGGCAGTTTTTCTTGAACCAGCCGTTGTCTCCTGACATTCGGCCCGTGAGTACCAGGTTAGAGTGTTACCCCCAAGTTTGACTTTAGAGAGAGGAACAAAGGAAAGAATTCCAGGCTGTCTGCTCCACCCTTATATATGCTAATGGCTTTGGAGGGTGAGGACATGGACGTTTATTGTAAGGGTTGTTTTGGCCAAATGTTTCTCAGGTGTGTGTGCACATGCCGAGGTAGCAGCTGCTTCCCTTGGAGTAGGATAAGTAAGGCTTACTTGGAGATGCCGGGGATTGAACCCGGGGCCTCACACATGCAAAGCGTGCGCTCTACCACTGAGCTACATCCCCTTATCTCGTGGAGGTCTTTGTGCCTTTTTCTCCACAAAGCTTTAAACGATGTTGCAGCCTTTAACCCGGCACCAGGCCTTCACATCTGTGTTCCACTACAAGTACTCAGGGCCTCCTTCACTTCCCAAAAACAACTACGCTTTCATTTTTTTTCTTCCAGGAAGGACTTTTAGCCTTCAGGAGCCAAAAGAAACCCATTTATGTCCGAATTGTGTTTGTCAGTTAGCTGACAACACATCATCTCCCAGCTGCATAAGTGAGCTCTCTTTGTGTCTGTGTCACATCTAATTACTGTGTGGTTCTCACCTGCACGAGCACTAGTCTGAGAGAGGCAGGGATTATGCGAAGTGAAGTTTCTTCTCAGGAGGTGTCAGGTCTCACACTGCAGATAGAGGTCATGCATTAACCCGTGCAAAGCCATGGCGAAAAGCCTCACGTTTCAACACAATAAGATACCGCTGACACAGGAATGTGAAGATTTCCTCTACTATAGGCTATGCGTACAGTTCAACAAATGACACCATTAAACTACATCTTCAGTGCACATCTTATGCAGGAAGGAAGAATTACTATGCCTTTAAAGAGTAACTCCTCTTTTGTTGAGAAAAAAAATAATCCCCTCTGGGTGATCAATGGACATTGCAAGGATTTTAACAAGCTTTGTTGCAGAGTCTTACCTGTTTCTTCTTCTCTGAAGGAATAGCTTTTTGTTGGATCATGTCTTGTGCAGGACCTATTTTAAATGGGAGTGTTTTTTTTTTCTTCACTTTTGACCAGCTGATGCACTTGCAGGGCTCTAGTGAGAAGAATGACAGGACCTGCAGTCCTTTAGAAGCAATTAACCATTTAGGATCAGCTCACCAAATCTGACATTTTTCTTGCAGAGGATGCCTAAAATCTGACTTGTATCTAAGTGCAGACTTCTGGGAAAATCAATGAGCCAATCACACAAACAGGAAGTGAAATCTCTGGGGGGCTGTTCCGTACACCAGTTGTGTACGGAACGCCTCCAAGTTGCCATATTGCATTGAATTTTATAGAAAATGACAGCGCTGCCGATTGAAAAGGAAAGATCATTTTTTCAATAAATGACTAGTGGTGCAATTGCATATACTATATTATTTTTTCTTATTTGCGATCTTTTTTTCTGAGGAAAGTGGAGATACCCTTAAAGCTTCACGTGAACAACAGACAGCCAATGATGTCAACTAGAGGTTCATATATGTGATTAGCATGCTTCCAAGAAAAGCCTGCCTTGCTGATTGTTCCTTACTACTGCCACTCATTTTGACAGCAGCCAGCACCCAAGTTTTGAACCCAATTGCAACCACCCCAAAGCAAAGGCTGGAGATGCCAGGGATTGAACCCGGGGCCTCACACATGCAAAGCGTGCGCTCTACCACTGAGCTACATCCCCTGCTTCTTCCTGCTTTTCTGTGCCTTTTTTTTTTTTTTTTCTTTTGGGGAGGAAGTTTGACTTTAGAGAGAAGTTCTCAACAGGATTTTGCACTTTGTGGGCATAATAAGGCAACTCAGCATGCGCTACATAGTAACTAATCTAGGTTTTAAGATAAAGAATGGAGATGCCGGGGATTGAACCCGGGGCCTCACACATGCAAAGCGCGCGCTCTACCACTGAGCTACATCCCCTTCTTGCTCTTGGATTTCTCTGCCTTTTTTTTTTTTTTCTTTTGGGGAGGAAGTTTGACTTTTGAGAGAAGTTCTCAGCAGGATTTTGCACTTTGTGGGGATCATTAGGCAACTCAGCATGCGCTACATCGCAACTAGACTCGGTTTTAAGATAAAGATTGGAGATGCCGGGGGTTGAACCCGGGACCTCACACATGCGAAGCGTGCGCTCTACCACTGAGCTACATCCCCCATACTTCACATAAGCAGACCTGTGCTTCTTGTGAGGCGAAAATTCAGGTAGAGGCAAAGTTAGTGCAGCGATCGACCTAGCTGCATTGTTGTATCCTGAAAGGGAGATGGCCCCTCCGCTATAAAACTCTGATCTGACCTCTCTGCCTTTGGCCGAGAACACTAATTGGGAGTCGGTCAGCTGCTGGTTTTCCAGCATACTCGTCCCACAGAAGCCAGCCATACGGCCGCTTTCTTTCGGACAGACCGACATACACACAACCCGAATGTCAGGCAGTTTTTCTTGAACCAGCCGTTGTCTCCTGACATTCGGCCCGTGAGTACCAGGTTAGAGTGTTACCCCCAAGTTTGACTTTAGAGAGAGGAACAAAGGAAAGAATTCCAGGCTGTCTGCTCCACCCTTATATATGCTAATGGCTTTGGAGGGTGAGGACATGGACGTTTATTGTAAGGGTTGTTTTGGCCAAATGTTTCTCAGGTGTGTGTGCACATGCCGAGGTAGCAGCTGCTTCCCTTGGAGTAGGATAAGTAAGGCTTACTTGGAGATGCCGGGGATTGAACCCGGGGCCTCACACATGCAAAGCGTGCGCTCTACCACTGAGCTACATCCCCTTATCTCGTGGAGGTCTTTGTGCCTTTTTCTCCACAAAGCTTTAAACGATGTTGCAGCCTTTAACCCGGCACCAGGCCTTCACATCTGTGTTCCACTACAAGTACTCAGGGCCTCCTTCACTTCCCAAAAACAACTACGCTTTCATTTTTTTTCTTCCAGGAAGGACTTTTAGCCTTCAGGAGCCAAAAGAAACCCATTTATGTCCGAATTGTGTTTGTCAGTTAGCTGACAACACATCATCTCCCAGCTGCATAAGTGAGCTCTCTTTGTGTCTGTGTCACATCTAATTACTGTGTGGTTCTCACCTGCACGAGCACTAGTCTGAGAGAGGCAGGGATTATGCGAAGTGAAGTTTCTTCTCAGGAGGTGTCAGGTCTCACACTGCAGATAGAGGTCATGCATTAACCCGTGCAAAGCCATGGCGAAAAGCCTCACGTTTCAACACAATAAGATACCGCTGACACAGGAATGTGAAGATTTCCTCTACTATAGGCTATGCGTACAGTTCAACAAATGACACCATTAAACTACATCTTCAGTGCACATCTTATGCAGGAAGGAAGAATTACTATGCCTTTAAAGAGTAACTCCTCTTTTGTTGAGAAAAAAAATAATCCCCTCTGGGTGATCAATGGACATTGCAAGGATTTTAACAAGCTTTGTTGCTGATTGTTCCTTACTACTGCCACTCATTTTGACAGCAGCCAGCACCCAAGTTTTGAACCCAATTGCAACCACCCCAAAGCAAAGGCTGGAGATGCCAGGGATTGAACCCGGGGCCTCACACATGCAAAGCGTGCGCTCTACCACTGAGCTACATCCCCTGCTTCTTCCTGCTTTTCTGTGCCTTTTTTTTTTTTTTTTCTTTTGGGGAGGAAGTTTGACTTTAGAGAGAAGTTCTCAACAGGATTTTGCACTTTGTGGGCATAATAAGGCAACTCAGCATGCGCTACATAGTAACTAATCTAGGTTTTAAGATAAAGAATGGAGATGCCGGGGATTGAACCCGGGGCCTCACACATGCAAAGCGCGCGCTCTACCACTGAGCTACATCCCCTTCTTGCTCTTGGATTTCTCTGCCTTTTTTTTTTTTTTCTTTTGGGGAGGAAGTTTGACTTTTGAGAGAAGTTCTCAGCAGGATTTTGCACTTTGTGGGGATCATTAGGCAACTCAGCATGCGCTACATCGCAACTAGACTCGGTTTTAAGATAAAGATTGGAGATGCCGGGGGTTGAACCCGGGACCTCACACATGCGAAGCGTGCGCTCTACCACTGAGCTACATCCCCCATACTTCACATAAGCAGACCTGTGCTTCTTGTGAGGCGAAAATTCAGGTAGAGGCAAAGTTAGTGCAGCGATCGACCTAGCTGCATTGTTGTATCCTGAAAGGGAGATGGCCCCTCCGCTATAAAACTCTGATCTGACCTCTCTGCCTTTGGCCGAGAACACTAATTGGGAGTCGGTCAGCTGCTGGTTTTCCAGCATACTCGTCCCACAGAAGCCAGCCATACGGCCGCTTTCTTTCGGACAGACCGACATACACACAACCCGAATGTCAGGCAGTTTTTCTTGAACCAGCCGTTGTCTCCTGACATTCGGCCCGTGAGTACCAGGTTAGAGTGTTACCCCCAAGTTTGACTTTAGAGAGAGGAACAAAGGAAAGAATTCCAGGCTGTCTGCTCCACCCTTATATATGCTAATGGCTTTGGAGGGTGAGGACATGGACGTTTATTGTAAGGGTTGTTTTGGCCAAATGTTTCTCAGGTGTGTGTGCACATGCCGAGGTAGCAGCTGCTTCCCTTGGAGTAGGATAAGTAAGGCTTACTTGGAGATGCCGGGGATTGAACCCGGGGCCTCACACATGCAAAGCGTGCGCTCTACCACTGAGCTACATCCCCTTATCTCGTGGAGGTCTTTGTGCCTTTTTCTCCACAAAGCTTTAAACGATGTTGCAGCCTTTAACCCGGCACCAGGCCTTCACATCTGTGTTCCACTACAAGTACTCAGGGCCTCCTTCACTTCCCAAAAACAACTACGCTTTCATTTTTTTTCTTCCAGGAAGGACTTTTAGCCTTCAGGAGCCAAAAGAAACCCATTTATGTCCGAATTGTGTTTGTCAGTTAGCTGACAACACATCATCTCCCAGCTGCATAAGTGAGCTCTCTTTGTGTCTGTGTCACATCTAATTACTGTGTGGTTCTCACCTGCACGAGCACTAGTCTGAGAGAGGCAGGGATTATGCGAAGTGAAGTTTCTTCTCAGGAGGTGTCAGGTCTCACACTGCAGATAGAGGTCATGCATTAACCCGTGCAAAGCCATGGCGAAAAGCCTCACGTTTCAACACAATAAGATACCGCTGACACAGGAATGTGAAGATTTCCTCTACTATAGGCTATGCGTACAGTTCAACAAATGACACCATTAAACTACATCTTCAGTGCACATCTTATGCAGGAAGGAAGAATTACTATGCCTTTAAAGAGTAACTCCTCTTTTGTTGAGAAAAAAAATAATCCCCTCTGGGTGATCAATGGACATTGCAAGGATTTTAACAAGCTTTGTTGCAGAGTCTTACCTGTTTCTTCTTCTCTGAAGGAATAGCTTTTTGTTGGATCATGTCTTGTGCAGGACCTATTTTAAATGGGAGTGTTTTTTTTTTCTTCACTTTTGACCAGCTGATGCACTTGCAGGGCTCTAGTGAGAAGAATGACAGGACCTGCAGTCCTTTAGAAGCAATTAACCATTTAGGATCAGCTCACCAAATCTGACATTTTTCTTGCAGAGGATGCCTAAAATCTGACTTGTATCTAAGTGCAGACTTCTGGGAAAATCAATGAGCCAATCACACAAACAGGAAGTGAAATCTCTGGGGGGCTGTTCCGTACACCAGTTGTGTACGGAACGCCTCCAAGTTGCCATATTGCATTGAATTTTATAGAAAATGACAGCGCTGCCGATTGAAAAGGAAAGATCATTTTTTCAATAAATGACTAGTGGTGCAATTGCATATACTATATTATTTTTTCTTATTTGCGATCTTTTTTTCTGAGGAAAGTGGAGATACCCTTAAAGCTTCACGTGAACAACAGACAGCCAATGATGTCAACTAGAGGTTCATATATGTGATTAGCATGCTTCCAAGAAAAGCCTGCCTTGCTGATTGTTCCTTACTACTGCCACTCATTTTGACAGCAGCCAGCACCCAAGTTTTGAACCCAATTGCAACCACCCCAAAGCAAAGGCTGGAGATGCCAGGGATTGAACCCGGGGCCTCACACATGCAAAGCGTGCGCTCTACCACTGAGCTACATCCCCTGCTTCTTCCTGCTTTTCTGTGCCTTTTTTTTTTTTTTTTTTTTTTTCTTTTGGGGAGGAAGTTTGACTTTAGAGAGAAGTTCTCAACAGGATTTTGCACTTTGTGGGCATAATAAGGCAACTCAGCATGCGCTACATAGTAACTAATCTAGGTTTTAAGATAAAGAATGGAGATGCCGGGGATTGAACCCGGGGCCTCACACATGCAAAGCGCGCGCTCTACCACTGAGCTACATCCCCTTCTTGCTCTTGGATTTCTCTGCCTTTTTTTTTTTTTTCTTTTGGGGAGGAAGTTTGACTTTTGAGAGAAGTTCTCAGCAGGATTTTGCACTTTGTGGGGATCATTAGGCAACTCAGCATGCGCTACATCGCAACTAGACTCGGTTTTAAGATAAAGATTGGAGATGCCGGGGGTTGAACCCGGGACCTCACACATGCGAAGCGTGCGCTCTACCACTGAGCTACATCCCCCATACTTCACATAAGCAGACCTGTGCTTCTTGTGAGGCGAAAATTCAGGTAGAGGCAAAGTTAGTGCAGCGATCGACCTAGCTGCATTGTTGTATCCTGAAAGGGAGATGGCCCCTCCGCTATAAAACTCTGATCTGACCTCTCTGCCTTTGGCCGAGAACACTAATTGGGAGTCGGTCAGCTGCTGGTTTTCCAGCATACTCGTCCCACAGAAGCCAGCCATACGGCCGCTTTCTTTCGGACAGACCGACATACACACAACCCGAATGTCAGGCAGTTTTTCTTGAACCAGCCGTTGTCTCCTGACATTCGGCCCGTGAGTACCAGGTTAGAGTGTTACCCCCAAGTTTGACTTTAGAGAGAGGAACAAAGGAAAGAATTCCAGGCTGTCTGCTCCACCCTTTTATATGCTAATGGCTTTGGAGGGTGAGGACATGGACGTTTATTGTAAGGGTTGTTTTGGCCAAATGTTTCTCAGGTGTGTGTGCACATGCCGAGGTAGCAGCTGCTTCCCTTGGAGTAGGATAAGTAAGGCTTACTTGGAGATGCCGGGGATTGAACCCGGGGCCTCACACATGCAAAGCGTGCGCTCTACCACTGAGCTACATCCCCTTATCTCGTGGAGGTCTTTGTGCCTTTTTCTCCACAAAGCTTTAAACGATGTTGCAGCCTTTAACCCGGCACCAGGCCTTCACATCTGTGTTCCACTACAAGTACTCAGGGCCTCCTTCACTTCCCAAAAACAACTACGCTTTCATTTTTTTTCTTCCAGGAAGGACTTTTAGCCTTCAGGAGCCAAAAGAAACCCATTTATGTCCGAATTGTGTTTGTCAGTTAGCTGACAACACATCATCTCCCAGCTGCATAAGTGAGCTCTCTTTGTGTCTGTGTCACATCTAATTACTGTGTGGTTCTCACCTGCACGAGCACTAGTCTGAGAGAGGCAGGGATTATGCGAAGTGAAGTTTCTTCTCAGGAGGTGTCAGGTCTCACACTGCAGATAGAGGTCATGCATTAACCCGTGCAAAGCCATGGCGAAAAGCCTCACGTTTCAACACAATAAGATACCGCTGACACAGGAATGTGAAGATTTCCTCTACTATAGGCTATGCGTACAGTTCAACAAATGACACCATTAAACTACATCTTCAGTGCACATCTTATGCAGGAAGGAAGAATTACTATGCCTTTAAAGAGTAACTCCTCTTTTGTTGAGAAAAAAAATAATCCCCTCTGGGTGATCAATGGACATTGCAAGGATTTTAACAAGCTTTGTTGCAGAGTCTTACCTGTTTCTTCTTCTCTGAAGGAATAGCTTTTTGTTGGATCATGTCTTGTGCAGGACCTATTTTAAATGGGAGTGTTTTTTTTTTCTTCACTTTTGACCAGCTGATGCACTTGCAGGGCTCTAGTGAGAAGAATGACAGGACCTGCAGTCCTTTAGAAGCAATTAACCATTTAGGATCAGCTCACCAAATCTGACATTTTTCTTGCAGAGGATGCCTAAAATCTGACTTGTATCTAAGTGCAGACTTCTGGGAAAATCAATGAGCCAATCACACAAACAGGAAGTGAAATCTCTGGGGGGCTGTTCCGTACACCAGTTGTGTACGGAACGCCTCCAAGTTGCCATATTGCATTGAATTTTATAGAAAATGACAGCGCTGCCGATTGAAAAGGAAAGATCATTTTTTCAATAAATGACTAGTGGTGCAATTGCATATACTATATTATTTTTTCTTATTTGCGATCTTTTTTTCTGAGGAAAGTGGAGATACCCTTAAAGCTTCACGTGAACAACAGACAGCCAATGATGTCAACTAGAGGTTCATATATGTGATTAGCATGCTTCCAAGAAAAGCCTGCCTTGCTGATTGTTCCTTACTACTGCCACTCATTTTGACAGCAGCCAGCACCCAAGTTTTGAACCCAATTGCAACCACCCCAAAGCAAAGGCTGGAGATGCCAGGGATTGAACCCGGGGCCTCACACATGCAAAGCGTGCGCTCTACCACTGAGCTACATCCCCTGCTTCTTCCTGCTTTTCTGTGCCTTTTTTTTTTTTTTTTCTTTTGGGGAGGAAGTTTGACTTTAGAGAGAAGTTCTCAACAGGATTTTGCACTTTGTGGGCATAATAAGGCAACTCAGCATGCGCTACATAGTAACTAATCTAGGTTTTAAGATAAAGAATGGAGATGCCGGGGATTGAACCCGGGGCCTCACACATGCAAAGCGCGCGCTCTACCACTGAGCTACATCCCCTTCTTGCTCTTGGATTTCTCTGCCTTTTTTTTTTTTTTCTTTTGGGGAGGAAGTTTGACTTTTGAGAGAAGTTCTCAGCAGGATTTTGCACTTTGTGGGGATCATTAGGCAACTCAGCATGCGCTACATCGCAACTAGACTCGGTTTTAAGATAAAGATTGGAGATGCCGGGGGTTGAACCCGGGACCTCACACATGCGAAGCGTGCGCTCTACCACTGAGCTACATCCCCCATACTTCACATAAGCAGACCTGTGCTTCTTGTGAGGCGAAAATTCAGGTAGAGGCAAAGTTAGTGCAGCGATCGACCTAGCTGCATTGTTGTATCCTGAAAGGGAGATGGCCCCTCCGCTATAAAACTCTGATCTGACCTCTCTGCCTTTGGCCGAGAACACTAATTGGGAGTCGGTCAGCTGCTGGTTTTCCAGCATACTCGTCCCACAGAAGCCAGCCATACGGCCGCTTTCTTTCGGACAGACCGACATACACACAACCCGAATGTCAGGCAGTTTTTCTTGAACCAGCCGTTGTCTCCTGACATTCGGCCCGTGAGTACCAGGTTAGAGTGTTACCCCCAAGTTTGACTTTAGAGAGAGGAACAAAGGAAAGAATTCCAGGCTGTCTGCTCCACCCTTATATATGCTAATGGCTTTGGAGGGTGAGGACATGGACGTTTATTGTAAGGGTTGTTTTGGCCAAATGTTTCTCAGGTGTGTGTGCACATGCCGAGGTAGCAGCTGCTTCCCTTGGAGTAGGATAAGTAAGGCTTACTTGGAGATGCCGGGGATTGAACCCGGGGCCTCACACATGCAAAGCGTGCGCTCTACCACTGAGCTACATCCCCTTATCTCGTGGAGGTCTTTGTGCCTTTTTCTCCACAAAGCTTTAAACGATGTTGCAGCCTTTAACCCGGCACCAGGCCTTCACATCTGTGTTCCACTACAAGTACTCAGGGCCTCCTTCACTTCCCAAAAACAACTACGCTTTCATTTTTTTTCTTCCAGGAAGGACTTTTAGCCTTCAGGAGCCAAAAGAAACCCATTTATGTCCGAATTGTGTTTGTCAGTTAGCTGACAACACATCATCTCCCAGCTGCATAAGTGAGCTCTCTTTGTGTCTGTGTCACATCTAATTACTGTGTGGTTCTCACCTGCACGAGCACTAGTCTGAGAGAGGCAGGGATTATGCGAAGTGAAGTTTCTTCTCAGGAGGTGTCAGGTCTCACACTGCAGATAGAGGTCATGCATTAACCCGTGCAAAGCCATGGCGAAAAGCCTCACGTTTCAACACAATAAGATACCGCTGACACAGGAATGTGAAGATTTCCTCTACTATAGGCTATGCGTACAGTTCAACAAATGACACCATTAAACTACATCTTCAGTGCACATCTTATGCAGGAAGGAAGAATTACTATGCCTTTAAAGAGTAACTCCTCTTTTGTTGAGAAAAAAAATAATCCCCTCTGGGTGATCAATGGACATTGCAAGGATTTTAACAAGCTTTGTTGCAGAGTCTTACCTGTTTCTTCTTCTCTGAAGGAATAGCTTTTTGTTGGATCATGTCTTGTGCAGGACCTATTTTAAATGGGAGTGTTTTTTTTTTCTTCACTTTTGACCAGCTGATGCACTTGCAGGGCTCTAGTGAGAAGAATGACAGGACCTGCAGTCCTTTAGAAGCAATTAACCATTTAGGATCAGCTCACCAAATCTGACATTTTTCTTGCAGAGGATGCCTAAAATCTGACTTGTATCTAAGTGCAGACTTCTGGGAAAATCAATGAGCCAATCACACAAACAGGAAGTGAAATCTCTGGGGGGCTGTTCCGTACACCAGTTGTGTACGGAACGCCTCCAAGTTGCCATATTGCATTGAATTTTATAGAAAATGACAGCGCTGCCGATTGAAAAGGAAAGATCATTTTTTCAATAAATGACTAGTGGTGCAATTGCATATACTATATTATTTTTTCTTATTTGCGATCTTTTTTTCTGAGGAAAGTGGAGATACCCTTAAAGCTTCACGTGAACAACAGACAGCCAATGATGTCAACTAGAGGTTCATATATGTGATTAGCATGCTTCCAAGAAAAGCCTGCCTTGCTGATTGTTCCTTACTACTGCCACTCATTTTGACAGCAGCCAGCACCCAAGTTTTGAACCCAATTGCAACCACCCCAAAGCAAAGGCTGGAGATGCCAGGGATTGAACCCGGGGCCTCACACATGCAAAGCGTGCGCTCTACCACTGAGCTACATCCCCTGCTTCTTCCTGCTTTTCTGTGCCTTTTTTTTTTTTTTTTCTTTTGGGGAGGAAGTTTGACTTTAGAGAGAAGTTCTCAACAGGATTTTGCACTTTGTGGGCATAATAAGGCAACTCAGCATGCGCTACATAGTAACTAATCTAGGTTTTAAGATAAAGAATGGAGATGCCGGGGATTGAACCCGGGGCCTCACACATGCAAAGCGCGCGCTCTACCACTGAGCTACATCCCCTTCTTGCTCTTGGATTTCTCTGCCTTTTTTTTTTTTTTCTTTTGGGGAGGAAGTTTGACTTTTGAGAGAAGTTCTCAGCAGGATTTTGCACTTTGTGGGGATCATTAGGCAACTCAGCATGCGCTACATCGCAACTAGACTCGGTTTTAAGATAAAGATTGGAGATGCCGGGGGTTGAACCCGGGACCTCACACATGCGAAGCGTGCGCTCTACCACTGAGCTACATCCCCCATACTTCACATAAGCAGACCTGTGCTTCTTGTGAGGCGAAAATTCAGGTAGAGGCAAAGTTAGTGCAGCGATCGACCTAGCTGCATTGTTGTATCCTGAAAGGGAGATGGCCCCTCCGCTATAAAACTCTGATCTGACCTCTCTGCCTTTGGCCGAGAACACTAATTGGGAGTCGGTCAGCTGCTGGTTTTCCAGCATACTCGTCCCACAGAAGCCAGCCATACGGCCGCTTTCTTTCGGACAGACCGACATACACACAACCCGAATGTCAGGCAGTTTTTCTTGAACCAGCCGTTGTCTCCTGACATTCGGCCCGTGAGTACCAGGTTAGAGTGTTACCCCCAAGTTTGACTTTAGAGAGAGGAACAAAGGAAAGAATTCCAGGCTGTCTGCTCCACCCTTATATATGCTAATGGCTTTGGAGGGTGAGGACATGGACGTTTATTGTAAGGGTTGTTTTGGCCAAATGTTTCTCAGGTGTGTGTGCACATGCCGAGGTAGCAGCTGCTTCCCTTGGAGTAGGATAAGTAAGGCTTACTTGGAGATGCCGGGGATTGAACCCGGGGCCTCACACATGCAAAGCGTGCGCTCTACCACTGAGCTACATCCCCTTATCTCGTGGAGGTCTTTGTGCCTTTTTCTCCACAAAGCTTTAAACGATGTTGCAGCCTTTAACCCGGCACCAGGCCTTCACATCTGTGTTCCACTACAAGTACTCAGGGCCTCCTTCACTTCCCAAAAACAACTACGCTTTCATTTTTTTTCTTCCAGGAAGGACTTTTAGCCTTCAGGAGCCAAAAGAAACCCATTTATGTCCGAATTGTGTTTGTCAGTTAGCTGACAACACATCATCTCCCAGCTGCATAAGTGAGCTCTCTTTGTGTCTGTGTCACATCTAATTACTGTGTGGTTCTCACCTGCACGAGCACTAGTCTGAGAGAGGCAGGGATTATGCGAAGTGAAGTTTCTTCTCAGGAGGTGTCAGGTCTCACACTGCAGATAGAGGTCATGCATTAACCCGTGCAAAGCCATGGCGAAAAGCCTCACGTTTCAACACAATAAGATACCGCTGACACAGGAATGTGAAGATTTCCTCTACTATAGGCTATGCGTACAGTTCAACAAATGACACCATTAAACTACATCTTCAGTGCACATCTTATGCAGGAAGGAAGAATTACTATGCCTTTAAAGAGTAACTCCTCTTTTGTTGAGAAAAAAAATAATCCCCTCTGGGTGATCAATGGACATTGCAAGGATTTTAACAAGCTTTGTTGCAGAGTCTTACCTGTTTCTTCTTCTCTGAAGGAATAGCTTTTTGTTGGATCATGTCTTGTGCAGGACCTATTTTAAATGGGAGTGTTTTTTTTTTCTTCACTTTTGACCAGCTGATGCACTTGCAGGGCTCTAGTGAGAAGAATGACAGGACCTGCAGTCCTTTAGAAGCAATTAACCATTTAGGATCAGCTCACCAAATCTGACATTTTTCTTGCAGAGGATGCCTAAAATCTGACTTGTATCTAAGTGCAGACTTCTGGGAAAATCAATGAGCCAATCACACAAACAGGAAGTGAAATCTCTGGGGGGCTGTTCCGTACACCAGTTGTGTACGGAACGCCTCCAAGTTGCCATATTGCATTGAATTTTATAGAAAATGACAGCGCTGCCGATTGAAAAGGAAAGATCATTTTTTCAATAAATGACTAGTGGTGCAATTGCATATACTATATTATTTTTTCTTATTTGCGATCTTTTTTTCTGAGGAAAGTGGAGATACCCTTAAAGCTTCACGTGAACAACAGACAGCCAATGATGTCAACTAGAGGTTCATATATGTGATTAGCATGCTTCCAAGAAAAGCCTGCCTTGCTGATTGTTCCTTACTACTGCCACTCATTTTGACAGCAGCCAGCACCCAAGTTTTGAACCCAATTGCAACCACCCCAAAGCAAAGGCTGGAGATGCCAGGGATTGAACCCGGGGCCTCACACATGCAAAGCGTGCGCTCTACCACTGAGCTACATCCCCTGCTTCTTCCTGCTTTTCTGTGCCTTTTTTTTTTTTTTTTCTTTTGGGGAGGAAGTTTGACTTTAGAGAGAAGTTCTCAACAGGATTTTGCACTTTGTGGGCATAATAAGGCAACTCAGCATGCGCTACATAGTAACTAATCTAGGTTTTAAGATAAAGAATGGAGATGCCGGGGATTGAACCCGGGGCCTCACACATGCAAAGCGCGCGCTCTACCACTGAGCTACATCCCCTTCTTGCTCTTGGATTTCTCTGCCTTTTTTTTTTTTTTCTTTTGGGGAGGAAGTTTGACTTTTGAGAGAAGTTCTCAGCAGGATTTTGCACTTTGTGGGGATCATTAGGCAACTCAGCATGCGCTACATCGCAACTAGACTCGGTTTTAAGATAAAGATTGGAGATGCCGGGGGTTGAACCCGGGACCTCACACATGCGAAGCGTGCGCTCTACCACTGAGCTACATCCCCCATACTTCACATAAGCAGACCTGTGCTTCTTGTGAGGCGAAAATTCAGGTAGAGGCAAAGTTAGTGCAGCGATCGACCTAGCTGCATTGTTGTATCCTGAAAGGGAGATGGCCCCTCCGCTATAAAACTCTGATCTGACCTCTCTGCCTTTGGCCGAGAACACTAATTGGGAGTCGGTCAGCTGCTGGTTTTCCAGCATACTCGTCCCACAGAAGCCAGCCATACGGCCGCTTTCTTTCGGACAGACCGACATACACACAACCCGAATGTCAGGCAGTTTTTCTTGAACCAGCCGTTGTCTCCTGACATTCGGCCCGTGAGTACCAGGTTAGAGTGTTACCCCCAAGTTTGACTTTAGAGAGAGGAACAAAGGAAAGAATTCCAGGCTGTCTGCTCCACCCTTATATATGCTAATGGCTTTGGAGGGTGAGGACATGGACGTTTATTGTAAGGGTTGTTTTGGCCAAATGTTTCTCAGGTGTGTGTGCACATGCCGAGGTAGCAGCTGCTTCCCTTGGAGTAGGATAAGTAAGGCTTACTTGGAGATGCCGGGGATTGAACCCGGGGCCTCACACATGCAAAGCGTGCGCTCTACCACTGAGCTACATCCCCTTATCTCGTGGAGGTCTTTGTGCCTTTTTCTCCACAAAGCTTTAAACGATGTTGCAGCCTTTAACCCGGCACCAGGCCTTCACATCTGTGTTCCACTACAAGTACTCAGGGCCTCCTTCACTTCCCAAAAACAACTACGCTTTCATTTTTTTTCTTCCAGGAAGGACTTTTAGCCTTCAGGAGCCAAAAGAAACCCATTTATGTCCGAATTGTGTTTGTCAGTTAGCTGACAACACATCATCTCCCAGCTGCATAAGTGAGCTCTCTTTGTGTCTGTGTCACATCTAATTACTGTGTGGTTCTCACCTGCACGAGCACTAGTCTGAGAGAGGCAGGGATTATGCGAAGTGAAGTTTCTTCTCAGGAGGTGTCAGGTCTCACACTGCAGATAGAGGTCATGCATTAACCCGTGCAAAGCCATGGCGAAAAGCCTCACGTTTCAACACAATAAGATACCGCTGACACAGGAATGTGAAGATTTCCTCTACTATAGGCTATGCGTACAGTTCAACAAATGACACCATTAAACTACATCTTCAGTGCACATCTTATGCAGGAAGGAAGAATTACTATGCCTTTAAAGAGTAACTCCTCTTTTGTTGAGAAAAAAAATAATCCCCTCTGGGTGATCAATGGACATTGCAAGGATTTTAACAAGCTTTGTTGCAGAGTCTTACCTGTTTCTTCTTCTCTGAAGGAATAGCTTTTTGTTGGATCATGTCTTGTGCAGGACCTATTTTAAATGGGAGTGTTTTTTTTTTCTTCACTTTTGACCAGCTGATGCACTTGCAGGGCTCTAGTGAGAAGAATGACAGGACCTGCAGTCCTTTAGAAGCAATTAACCATTTAGGATCAGCTCACCAAATCTGACATTTTTCTTGCAGAGGATGCCTAAAATCTGACTTGTATCTAAGTGCAGACTTCTGGGAAAATCAATGAGCCAATCACACAAACAGGAAGTGAAATCTCTGGGGGGCTGTTCCGTACACCAGTTGTGTACGGAACGCCTCCAAGTTGCCATATTGCATTGAATTTTATAGAAAATGACAGCGCTGCCGATTGAAAAGGAAAGATCATTTTTTCAATAAATGACTAGTGGTGCAATTGCATATACTATATTATTTTTTCTTATTTGCGATCTTTTTTTCTGAGGAAAGTGGAGATACCCTTAAAGCTTCACGTGAACAACAGACAGCCAATGATGTCAACTAGAGGTTCATATATGTGATTAGCATGCTTCCAAGAAAAGCCTGCCTTGCTGATTGTTCCTTACTACTGCCACTCATTTTGACAGCAGCCAGCACCCAAGTTTTGAACCCAATTGCAACCACCCCAAAGCAAAGGCTGGAGATGCCAGGGATTGAACCCGGGGCCTCACACATGCAAAGCGTGCGCTCTACCACTGAGCTACATCCCCTGCTTCTTCCTGCTTTTCTGTGCCTTTTTTTTTTTTTTTTCTTTTGGGGAGGAAGTTTGACTTTAGAGAGAAGTTCTCAACAGGATTTTGCACTTTGTGGGCATAATAAGGCAACTCAGCATGCGCTACATAGTAACTAATCTAGGTTTTAAGATAAAGAATGGAGATGCCGGGGATTGAACCCGGGGCCTCACACATGCAAAGCGCGCGCTCTACCACTGAGCTACATCCCCTTCTTGCTCTTGGATTTCTCTGCCTTTTTTTTTTTTTTCTTTTGGGGAGGAAGTTTGACTTTTGAGAGAAGTTCTCAGCAGGATTTTGCACTTTGTGGGGATCATTAGGCAACTCAGCATGCGCTACATCGCAACTAGACTCGGTTTTAAGATAAAGATTGGAGATGCCGGGGGTTGAACCCGGGACCTCACACATGCGAAGCGTGCGCTCTACCACTGAGCTACATCCCCCATACTTCACATAAGCAGACCTGTGCTTCTTGTGAGGCGAAAATTCAGGTAGAGGCAAAGTTAGTGCAGCGATCGACCTAGCTGCATTGTTGTATCCTGAAAGGGAGATGGCCCCTCCGCTATAAAACTCTGATCTGACCTCTCTGCCTTTGGCCGAGAACACTAATTGGGAGTCGGTCAGCTGCTGGTTTTCCAGCATACTCGTCCCACAGAAGCCAGCCATACGGCCGCTTTCTTTCGGACAGACCGACATACACACAACCCGAATGTCAGGCAGTTTTTCTTGAACCAGCCGTTGTCTCCTGACATTCGGCCCGTGAGTACCAGGTTAGAGTGTTACCCCCAAGTTTGACTTTAGAGAGAGGAACAAAGGAAAGAATTCCAGGCTGTCTGCTCCACCCTTTTATATGCTAATGGCTTTGGAGGGTGAGGACATGGACGTTTATTGTAAGGGTTGTTTTGGCCAAATGTTTCTCAGGTGTGTGTGCACATGCCGAGGTAGCAGCTGCTTCCCTTGGAGTAGGATAAGTAAGGCTTACTTGGAGATGCCGGGGATTGAACCCGGGGCCTCACACATGCAAAGCGTGCGCTCTACCACTGAGCTACATCCCCTTATCTCGTGGAGGTCTTTGTGCCTTTTTCTCCACAAAGCTTTAAACGATGTTGCAGCCTTTAACCCGGCACCAGGCCTTCACATCTGTGTTCCACTACAAGTACTCAGGGCCTCCTTCACTTCCCAAAAACAACTACGCTTTCATTTTTTTTCTTCCAGGAAGGACTTTTAGCCTTCAGGAGCCAAAAGAAACCCATTTATGTCCGAATTGTGTTTGTCAGTTAGCTGACAACACATCATCTCCCAGCTGCATAAGTGAGCTCTCTTTGTGTCTGTGTCACATCTAATTACTGTGTGGTTCTCACCTGCACGAGCACTAGTCTGAGAGAGGCAGGGATTATGCGAAGTGAAGTTTCTTCTCAGGAGGTGTCAGGTCTCACACTGCAGATAGAGGTCATGCATTAACCCGTGCAAAGCCATGGCGAAAAGCCTCACGTTTCAACACAATAAGATACCGCTGACACAGGAATGTGAAGATTTCCTCTACTATAGGCTATGCGTACAGTTCAACAAATGACACCATTAAACTACATCTTCAGTGCACATCTTATGCAGGAAGGAAGAATTACTATGCCTTTAAAGAGTAACTCCTCTTTTGTTGAGAAAAAAAATAATCCCCTCTGGGTGATCAATGGACATTGCAAGGATTTTAACAAGCTTTGTTGCAGAGTCTTACCTGTTTCTTCTTCTCTGAAGGAATAGCTTTTTGTTGGATCATGTCTTGTGCAGGACCTATTTTAAATGGGAGTGTTTTTTTTTTCTTCACTTTTGACCAGCTGATGCACTTGCAGGGCTCTAGTGAGAAGAATGACAGGACCTGCAGTCCTTTAGAAGCAATTAACCATTTAGGATCAGCTCACCAAATCTGACATTTTTCTTGCAGAGGATGCCTAAAATCTGACTTGTATCTAAGTGCAGACTTCTGGGAAAATCAATGAGCCAATCACACAAACAGGAAGTGAAATCTCTGGGGGGCTGTTCCGTACACCAGTTGTGTACGGAACGCCTCCAAGTTGCCATATTGCATTGAATTTTATAGAAAATGACAGCGCTGCCGATTGAAAAGGAAAGATCATTTTTTCAATAAATGACTAGTGGTGCAATTGCATATACTATATTATTTTTTCTTATTTGCGATCTTTTTTTCTGAGGAAAGTGGAGATACCCTTAAAGCTTCACGTGAACAACAGACAGCCAATGATGTCAACTAGAGGTTCATATATGTGATTAGCATGCTTCCAAGAAAAGCCTGCCTTGCTGATTGTTCCTTACTACTGCCACTCATTTTGACAGCAGCCAGCACCCAAGTTTTGAACCCAATTGCAACCACCCCAAAGCAAAGGCTGGAGATGCCAGGGATTGAACCCGGGGCCTCACACATGCAAAGCGTGCGCTCTACCACTGAGCTACATCCCCTGCTTCTTCCTGCTTTTCTGTGCCTTTTTTTTTTTTTTTTCTTTTGGGGAGGAAGTTTGACTTTAGAGAGAAGTTCTCAACAGGATTTTGCACTTTGTGGGCATAATAAGGCAACTCAGCATGCGCTACATAGTAACTAATCTAGGTTTTAAGATAAAGAATGGAGATGCCGGGGATTGAACCCGGGGCCTCACACATGCAAAGCGCGCGCTCTACCACTGAGCTACATCCCCTTCTTGCTCTTGGATTTCTCTGCCTTTTTTTTTTTTTTCTTTTGGGGAGGAAGTTTGACTTTTGAGAGAAGTTCTCAGCAGGATTTTGCACTTTGTGGGGATCATTAGGCAACTCAGCATGCGCTACATCGCAACTAGACTCGGTTTTAAGATAAAGATTGGAGATGCCGGGGGTTGAACCCGGGACCTCACACATGCGAAGCGTGCGCTCTACCACTGAGCTACATCCCCCATACTTCACATAAGCAGACCTGTGCTTCTTGTGAGGCGAAAATTCAGGTAGAGGCAAAGTTAGTGCAGCGATCGACCTAGCTGCATTGTTGTATCCTGAAAGGGAGATGGCCCCTCCGCTATAAAACTCTGATCTGACCTCTCTGCCTTTGGCCGAGAACACTAATTGGGAGTCGGTCAGCTGCTGGTTTTCCAGCATACTCGTCCCACAGAAGCCAGCCATACGGCCGCTTTCTTTCGGACAGACCGACATACACACAACCCGAATGTCAGGCAGTTTTTCTTGAACCAGCCGTTGTCTCCTGACATTCGGCCCGTGAGTACCAGGTTAGAGTGTTACCCCCAAGTTTGACTTTAGAGAGAGGAACAAAGGAAAGAATTCCAGGCTGTCTGCTCCACCCTTATATATGCTAATGGCTTTGGAGGGTGAGGACATGGACGTTTATTGTAAGGGTTGTTTTGGCCAAATGTTTCTCAGGTGTGTGTGCACATGCCGAGGTAGCAGCTGCTTCCCTTGGAGTAGGATAAGTAAGGCTTACTTGGAGATGCCGGGGATTGAACCCGGGGCCTCACACATGCAAAGCGTGCGCTCTACCACTGAGCTACATCCCCTTATCTCGTGGAGGTCTTTGTGCCTTTTTCTCCACAAAGCTTTAAACGATGTTGCAGCCTTTAACCCGGCACCAGGCCTTCACATCTGTGTTCCACTACAAGTACTCAGGGCCTCCTTCACTTCCCAAAAACAACTACGCTTTCATTTTTTTTCTTCCAGGAAGGACTTTTAGCCTTCAGGAGCCAAAAGAAACCCATTTATGTCCGAATTGTGTTTGTCAGTTAGCTGACAACACATCATCTCCCAGCTGCATAAGTGAGCTCTCTTTGTGTCTGTGTCACATCTAATTACTGTGTGGTTCTCACCTGCACGAGCACTAGTCTGAGAGAGGCAGGGATTATGCGAAGTGAAGTTTCTTCTCAGGAGGTGTCAGGTCTCACACTGCAGATAGAGGTCATGCATTAACCCGTGCAAAGCCATGGCGAAAAGCCTCACGTTTCAACACAATAAGATACCGCTGACACAGGAATGTGAAGATTTCCTCTACTATAGGCTATGCGTACAGTTCAACAAATGACACCATTAAACTACATCTTCAGTGCACATCTTATGCAGGAAGGAAGAATTACTATGCCTTTAAAGAGTAACTCCTCTTTTGTTGAGAAAAAAAATAATCCCCTCTGGGTGATCAATGGACATTGCAAGGATTTTAACAAGCTTTGTTGCAGAGTCTTACCTGTTTCTTCTTCTCTGAAGGAATAGCTTTTTGTTGGATCATGTCTTGTGCAGGACCTATTTTAAATGGGAGTGTTTTTTTTTTCTTCACTTTTGACCAGCTGATGCACTTGCAGGGCTCTAGTGAGAAGAATGACAGGACCTGCAGTCCTTTAGAAGCAATTAACCATTTAGGATCAGCTCACCAAATCTGACATTTTTCTTGCAGAGGATGCCTAAAATCTGACTTGTATCTAAGTGCAGACTTCTGGGAAAATCAATGAGCCAATCACACAAACAGGAAGTGAAATCTCTGGGGGGCTGTTCCGTACACCAGTTGTGTACGGAACGCCTCCAAGTTGCCATATTGCATTGAATTTTATAGAAAATGACAGCGCTGCCGATTGAAAAGGAAAGATCATTTTTTCAATAAATGACTAGTGGTGCAATTGCATATACTATATTATTTTTTCTTATTTGCGATCTTTTTTTCTGAGGAAAGTGGAGATACCCTTAAAGCTTCACGTGAACAACAGACAGCCAATGATGTCAACTAGAGGTTCATATATGTGATTAGCATGCTTCCAAGAAAAGCCTGCCTTGCTGATTGTTCCTTACTACTGCCACTCATTTTGACAGCAGCCAGCACCCAAGTTTTGAACCCAATTGCAACCACCCCAAAGCAAAGGCTGGAGATGCCAGGGATTGAACCCGGGGCCTCACACATGCAAAGCGTGCGCTCTACCACTGAGCTACATCCCCTGCTTCTTCCTGCTTTTCTGTGCCTTTTTTTTTTTTTTTTCTTTTGGGGAGGAAGTTTGACTTTAGAGAGAAGTTCTCAACAGGATTTTGCACTTTGTGGGCATAATAAGGCAACTCAGCATGCGCTACATAGTAACTAATCTAGGTTTTAAGATAAAGAATGGAGATGCCGGGGATTGAACCCGGGGCCTCACACATGCAAAGCGCGCGCTCTACCACTGAGCTACATCCCCTTCTTGCTCTTGGATTTCTCTGCCTTTTTTTTTTTTTTCTTTTGGGGAGGAAGTTTGACTTTTGAGAGAAGTTCTCAGCAGGATTTTGCACTTTGTGGGGATCATTAGGCAACTCAGCATGCGCTACATCGCAACTAGACTCGGTTTTAAGATAAAGATTGGAGATGCCGGGGGTTGAACCCGGGACCTCACACATGCGAAGCGTGCGCTCTACCACTGAGCTACATCCCCCATACTTCACATAAGCAGACCTGTGCTTCTTGTGAGGCGAAAATTCAGGTAGAGGCAAAGTTAGTGCAGCGATCGACCTAGCTGCATTGTTGTATCCTGAAAGGGAGATGGCCCCTCCGCTATAAAACTCTGATCTGACCTCTCTGCCTTTGGCCGAGAACACTAATTGGGAGTCGGTCAGCTGCTGGTTTTCCAGCATACTCGTCCCACAGAAGCCAGCCATACGGCCGCTTTCTTTCGGACAGACCGACATACACACAACCCGAATGTCAGGCAGTTTTTCTTGAACCAGCCGTTGTCTCCTGACATTCGGCCCGTGAGTACCAGGTTAGAGTGTTACCCCCAAGTTTGACTTTAGAGAGAGGAACAAAGGAAAGAATTCCAGGCTGTCTGCTCCACCCTTATATATGCTAATGGCTTTGGAGGGTGAGGACATGGACGTTTATTGTAAGGGTTGTTTTGGCCAAATGTTTCTCAGGTGTGTGTGCACATGCCGAGGTAGCAGCTGCTTCCCTTGGAGTAGGATAAGTAAGGCTTACTTGGAGATGCCGGGGATTGAACCCGGGGCCTCACACATGCAAAGCGTGCGCTCTACCACTGAGCTACATCCCCTTATCTCGTGGAGGTCTTTGTGCCTTTTTCTCCACAAAGCTTTAAACGATGTTGCAGCCTTTAACCCGGCACCAGGCCTTCACATCTGTGTTCCACTACAAGTACTCAGGGCCTCCTTCACTTCCCAAAAACAACTACGCTTTCATTTTTTTTCTTCCAGGAAGGACTTTTAGCCTTCAGGAGCCAAAAGAAACCCATTTATGTCCGAATTGTGTTTGTCAGTTAGCTGACAACACATCATCTCCCAGCTGCATAAGTGAGCTCTCTTTGTGTCTGTGTCACATCTAATTACTGTGTGGTTCTCACCTGCACGAGCACTAGTCTGAGAGAGGCAGGGATTATGCGAAGTGAAGTTTCTTCTCAGGAGGTGTCAGGTCTCACACTGCAGATAGAGGTCATGCATTAACCCGTGCAAAGCCATGGCGAAAAGCCTCACGTTTCAACACAATAAGATACCGCTGACACAGGAATGTGAAGATTTCCTCTACTATAGGCTATGCGTACAGTTCAACAAATGACACCATTAAACTACATCTTCAGTGCACATCTTATGCAGGAAGGAAGAATTACTATGCCTTTAAAGAGTAACTCCTCTTTTGTTGAGAAAAAAAATAATCCCCTCTGGGTGATCAATGGACATTGCAAGGATTTTAACAAGCTTTGTTGCAGAGTCTTACCTGTTTCTTCTTCTCTGAAGGAATAGCTTTTTGTTGGATCATGTCTTGTGCAGGACCTATTTTAAATGGGAGTGTTTTTTTTTTCTTCACTTTTGACCAGCTGATGCACTTGCAGGGCTCTAGTGAGAAGAATGACAGGACCTGCAGTCCTTTAGAAGCAATTAACCATTTAGGATCAGCTCACCAAATCTGACATTTTTCTTGCAGAGGATGCCTAAAATCTGACTTGTATCTAAGTGCAGACTTCTGGGAAAATCAATGAGCCAATCACACAAACAGGAAGTGAAATCTCTGGGGGGCTGTTCCGTACACCAGTTGTGTACGGAACGCCTCCAAGTTGCCATATTGCATTGAATTTTATAGAAAATGACAGCGCTGCCGATTGAAAAGGAAAGATCATTTTTTCAATAAATGACTAGTGGTGCAATTGCATATACTATATTATTTTTTCTTATTTGCGATCTTTTTTTCTGAGGAAAGTGGAGATACCCTTAAAGCTTCACGTGAACAACAGACAGCCAATGATGTCAACTAGAGGTTCATATATGTGATTAGCATGCTTCCAAGAAAAGCCTGCCTTGCTGATTGTTCCTTACTACTGCCACTCATTTTGACAGCAGCCAGCACCCAAGTTTTGAACCCAATTGCAACCACCCCAAAGCAAAGGCTGGAGATGCCAGGGATTGAACCCGGGGCCTCACACATGCAAAGCGTGCGCTCTACCACTGAGCTACATCCCCTGCTTCTTCCTGCTTTTCTGTGCCTTTTTTTTTTTTTTTTCTTTTGGGGAGGAAGTTTGACTTTAGAGAGAAGTTCTCAACAGGATTTTGCACTTTGTGGGCATAATAAGGCAACTCAGCATGCGCTACATAGTAACTAATCTAGGTTTTAAGATAAAGAATGGAGATGCCGGGGATTGAACCCGGGGCCTCACACATGCAAAGCGCGCGCTCTACCACTGAGCTACATCCCCTTCTTGCTCTTGGATTTCTCTGCCTTTTTTTTTTTTTTCTTTTGGGGAGGAAGTTTGACTTTTGAGAGAAGTTCTCAGCAGGATTTTGCACTTTGTGGGGATCATTAGGCAACTCAGCATGCGCTACATCGCAACTAGACTCGGTTTTAAGATAAAGATTGGAGATGCCGGGGGTTGAACCCGGGACCTCACACATGCGAAGCGTGCGCTCTACCACTGAGCTACATCCCCCATACTTCACATAAGCAGACCTGTGCTTCTTGTGAGGCGAAAATTCAGGTAGAGGCAAAGTTAGTGCAGCGATCGACCTAGCTGCATTGTTGTATCCTGAAAGGGAGATGGCCCCTCCGCTATAAAACTCTGATCTGACCTCTCTGCCTTTGGCCGAGAACACTAATTGGGAGTCGGTCAGCTGCTGGTTTTCCAGCATACTCGTCCCACAGAAGCCAGCCATACGGCCGCTTTCTTTCGGACAGACCGACATACACACAACCCGAATGTCAGGCAGTTTTTCTTGAACCAGCCGTTGTCTCCTGACATTCGGCCCGTGAGTACCAGGTTAGAGTGTTACCCCCAAGTTTGACTTTAGAGAGAGGAACAAAGGAAAGAATTCCAGGCTGTCTGCTCCACCCTTATATATGCTAATGGCTTTGGAGGGTGAGGACATGGACGTTTATTGTAAGGGTTGTTTTGGCCAAATGTTTCTCAGGTGTGTGTGCACATGCCGAGGTAGCAGCTGCTTCCCTTGGAGTAGGATAAGTAAGGCTTACTTGGAGATGCCGGGGATTGAACCCGGGGCCTCACACATGCAAAGCGTGCGCTCTACCACTGAGCTACATCCCCTTATCTCGTGGAGGTCTTTGTGCCTTTTTCTCCACAAAGCTTTAAACGATGTTGCAGCCTTTAACCCGGCACCAGGCCTTCACATCTGTGTTCCACTACAAGTACTCAGGGCCTCCTTCACTTCCCAAAAACAACTACGCTTTCATTTTTTTTCTTCCAGGAAGGACTTTTAGCCTTCAGGAGCCAAAAGAAACCCATTTATGTCCGAATTGTGTTTGTCAGTTAGCTGACAACACATCATCTCCCAGCTGCATAAGTGAGCTCTCTTTGTGTCTGTGTCACATCTAATTACTGTGTGGTTCTCACCTGCACGAGCACTAGTCTGAGAGAGGCAGGGATTATGCGAAGTGAAGTTTCTTCTCAGGAGGTGTCAGGTCTCACACTGCAGATAGAGGTCATGCATTAACCCGTGCAAAGCCATGGCGAAAAGCCTCACGTTTCAACACAATAAGATACCGCTGACACAGGAATGTGAAGATTTCCTCTACTATAGGCTATGCGTACAGTTCAACAAATGACACCATTAAACTACATCTTCAGTGCACATCTTATGCAGGAAGGAAGAATTACTATGCCTTTAAAGAGTAACTCCTCTTTTGTTGAGAAAAAAAATAATCCCCTCTGGGTGATCAATGGACATTGCAAGGATTTTAACAAGCTTTGTTGCAGAGTCTTACCTGTTTCTTCTTCTCTGAAGGAATAGCTTTTTGTTGGATCATGTCTTGTGCAGGACCTATTTTAAATGGGAGTGTTTTTTTTTTCTTCACTTTTGACCAGCTGATGCACTTGCAGGGCTCTAGTGAGAAGAATGACAGGACCTGCAGTCCTTTAGAAGCAATTAACCATTTAGGATCAGCTCACCAAATCTGACATTTTTCTTGCAGAGGATGCCTAAAATCTGACTTGTATCTAAGTGCAGACTTCTGGGAAAATCAATGAGCCAATCACACAAACAGGAAGTGAAATCTCTGGGGGGCTGTTCCGTACACCAGTTGTGTACGGAACGCCTCCAAGTTGCCATATTGCATTGAATTTTATAGAAAATGACAGCGCTGCCGATTGAAAAGGAAAGATCATTTTTTCAATAAATGACTAGTGGTGCAATTGCATATACTATATTATTTTTTCTTATTTGCGATCTTTTTTTCTGAGGAAAGTGGAGATACCCTTAAAGCTTCACGTGAACAACAGACAGCCAATGATGTCAACTAGAGGTTCATATATGTGATTAGCATGCTTCCAAGAAAAGCCTGCCTTGCTGATTGTTCCTTACTACTGCCACTCATTTTGACAGCAGCCAGCACCCAAGTTTTGAACCCAATTGCAACCACCCCAAAGCAAAGGCTGGAGATGTGAGGCGAAAATTCAGGTAGAGGCAAAGTTAGTGCAGCGATCGACCTAGCTGCATTGTTGTATCCTGAAAGGGAGATGGCCCCTCCGCTATAAAACTCTGATCTGACCTCTCTGCCTTTGGCCGAGAACACTAATTGGGAGTCGGTCAGCTGCTGGTTTTCCAGCATACTCGTCCCACAGAAGCCAGCCATACGGCCGCTTTCTTTCGGACAGACCGACATACACACAACCCGAATGTCAGGCAGTTTTTCTTGAACCAGCCGTTGTCTCCTGACATTCGGCCCGTGAGTACCAGGTTAGAGTGTTACCCCCAAGTTTGACTTTAGAGAGAGGAACAAAGGAAAGAATTCCAGGCTGTCTGCTCCACCCTTATATATGCTAATGGCTTTGGAGGGTGAGGACATGGACGTTTATTGTAAGGGTTGTTTTGGCCAAATGTTTCTCAGGTGTGTGTGCACATGCCGAGGTAGCAGCTGCTTCCCTTGGAGTAGGATAAGTAAGGCTTACTTGGAGATGCCGGGGATTGAACCCGGGGCCTCACACATGCAAAGCGTGCGCTCTACCACTGAGCTACATCCCCTTATCTCGTGGAGGTCTTTGTGCCTTTTTCTCCACAAAGCTTTAAACGATGTTGCAGCCTTTAACCCGGCACCAGGCCTTCACATCTGTGTTCCACTACAAGTACTCAGGGCCTCCTTCACTTCCCAAAAACAACTACGCTTTCATTTTTTTTCTTCCAGGAAGGACTTTTAGCCTTCAGGAGCCAAAAGAAACCCATTTATGTCCGAATTGTGTTTGTCAGTTAGCTGACAACACATCATCTCCCAGCTGCATAAGTGAGCTCTCTTTGTGTCTGTGTCACATCTAATTACTGTGTGGTTCTCACCTGCACGAGCACTAGTCTGAGAGAGGCAGGGATTATGCGAAGTGAAGTTTCTTCTCAGGAGGTGTCAGGTCTCACACTGCAGATAGAGGTCATGCATTAACCCGTGCAAAGCCATGGCGAAAAGCCTCACGTTTCAACACAATAAGATACCGCTGACACAGGAATGTGAAGATTTCCTCTACTATAGGCTATGCGTACAGTTCAACAAATGACACCATTAAACTACATCTTCAGTGCACATCTTATGCAGGAAGGAAGAATTACTATGCCTTTAAAGAGTAACTCCTCTTTTGTTGAGAAAAAAAATAATCCCCTCTGGGTGATCAATGGACATTGCAAGGATTTTAACAAGCTTTGTTGCAGAGTCTTACCTGTTTCTTCTTCTCTGAAGGAATAGCTTTTTGTTGGATCATGTCTTGTGCAGGACCTATTTTAAATGGGAGTGTTTTTTTTTTCTTCACTTTTGACCAGCTGATGCACTTGCAGGGCTCTAGTGAGAAGAATGACAGGACCTGCAGTCCTTTAGAAGCAATTAACCATTTAGGATCAGCTCACCAAATCTGACATTTTTCTTGCAGAGGATGCCTAAAATCTGACTTGTATCTAAGTGCAGACTTCTGGGAAAATCAATGAGCCAATCACACAAACAGGAAGTGAAATCTCTGGGGGGCTGTTCCGTACACCAGTTGTGTACGGAACGCCTCCAAGTTGCCATATTGCATTGAATTTTATAGAAAATGACAGCGCTGCCGATTGAAAAGGAAAGATCATTTTTTCAATAAATGACTAGTGGTGCAATTGCATATACTATATTATTTTTTCTTATTTGCGATCTTTTTTTCTGAGGAAAGTGGAGATACCCTTAAAGCTTCACGTGAACAACAGACAGCCAATGATGTCAACTAGAGGTTCATATATGTGATTAGCATGCTTCCAAGAAAAGCCTGCCTTGCTGATTGTTCCTTACTACTGCCACTCATTTTGACAGCAGCCAGCACCCAAGTTTTGAACCCAATTGCAACCACCCCAAAGCAAAGGCTGGAGATGCCAGGGATTGAACCCGGGGCCTCACACATGCAAAGCGTGCGCTCTACCACTGAGCTACATCCCCTGCTTCTTCCTGCTTTTCTGTGCCTTTTTTTTTTTTTTTTCTTTTGGGGAGGAAGTTTGACTTTAGAGAGAAGTTCTCAACAGGATTTTGCACTTTGTGGGCATAATAAGGCAACTCAGCATGCGCTACATAGTAACTAATCTAGGTTTTAAGATAAAGAATGGAGATGCCGGGGATTGAACCCGGGGCCTCACACATGCAAAGCGCGCGCTCTACCACTGAGCTACATCCCCTTCTTGCTCTTGGATTTCTCTGCCTTTTTTTTTTTTTTCTTTTGGGGAGGAAGTTTGACTTTTGAGAGAAGTTCTCAGCAGGATTTTGCACTTTGTGGGGATCATTAGGCAACTCAGCATGCGCTACATCGCAACTAGACTCGGTTTTAAGATAAAGATTGGAGATGCCGGGGGTTGAACCCGGGACCTCACACATGCGAAGCGTGCGCTCTACCACTGAGCTACATCCCCCATACTTCACATAAGCAGACCTGTGCTTCTTGTGAGGCGAAAATTCAGGTAGAGGCAAAGTTAGTGCAGCGATCGACCTAGCTGCATTGTTGTATCCTGAAAGGGAGATGGCCCCTCCGCTATAAAACTCTGATCTGACCTCTCTGCCTTTGGCCGAGAACACTAATTGGGAGTCGGTCAGCTGCTGGTTTTCCAGCATACTCGTCCCACAGAAGCCAGCCATACGGCCGCTTTCTTTCGGACAGACCGACATACACACAACCCGAATGTCAGGCAGTTTTTCTTGAACCAGCCGTTGTCTCCTGACATTCGGCCCGTGAGTACCAGGTTAGAGTGTTACCCCCAAGTTTGACTTTAGAGAGAGGAACAAAGGAAAGAATTCCAGGCTGTCTGCTCCACCCTTATATATGCTAATGGCTTTGGAGGGTGAGGACATGGACGTTTATTGTAAGGGTTGTTTTGGCCAAATGTTTCTCAGGTGTGTGTGCACATGCCGAGGTAGCAGCTGCTTCCCTTGGAGTAGGATAAGTAAGGCTTACTTGGAGATGCCGGGGATTGAACCCGGGGCCTCACACATGCAAAGCGTGCGCTCTACCACTGAGCTACATCCCCTTATCTCGTGGAGGTCTTTGTGCCTTTTTCTCCACAAAGCTTTAAACGATGTTGCAGCCTTTAACCCGGCACCAGGCCTTCACATCTGTGTTCCACTACAAGTACTCAGGGCCTCCTTCACTTCCCAAAAACAACTACGCTTTCATTTTTTTTCTTCCAGGAAGGACTTTTAGCCTTCAGGAGCCAAAAGAAACCCATTTATGTCCGAATTGTGTTTGTCAGTTAGCTGACAACACATCATCTCCCAGCTGCATAAGTGAGCTCTCTTTGTGTCTGTGTCACATCTAATTACTGTGTGGTTCTCACCTGCACGAGCACTAGTCTGAGAGAGGCAGGGATTATGCGAAGTGAAGTTTCTTCTCAGGAGGTGTCAGGTCTCACACTGCAGATAGAGGTCATGCATTAACCCGTGCAAAGCCATGGCGAAAAGCCTCACGTTTCAACACAATAAGATACCGCTGACACAGGAATGTGAAGATTTCCTCTACTATAGGCTATGCGTACAGTTCAACAAATGACACCATTAAACTACATCTTCAGTGCACATCTTATGCAGGAAGGAAGAATTACTATGCCTTTAAAGAGTAACTCCTCTTTTGTTGAGAAAAAAAATAATCCCCTCTGGGTGATCAATGGACATTGCAAGGATTTTAACAAGCTTTGTTGCAGAGTCTTACCTGTTTCTTCTTCTCTGAAGGAATAGCTTTTTGTTGGATCATGTCTTGTGCAGGACCTATTTTAAATGGGAGTGTTTTTTTTTTCTTCACTTTTGACCAGCTGATGCACTTGCAGGGCTCTAGTGAGAAGAATGACAGGACCTGCAGTCCTTTAGAAGCAATTAACCATTTAGGATCAGCTCACCAAATCTGACATTTTTCTTGCAGAGGATGCCTAAAATCTGACTTGTATCTAAGTGCAGACTTCTGGGAAAATCAATGAGCCAATCACACAAACAGGAAGTGAAATCTCTGGGGGGCTGTTCCGTACACCAGTTGTGTACGGAACGCCTCCAAGTTGCCATATTGCATTGAATTTTATAGAAAATGACAGCGCTGCCGATTGAAAAGGAAAGATCATTTTTTCAATAAATGACTAGTGGTGCAATTGCATATACTATATTATTTTTTCTTATTTGCGATCTTTTTTTCTGAGGAAAGTGGAGATACCCTTAAAGCTTCACGTGAACAACAGACAGCCAATGATGTCAACTAGAGGTTCATATATGTGATTAGCATGCTTCCAAGAAAAGCCTGCCTTGCTGATTGTTCCTTACTACTGCCACTCATTTTGACAGCAGCCAGCACCCAAGTTTTGAACCCAATTGCAACCACCCCAAAGCAAAGGCTGGAGATGCCAGGGATTGAACCCGGGGCCTCACACATGCAAAGCGTGCGCTCTACCACTGAGCTACATCCCCTGCTTCTTCCTGCTTTTCTGTGCCTTTTTTTTTTTTTTTTCTTTTGGGGAGGAAGTTTGACTTTAGAGAGAAGTTCTCAACAGGATTTTGCACTTTGTGGGCATAATAAGGCAACTCAGCATGCGCTACATAGTAACTAATCTAGGTTTTAAGATAAAGAATGGAGATGCCGGGGATTGAACCCGGGGCCTCACACATGCAAAGCGCGCGCTCTACCACTGAGCTACATCCCCTTCTTGCTCTTGGATTTCTCTGCCTTTTTTTTTTTTTTCTTTTGGGGAGGAAGTTTGACTTTTGAGAGAAGTTCTCAGCAGGATTTTGCACTTTGTGGGGATCATTAGGCAACTCAGCATGCGCTACATCGCAACTAGACTCGGTTTTAAGATAAAGATTGGAGATGCCGGGGGTTGAACCCGGGACCTCACACATGCGAAGCGTGCGCTCTACCACTGAGCTACATCCCCCATACTTCACATAAGCAGACCTGTGCTTCTTGTGAGGCGAAAATTCAGGTAGAGGCAAAGTTAGTGCAGCGATCGACCTAGCTGCATTGTTGTATCCTGAAAGGGAGATGGCCCCTCCGCTATAAAACTCTGATCTGACCTCTCTGCCTTTGGCCGAGAACACTAATTGGGAGTCGGTCAGCTGCTGGTTTTCCAGCATACTCGTCCCACAGAAGCCAGCCATACGGCCGCTTTCTTTCGGACAGACCGACATACACACAACCCGAATGTCAGGCAGTTTTTCTTGAACCAGCCGTTGTCTCCTGACATTCGGCCCGTGAGTACCAGGTTAGAGTGTTACCCCCAAGTTTGACTTTAGAGAGAGGAACAAAGGAAAGAATTCCAGGCTGTCTGCTCCACCCTTTTATATGCTAATGGCTTTGGAGGGTGAGGACATGGACGTTTATTGTAAGGGTTGTTTTGGCCAAATGTTTCTCAGGTGTGTGTGCACATGCCGAGGTAGCAGCTGCTTCCCTTGGAGTAGGATAAGTAAGGCTTACTTGGAGATGCCGGGGATTGAACCCGGGGCCTCACACATGCAAAGCGTGCGCTCTACCACTGAGCTACATCCCCTTATCTCGTGGAGGTCTTTGTGCCTTTTTCTCCACAAAGCTTTAAACGATGTTGCAGCCTTTAACCCGGCACCAGGCCTTCACATCTGTGTTCCACTACAAGTACTCAGGGCCTCCTTCACTTCCCAAAAACAACTACGCTTTCATTTTTTTTCTTCCAGGAAGGACTTTTAGCCTTCAGGAGCCAAAAGAAACCCATTTATGTCCGAATTGTGTTTGTCAGTTAGCTGACAACACATCATCTCCCAGCTGCATAAGTGAGCTCTCTTTGTGTCTGTGTCACATCTAATTACTGTGTGGTTCTCACCTGCACGAGCACTAGTCTGAGAGAGGCAGGGATTATGCGAAGTGAAGTTTCTTCTCAGGAGGTGTCAGGTCTCACACTGCAGATAGAGGTCATGCATTAACCCGTGCAAAGCCATGGCGAAAAGCCTCACGTTTCAACACAATAAGATACCGCTGACACAGGAATGTGAAGATTTCCTCTACTATAGGCTATGCGTACAGTTCAACAAATGACACCATTAAACTACATCTTCAGTGCACATCTTATGCAGGAAGGAAGAATTACTATGCCTTTAAAGAGTAACTCCTCTTTTGTTGAGAAAAAAAATAATCCCCTCTGGGTGATCAATGGACATTGCAAGGATTTTAACAAGCTTTGTTGCAGAGTCTTACCTGTTTCTTCTTCTCTGAAGGAATAGCTTTTTGTTGGATCATGTCTTGTGCAGGACCTATTTTAAATGGGAGTGTTTTTTTTTTCTTCACTTTTGACCAGCTGATGCACTTGCAGGGCTCTAGTGAGAAGAATGACAGGACCTGCAGTCCTTTAGAAGCAATTAACCATTTAGGATCAGCTCACCAAATCTGACATTTTTCTTGCAGAGGATGCCTAAAATCTGACTTGTATCTAAGTGCAGACTTCTGGGAAAATCAATGAGCCAATCACACAAACAGGAAGTGAAATCTCTGGGGGGCTGTTCCGTACACCAGTTGTGTACGGAACGCCTCCAAGTTGCCATATTGCATTGAATTTTATAGAAAATGACAGCGCTGCCGATTGAAAAGGAAAGATCATTTTTTCAATAAATGACTAGTGGTGCAATTGCATATACTATATTATTTTTTCTTATTTGCGATCTTTTTTTCTGAGGAAAGTGGAGATACCCTTAAAGCTTCACGTGAACAACAGACAGCCAATGATGTCAACTAGAGGTTCATATATGTGATTAGCATGCTTCCAAGAAAAGCCTGCCTTGCTGATTGTTCCTTACTACTGCCACTCATTTTGACAGCAGCCAGCACCCAAGTTTTGAACCCAATTGCAACCACCCCAAAGCAAAGGCTGGAGATGCCAGGGATTGAACCCGGGGCCTCACACATGCAAAGCGTGCGCTCTACCACTGAGCTACATCCCCTGCTTCTTCCTGCTTTTCTGTGCCTTTTTTTTTTTTTTTTCTTTTGGGGAGGAAGTTTGACTTTAGAGAGAAGTTCTCAACAGGATTTTGCACTTTGTGGGCATAATAAGGCAACTCAGCATGCGCTACATAGTAACTAATCTAGGTTTTAAGATAAAGAATGGAGATGCCGGGGATTGAACCCGGGGCCTCACACATGCAAAGCGCGCGCTCTACCACTGAGCTACATCCCCTTCTTGCTCTTGGATTTCTCTGCCTTTTTTTTTTTTTTCTTTTGGGGAGGAAGTTTGACTTTTGAGAGAAGTTCTCAGCAGGATTTTGCACTTTGTGGGGATCATTAGGCAACTCAGCATGCGCTACATCGCAACTAGACTCGGTTTTAAGATAAAGATTGGAGATGCCGGGGGTTGAACCCGGGACCTCACACATGCGAAGCGTGCGCTCTACCACTGAGCTACATCCCCCATACTTCACATAAGCAGACCTGTGCTTCTTGTGAGGCGAAAATTCAGGTAGAGGCAAAGTTAGTGCAGCGATCGACCTAGCTGCATTGTTGTATCCTGAAAGGGAGATGGCCCCTCCGCTATAAAACTCTGATCTGACCTCTCTGCCTTTGGCCGAGAACACTAATTGGGAGTCGGTCAGCTGCTGGTTTTCCAGCATACTCGTCCCACAGAAGCCAGCCATACGGCCGCTTTCTTTCGGACAGACCGACATACACACAACCCGAATGTCAGGCAGTTTTTCTTGAACCAGCCGTTGTCTCCTGACATTCGGCCCGTGAGTACCAGGTTAGAGTGTTACCCCCAAGTTTGACTTTAGAGAGAGGAACAAAGGAAAGAATTCCAGGCTGTCTGCTCCACCCTTATATATGCTAATGGCTTTGGAGGGTGAGGACATGGACGTTTATTGTAAGGGTTGTTTTGGCCAAATGTTTCTCAGGTGTGTGTGCACATGCCGAGGTAGCAGCTGCTTCCCTTGGAGTAGGATAAGTAAGGCTTACTTGGAGATGCCGGGGATTGAACCCGGGGCCTCACACATGCAAAGCGTGCGCTCTACCACTGAGCTACATCCCCTTATCTCGTGGAGGTCTTTGTGCCTTTTTCTCCACAAAGCTTTAAACGATGTTGCAGCCTTTAACCCGGCACCAGGCCTTCACATCTGTGTTCCACTACAAGTACTCAGGGCCTCCTTCACTTCCCAAAAACAACTACGCTTTCATTTTTTTTCTTCCAGGAAGGACTTTTAGCCTTCAGGAGCCAAAAGAAACCCATTTATGTCCGAATTGTGTTTGTCAGTTAGCTGACAACACATCATCTCCCAGCTGCATAAGTGAGCTCTCTTTGTGTCTGTGTCACATCTAATTACTGTGTGGTTCTCACCTGCACGAGCACTAGTCTGAGAGAGGCAGGGATTATGCGAAGTGAAGTTTCTTCTCAGGAGGTGTCAGGTCTCACACTGCAGATAGAGGTCATGCATTAACCCGTGCAAAGCCATGGCGAAAAGCCTCACGTTTCAACACAATAAGATACCGCTGACACAGGAATGTGAAGATTTCCTCTACTATAGGCTATGCGTACAGTTCAACAAATGACACCATTAAACTACATCTTCAGTGCACATCTTATGCAGGAAGGAAGAATTACTATGCCTTTAAAGAGTAACTCCTCTTTTGTTGAGAAAAAAAATAATCCCCTCTGGGTGATCAATGGACATTGCAAGGATTTTAACAAGCTTTGTTGCAGAGTCTTACCTGTTTCTTCTTCTCTGAAGGAATAGCTTTTTGTTGGATCATGTCTTGTGCAGGACCTATTTTAAATGGGAGTGTTTTTTTTTTCTTCACTTTTGACCAGCTGATGCACTTGCAGGGCTCTAGTGAGAAGAATGACAGGACCTGCAGTCCTTTAGAAGCAATTAACCATTTAGGATCAGCTCACCAAATCTGACATTTTTCTTGCAGAGGATGCCTAAAATCTGACTTGTATCTAAGTGCAGACTTCTGGGAAAATCAATGAGCCAATCACACAAACAGGAAGTGAAATCTCTGGGGGGCTGTTCCGTACACCAGTTGTGTACGGAACGCCTCCAAGTTGCCATATTGCATTGAATTTTATAGAAAATGACAGCGCTGCCGATTGAAAAGGAAAGATCATTTTTTCAATAAATGACTAGTGGTGCAATTGCATATACTATATTATTTTTTCTTATTTGCGATCTTTTTTTCTGAGGAAAGTGGAGATACCCTTAAAGCTTCACGTGAACAACAGACAGCCAATGATGTCAACTAGAGGTTCATATATGTGATTAGCATGCTTCCAAGAAAAGCCTGCCTTGCTGATTGTTCCTTACTACTGCCACTCATTTTGACAGCAGCCAGCACCCAAGTTTTGAACCCAATTGCAACCACCCCAAAGCAAAGGCTGGAGATGCCAGGGATTGAACCCGGGGCCTCACACATGCAAAGCGTGCGCTCTACCACTGAGCTACATCCCCTGCTTCTTCCTGCTTTTCTGTGCCTTTTTTTTTTTTTTTTCTTTTGGGGAGGAAGTTTGACTTTAGAGAGAAGTTCTCAACAGGATTTTGCACTTTGTGGGCATAATAAGGCAACTCAGCATGCGCTACATAGTAACTAATCTAGGTTTTAAGATAAAGAATGGAGATGCCGGGGATTGAACCCGGGGCCTCACACATGCAAAGCGCGCGCTCTACCACTGAGCTACATCCCCTTCTTGCTCTTGGATTTCTCTGCCTTTTTTTTTTTTTTCTTTTGGGGAGGAAGTTTGACTTTTGAGAGAAGTTCTCAGCAGGATTTTGCACTTTGTGGGGATCATTAGGCAACTCAGCATGCGCTACATCGCAACTAGACTCGGTTTTAAGATAAAGATTGGAGATGCCGGGGGTTGAACCCGGGACCTCACACATGCGAAGCGTGCGCTCTACCACTGAGCTACATCCCCCATACTTCACATAAGCAGACCTGTGCTTCTTGTGAGGCGAAAATTCAGGTAGAGGCAAAGTTAGTGCAGCGATCGACCTAGCTGCATTGTTGTATCCTGAAAGGGAGATGGCCCCTCCGCTATAAAACTCTGATCTGACCTCTCTGCCTTTGGCCGAGAACACTAATTGGGAGTCGGTCAGCTGCTGGTTTTCCAGCATACTCGTCCCACAGAAGCCAGCCATACGGCCGCTTTCTTTCGGACAGACCGACATACACACAACCCGAATGTCAGGCAGTTTTTCTTGAACCAGCCGTTGTCTCCTGACATTCGGCCCGTGAGTACCAGGTTAGAGTGTTACCCCCAAGTTTGACTTTAGAGAGAGGAACAAAGGAAAGAATTCCAGGCTGTCTGCTCCACCCTTATATATGCTAATGGCTTTGGAGGGTGAGGACATGGACGTTTATTGTAAGGGTTGTTTTGGCCAAATGTTTCTCAGGTGTGTGTGCACATGCCGAGGTAGCAGCTGCTTCCCTTGGAGTAGGATAAGTAAGGCTTACTTGGAGATGCCGGGGATTGAACCCGGGGCCTCACACATGCAAAGCGTGCGCTCTACCACTGAGCTACATCCCCTTATCTCGTGGAGGTCTTTGTGCCTTTTTCTCCACAAAGCTTTAAACGATGTTGCAGCCTTTAACCCGGCACCAGGCCTTCACATCTGTGTTCCACTACAAGTACTCAGGGCCTCCTTCACTTCCCAAAAACAACTACGCTTTCATTTTTTTTCTTCCAGGAAGGACTTTTAGCCTTCAGGAGCCAAAAGAAACCCATTTATGTCCGAATTGTGTTTGTCAGTTAGCTGACAACACATCATCTCCCAGCTGCATAAGTGAGCTCTCTTTGTGTCTGTGTCACATCTAATTACTGTGTGGTTCTCACCTGCACGAGCACTAGTCTGAGAGAGGCAGGGATTATGCGAAGTGAAGTTTCTTCTCAGGAGGTGTCAGGTCTCACACTGCAGATAGAGGTCATGCATTAACCCGTGCAAAGCCATGGCGAAAAGCCTCACGTTTCAACACAATAAGATACCGCTGACACAGGAATGTGAAGATTTCCTCTACTATAGGCTATGCGTACAGTTCAACAAATGACACCATTAAACTACATCTTCAGTGCACATCTTATGCAGGAAGGAAGAATTACTATGCCTTTAAAGAGTAACTCCTCTTTTGTTGAGAAAAAAAATAATCCCCTCTGGGTGATCAATGGACATTGCAAGGATTTTAACAAGCTTTGTTGCAGAGTCTTACCTGTTTCTTCTTCTCTGAAGGAATAGCTTTTTGTTGGATCATGTCTTGTGCAGGACCTATTTTAAATGGGAGTGTTTTTTTTTTCTTCACTTTTGACCAGCTGATGCACTTGCAGGGCTCTAGTGAGAAGAATGACAGGACCTGCAGTCCTTTAGAAGCAATTAACCATTTAGGATCAGCTCACCAAATCTGACATTTTTCTTGCAGAGGATGCCTAAAATCTGACTTGTATCTAAGTGCAGACTTCTGGGAAAATCAATGAGCCAATCACACAAACAGGAAGTGAAATCTCTGGGGGGCTGTTCCGTACACCAGTTGTGTACGGAACGCCTCCAAGTTGCCATATTGCATTGAATTTTATAGAAAATGACAGCGCTGCCGATTGAAAAGGAAAGATCATTTTTTCAATAAATGACTAGTGGTGCAATTGCATATACTATATTATTTTTTCTTATTTGCGATCTTTTTTTCTGAGGAAAGTGGAGATACCCTTAAAGCTTCACGTGAACAACAGACAGCCAATGATGTCAACTAGAGGTTCATATATGTGATTAGCATGCTTCCAAGAAAAGCCTGCCTTGCTGATTGTTCCTTACTACTGCCACTCATTTTGACAGCAGCCAGCACCCAAGTTTTGAACCCAATTGCAACCACCCCAAAGCAAAGGCTGGAGATGCCAGGGATTGAACCCGGGGCCTCACACATGCAAAGCGTGCGCTCTACCACTGAGCTACATCCCCTGCTTCTTCCTGCTTTTCTGTGCCTTTTTTTTTTTTTTTTCTTTTGGGGAGGAAGTTTGACTTTAGAGAGAAGTTCTCAACAGGATTTTGCACTTTGTGGGCATAATAAGGCAACTCAGCATGCGCTACATAGTAACTAATCTAGGTTTTAAGATAAAGAATGGAGATGCCGGGGATTGAACCCGGGGCCTCACACATGCAAAGCGCGCGCTCTACCACTGAGCTACATCCCCTTCTTGCTCTTGGATTTCTCTGCCTTTTTTTTTTTTTTCTTTTGGGGAGGAAGTTTGACTTTTGAGAGAAGTTCTCAGCAGGATTTTGCACTTTGTGGGGATCATTAGGCAACTCAGCATGCGCTACATCGCAACTAGACTCGGTTTTAAGATAAAGATTGGAGATGCCGGGGGTTGAACCCGGGACCTCACACATGCGAAGCGTGCGCTCTACCACTGAGCTACATCCCCCATACTTCACATAAGCAGACCTGTGCTTCTTGTGAGGCGAAAATTCAGGTAGAGGCAAAGTTAGTGCAGCGATCGACCTAGCTGCATTGTTGTATCCTGAAAGGGAGATGGCCCCTCCGCTATAAAACTCTGATCTGACCTCTCTGCCTTTGGCCGAGAACACTAATTGGGAGTCGGTCAGCTGCTGGTTTTCCAGCATACTCGTCCCACAGAAGCCAGCCATACGGCCGCTTTCTTTCGGACAGACCGACATACACACAACCCGAATGTCAGGCAGTTTTTCTTGAACCAGCCGTTGTCTCCTGACATTCGGCCCGTGAGTACCAGGTTAGAGTGTTACCCCCAAGTTTGACTTTAGAGAGAGGAACAAAGGAAAGAATTCCAGGCTGTCTGCTCCACCCTTTTATATGCTAATGGCTTTGGAGGGTGAGGACATGGACGTTTATTGTAAGGGTTGTTTTGGCCAAATGTTTCTCAGGTGTGTGTGCACATGCCGAGGTAGCAGCTGCTTCCCTTGGAGTAGGATAAGTAAGGCTTACTTGGAGATGCCGGGGATTGAACCCGGGGCCTCACACATGCAAAGCGTGCGCTCTACCACTGAGCTACATCCCCTTATCTCGTGGAGGTCTTTGTGCCTTTTTCTCCACAAAGCTTTAAACGATGTTGCAGCCTTTAACCCGGCACCAGGCCTTCACATCTGTGTTCCACTACAAGTACTCAGGGCCTCCTTCACTTCCCAAAAACAACTACGCTTTCATTTTTTTTCTTCCAGGAAGGACTTTTAGCCTTCAGGAGCCAAAAGAAACCCATTTATGTCCGAATTGTGTTTGTCAGTTAGCTGACAACACATCATCTCCCAGCTGCATAAGTGAGCTCTCTTTGTGTCTGTGTCACATCTAATTACTGTGTGGTTCTCACCTGCACGAGCACTAGTCTGAGAGAGGCAGGGATTATGCGAAGTGAAGTTTCTTCTCAGGAGGTGTCAGGTCTCACACTGCAGATAGAGGTCATGCATTAACCCGTGCAAAGCCATGGCGAAAAGCCTCACGTTTCAACACAATAAGATACCGCTGACACAGGAATGTGAAGATTTCCTCTACTATAGGCTATGCGTACAGTTCAACAAATGACACCATTAAACTACATCTTCAGTGCACATCTTATGCAGGAAGGAAGAATTACTATGCCTTTAAAGAGTAACTCCTCTTTTGTTGAGAAAAAAAATAATCCCCTCTGGGTGATCAATGGACATTGCAAGGATTTTAACAAGCTTTGTTGCAGAGTCTTACCTGTTTCTTCTTCTCTGAAGGAATAGCTTTTTGTTGGATCATGTCTTGTGCAGGACCTATTTTAAATGGGAGTGTTTTTTTTTTCTTCACTTTTGACCAGCTGATGCACTTGCAGGGCTCTAGTGAGAAGAATGACAGGACCTGCAGTCCTTTAGAAGCAATTAACCATTTAGGATCAGCTCACCAAATCTGACATTTTTCTTGCAGAGGATGCCTAAAATCTGACTTGTATCTAAGTGCAGACTTCTGGGAAAATCAATGAGCCAATCACACAAACAGGAAGTGAAATCTCTGGGGGGCTGTTCCGTACACCAGTTGTGTACGGAACGCCTCCAAGTTGCCATATTGCATTGAATTTTATAGAAAATGACAGCGCTGCCGATTGAAAAGGAAAGATCATTTTTTCAATAAATGACTAGTGGTGCAATTGCATATACTATATTATTTTTTCTTATTTGCGATCTTTTTTTCTGAGGAAAGTGGAGATACCCTTAAAGCTTCACGTGAACAACAGACAGCCAATGATGTCAACTAGAGGTTCATATATGTGATTAGCATGCTTCCAAGAAAAGCCTGCCTTGCTGATTGTTCCTTACTACTGCCACTCATTTTGACAGCAGCCAGCACCCAAGTTTTGAACCCAATTGCAACCACCCCAAAGCAAAGGCTGGAGATGCCAGGGATTGAACCCGGGGCCTCACACATGCAAAGCGTGCGCTCTACCACTGAGCTACATCCCCTGCTTCTTCCTGCTTTTCTGTGCCTTTTTTTTTTTTTTTTCTTTTGGGGAGGAAGTTTGACTTTAGAGAGAAGTTCTCAACAGGATTTTGCACTTTGTGGGCATAATAAGGCAACTCAGCATGCGCTACATAGTAACTAATCTAGGTTTTAAGATAAAGAATGGAGATACCGGGGATTGAACCCGGGGCCTCACACATGCAAAGCGCGCGCTCTACCACTGAGCTACATCCCCTTCTTGCTCTTGGATTTCTCTGCCTTTTTTTTTTTTTTCTTTTGGGGAGGAAGTTTGACTTTTGAGAGAAGTTCTCAGCAGGATTTTGCACTTTGTGGGGATCATTAGGCAACTCAGCATGCGCTACATCGCAACTAGACTCGGTTTTAAGATAAAGATTGGAGATGCCGGGGGTTGAACCCGGGACCTCACACATGCGAAGCGTGCGCTCTACCACTGAGCTACATCCCCCATACTTCACATAAGCAGACCTGTGCTTCTTGTGAGGCGAAAATTCAGGTAGAGGCAAAGTTAGTGCAGCGATCGACCTAGCTGCATTGTTGTATCCTGAAAGGGAGATGGCCCCTCCGCTATAAAACTCTGATCTGACCTCTCTGCCTTTGGCCGAGAACACTAATTGGGAGTCGGTCAGCTGCTGGTTTTCCAGCATACTCGTCCCACAGAAGCCAGCCATACGGCCGCTTTCTTTCGGACAGACCGACATACACACAACCCGAATGTCAGGCAGTTTTTCTTGAACCAGCCGTTGTCTCCTGACATTCGGCCCGTGAGTACCAGGTTAGAGTGTTACCCCCAAGTTTGACTTTAGAGAGAGGAACAAAGGAAAGAATTCCAGGCTGTCTGCTCCACCCTTATATATGCTAATGGCTTTGGAGGGTGAGGACATGGACGTTTATTGTAAGGGTTGTTTTGGCCAAATGTTTCTCAGGTGTGTGTGCACATGCCGAGGTAGCAGCTGCTTCCCTTGGAGTAGGATAAGTAAGGCTTACTTGGAGATGCCGGGGATTGAACCCGGGGCCTCACACATGCAAAGCGTGCGCTCTACCACTGAGCTACATCCCCTTATCTCGTGGAGGTCTTTGTGCCTTTTTCTCCACAAAGCTTTAAACGATGTTGCAGCCTTTAACCCGGCACCAGGCCTTCACATCTGTGTTCCACTACAAGTACTCAGGGCCTCCTTCACTTCCCAAAAACAACTACGCTTTCATTTTTTTTCTTCCAGGAAGGACTTTTAGCCTTCAGGAGCCAAAAGAAACCCATTTATGTCCGAATTGTGTTTGTCAGTTAGCTGACAACACATCATCTCCCAGCTGCATAAGTGAGCTCTCTTTGTGTCTGTGTCACATCTAATTACTGTGTGGTTCTCACCTGCACGAGCACTAGTCTGAGAGAGGCAGGGATTATGCGAAGTGAAGTTTCTTCTCAGGAGGTGTCAGGTCTCACACTGCAGATAGAGGTCATGCATTAACCCGTGCAAAGCCATGGCGAAAAGCCTCACGTTTCAACACAATAAGATACCGCTGACACAGGAATGTGAAGATTTCCTCTACTATAGGCTATGCGTACAGTTCAACAAATGACACCATTAAACTACATCTTCAGTGCACATCTTATGCAGGAAGGAAGAATTACTATGCCTTTAAAGAGTAACTCCTCTTTTGTTGAGAAAAAAAATAATCCCCTCTGGGTGATCAATGGACATTGCAAGGATTTTAACAAGCTTTGTTGCAGAGTCTTACCTGTTTCTTCTTCTCTGAAGGAATAGCTTTTTGTTGGATCATGTCTTGTGCAGGACCTATTTTAAATGGGAGTGTTTTTTTTTTCTTCACTTTTGACCAGCTGATGCACTTGCAGGGCTCTAGTGAGAAGAATGACAGGACCTGCAGTCCTTTAGAAGCAATTAACCATTTAGGATCAGCTCACCAAATCTGACATTTTTCTTGCAGAGGATGCCTAAAATCTGACTTGTATCTAAGTGCAGACTTCTGGGAAAATCAATGAGCCAATCACACAAACAGGAAGTGAAATCTCTGGGGGGCTGTTCCGTACACCAGTTGTGTACGGAACGCCTCCAAGTTGCCATATTGCATTGAATTTTATAGAAAATGACAGCGCTGCCGATTGAAAAGGAAAGATCATTTTTTCAATAAATGACTAGTGGTGCAATTGCATATACTATATTATTTTTTCTTATTTGCGATCTTTTTTTCTGAGGAAAGTGGAGATACCCTTAAAGCTTCACGTGAACAACAGACAGCCAATGATGTCAACTAGAGGTTCATATATGTGATTAGCATGCTTCCAAGAAAAGCCTGCCTTGCTGATTGTTCCTTACTACTGCCACTCATTTTGACAGCAGCCAGCACCCAAGTTTTGAACCCAATTCCAACCACCCCAAAGCAAAGGCTGGAGATGCCAGGGATTGAACCCGGGGCCTCACACATGCAAAGCGTGCGCTCTACCACTGAGCTACATCCCCTGCTTCTTCCTGCTTTTCTGTGCCTTTTTTTTTTTTTTTTCTTTTGGGGAGGAAGTTTGACTTTAGAGAGAAGTTCTCAACAGGATTTTGCACTTTGTGGGCATAATAAGGCAACTCAGCATGCGCTACATAGTAACTAATCTAGGTTTTAAGATAAAGAATGGAGATGCCGGGGATTGAACCCGGGGCCTCACACATGCAAAGCGCGCGCTCTACCACTGAGCTACATCCCCTTCTTGCTCTTGGATTTCTCTGCCTTTTTTTTTTTTTTCTTTTGGGGAGGAAGTTTGACTTTTGAGAGAAGTTCTCAGCAGGATTTTGCACTTTGTGGGGATCATTAGGCAACTCAGCATGCGCTACATCGCAACTAGACTCGGTTTTAAGATAAAGATTGGAGATGCCGGGGGTTGAACCCGGGACCTCACACATGCGAAGCGTGCGCTCTACCACTGAGCTACATCCCCCATACTTCACATAAGCAGACCTGTGCTTCTTGTGAGGCGAAAATTCAGGTAGAGGCAAAGTTAGTGCAGCGATCGACCTAGCTGCATTGTTGTATCCTGAAAGGGAGATGGCCCCTCCGCTATAAAACTCTGATCTGACCTCTCTGCCTTTGGCCGAGAACACTAATTGGGAGTCGGTCAGCTGCTGGTTTTCCAGCATACTCGTCCCACAGAAGCCAGCCATACGGCCGCTTTCTTTCGGACAGACCGACATACACACAACCCGAATGTCAGGCAGTTTTTCTTGAACCAGCCGTTGTCTCCTGACATTCGGCCCGTGAGTACCAGGTTAGAGTGTTACCCCCAAGTTTGACTTTAGAGAGAGGAACAAAGGAAAGAATTCCAGGCTGTCTGCTCCACCCTTTTATATGCTAATGGCTTTGGAGGGTGAGGACATGGACGTTTATTGTAAGGGTTGTTTTGGCCAAATGTTTCTCAGGTGTGTGTGCACATGCCGAGGTAGCAGCTGCTTCCCTTGGAGTAGGATAAGTAAGGCTTACTTGGAGATGCCGGGGATTGAACCCGGGGCCTCACACATGCAAAGCGTGCGCTCTACCACTGAGCTACATCCCCTTATCTCGTGGAGGTCTTTGTGCCTTTTTCTCCACAAAGCTTTAAACGATGTTGCAGCCTTTAACCCGGCACCAGGCCTTCACATCTGTGTTCCACTACAAGTACTCAGGGCCTCCTTCACTTCCCAAAAACAACTACGCTTTCATTTTTTTTCTTCCAGGAAGGACTTTTAGCCTTCAGGAGCCAAAAGAAACCCATTTATGTCCGAATTGTGTTTGTCAGTTAGCTGACAACACATCATCTCCCAGCTGCATAAGTGAGCTCTCTTTGTGTCTGTGTCACATCTAATTACTGTGTGGTTCTCACCTGCACGAGCACTAGTCTGAGAGAGGCAGGGATTATGCGAAGTGAAGTTTCTTCTCAGGAGGTGTCAGGTCTCACACTGCAGATAGAGGTCATGCATTAACCCGTGCAAAGCCATGGCGAAAAGCCTCACGTTTCAACACAATAAGATACCGCTGACACAGGAATGTGAAGATTTCCTCTACTATAGGCTATGCGTACAGTTCAACAAATGACACCATTAAACTACATCTTCAGTGCACATCTTATGCAGGAAGGAAGAATTACTATGCCTTTAAAGAGTAACTCCTCTTTTGTTGAGAAAAAAAATAATCCCCTCTGGGTGATCAATGGACATTGCAAGGATTTTAACAAGCTTTGTTGCAGAGTCTTACCTGTTTCTTCTTCTCTGAAGGAATAGCTTTTTGTTGGATCATGTCTTGTGCAGGACCTATTTTAAATGGGAGTGTTTTTTTTTTCTTCACTTTTGACCAGCTGATGCACTTGCAGGGCTCTAGTGAGAAGAATGACAGGACCTGCAGTCCTTTAGAAGCAATTAACCATTTAGGATCAGCTCACCAAATCTGACATTTTTCTTGCAGAGGATGCCTAAAATCTGACTTGTATCTAAGTGCAGACTTCTGGGAAAATCAATGAGCCAATCACACAAACAGGAAGTGAAATCTCTGGGGGGCTGTTCCGTACACCAGTTGTGTACGGAACGCCTCCAAGTTGCCATATTGCATTGAATTTTATAGAAAATGACAGCGCTGCCGATTGAAAAGGAAAGATCATTTTTTCAATAAATGACTAGTGGTGCAATTGCATATACTATATTATTTTTTCTTATTTGCGATCTTTTTTTCTGAGGAAAGTGGAGATACCCTTAAAGCTTCACGTGAACAACAGACAGCCAATGATGTCAACTAGAGGTTCATATATGTGATTAGCATGCTTCCAAGAAAAGCCTGCCTTGCTGATTGTTCCTTACTACTGCCACTCATTTTGACAGCAGCCAGCACCCAAGTTTTGAACCCAATTGCAACCACCCCAAAGCAAAGGCTGGAGATGCCAGGGATTGAACCCGGGGCCTCACACATGCAAAGCGTGCGCTCTACCACTGAGCTACATCCCCTGCTTCTTCCTGCTTTTCTGTGCCTTTTTTTTTTTTTTTTCTTTTGGGGAGGAAGTTTGACTTTAGAGAGAAGTTCTCAACAGGATTTTGCACTTTGTGGGCATAATAAGGCAACTCAGCATGCGCTACATAGTAACTAATCTAGGTTTTAAGATAAAGAATGGAGATGCCGGGGATTGAACCCGGGGCCTCACACATGCAAAGCGCGCGCTCTACCACTGAGCTACATCCCCTTCTTGCTCTTGGATTTCTCTGCCTTTTTTTTTTTTTTCTTTTGGGGAGGAAGTTTGACTTTTGAGAGAAGTTCTCAGCAGGATTTTGCACTTTGTGGGGATCATTAGGCAACTCAGCATGCGCTACATCGCAACTAGACTCGGTTTTAAGATAAAGATTGGAGATGCCGGGGGTTGAACCCGGGACCTCACACATGCGAAGCGTGCGCTCTACCACTGAGCTACATCCCCCATACTTCACATAAGCAGACCTGTGCTTCTTGTGAGGCGAAAATTCAGGTAGAGGCAAAGTTAGTGCAGCGATCGACCTAGCTGCATTGTTGTATCCTGAAAGGGAGATGGCCCCTCCGCTATAAAACTCTGATCTGACCTCTCTGCCTTTGGCCGAGAACACTAATTGGGAGTCGGTCAGCTGCTGGTTTTCCAGCATACTCGTCCCACAGAAGCCAGCCATACGGCCGCTTTCTTTCGGACAGACCGACATACACACAACCCGAATGTCAGGCAGTTTTTCTTGAACCAGCCGTTGTCTCCTGACATTCGGCCCGTGAGTACCAGGTTAGAGTGTTACCCCCAAGTTTGACTTTAGAGAGAGGAACAAAGGAAAGAATTCCAGGCTGTCTGCTCCACCCTTTTATATGCTAATGGCTTTGGAGGGTGAGGACATGGACGTTTATTGTAAGGGTTGTTTTGGCCAAATGTTTCTCAGGTGTGTGTGCACATGCCGAGGTAGCAGCTGCTTCCCTTGGAGTAGGATAAGTAAGGCTTACTTGGAGATGCCGGGGATTGAACCCGGGGCCTCACACATGCAAAGCGTGCGCTCTACCACTGAGCTACATCCCCTTATCTCGTGGAGGTCTTTGTGCCTTTTTCTCCACAAAGCTTTAAACGATGTTGCAGCCTTTAACCCGGCACCAGGCCTTCACATCTGTGTTCCACTACAAGTACTCAGGGCCTCCTTCACTTCCCAAAAACAACTACGCTTTCATTTTTTTTCTTCCAGGAAGGACTTTTAGCCTTCAGGAGCCAAAAGAAACCCATTTATGTCCGAATTGTGTTTGTCAGTTAGCTGACAACACATCATCTCCCAGCTGCATAAGTGAGCTCTCTTTGTGTCTGTGTCACATCTAATTACTGTGTGGTTCTCACCTGCACGAGCACTAGTCTGAGAGAGGCAGGGATTATGCGAAGTGAAGTTTCTTCTCAGGAGGTGTCAGGTCTCACACTGCAGATAGAGGTCATGCATTAACCCGTGCAAAGCCATGGCGAAAAGCCTCACGTTTCAACACAATAAGATACCGCTGACACAGGAATGTGAAGATTTCCTCTACTATAGGCTATGCGTACAGTTCAACAAATGACACCATTAAACTACATCTTCAGTGCACATCTTATGCAGGAAGGAAGAATTACTATGCCTTTAAAGAGTAACTCCTCTTTTGTTGAGAAAAAAAATAATCCCCTCTGGGTGATCAATGGACATTGCAAGGATTTTAACAAGCTTTGTTGCAGAGTCTTACCTGTTTCTTCTTCTCTGAAGGAATAGCTTTTTGTTGGATCATGTCTTGTGCAGGACCTATTTTAAATGGGAGTGTTTTTTTTTCTTCACTTTTGACCAGCTGATGCACTTGCAGGGCTCTAGTGAGAAGAATGACAGGACCTGCAGTCCTTTAGAAGCAATTAACCATTTAGGATCAGCTCACCAAATCTGACATTTTTCTTGCAGAGGATGCCTAAAATCTGACTTGTATCTAAGTGCAGACTTCTGGGAAAATCAATGAGCCAATCACACAAACAGGAAGTGAAATCTCTGGGGGGCTGTTCCGTACACCAGTTGTGTACGGAACGCCTCCAAGTTGCCATATTGCATTGAATTTTATAGAAAATGACAGCGCTGCCGATTGAAAAGGAAAGATCATTTTTTCAATAAATGACTAGTGGTGCAATTGCATATACTATATTATTTTTTCTTATTTGCGATCTTTTTTTCTGAGGAAAGTGGAGATACCCTTAAAGCTTCACGTGAACAACAGACAGCCAATGATGTCAACTAGAGGTTCATATATGTGATTAGCATGCTTCCAAGAAAAGCCTGCCTTGCTGATTGTTCCTTACTACTGCCACTCATTTTGACAGCAGCCAGCACCCAAGTTTTGAACCCAATTGCAACCACCCCAAAGCAAAGGCTGGAGATGCCAGGGATTGAACCCGGGGCCTCACACATGCAAAGCGTGCGCTCTACCACTGAGCTACATCCCCTGCTTCTTCCTGCTTTTCTGTGCCTTTTTTTTTTTTTTTTCTTTTGGGGAGGAAGTTTGACTTTAGAGAGAAGTTCTCAACAGGATTTTGCACTTTGTGGGCATAATAAGGCAACTCAGCATGCGCTACATAGTAACTAATCTAGGTTTTAAGATAAAGAATGGAGATGCCGGGGATTGAACCCGGGGCCTCACACATGCAAAGCGCGCGCTCTACCACTGAGCTACATCCCCTTCTTGCTCTTGGATTTCTCTGCCTTTTTTTTTTTTTTCTTTTGGGGAGGAAGTTTGACTTTTGAGAGAAGTTCTCAGCAGGATTTTGCACTTTGTGGGGATCATTAGGCAACTCAGCATGCGCTACATCGCAACTAGACTCGGTTTTAAGATAAAGATTGGAGATGCCGGGGGTTGAACCCGGGACCTCACACATGCGAAGCGTGCGCTCTACCACTGAGCTACATCCCCCATACTTCACATAAGCAGACCTGTGCTTCTTGTGAGGCGAAAATTCAGGTAGAGGCAAAGTTAGTGCAGCGATCGACCTAGCTGCATTGTTGTATCCTGAAAGGGAGATGGCCCCTCCGCTATAAAACTCTGATCTGACCTCTCTGCCTTTGGCCGAGAACACTAATTGAGAGTCGGTCAGCTGCTGGTTTTCCAGCATACTCGTCCCACAGAAGCCAGCCATACGGCCGCTTTCTTTCGGACAGACCGACATACACACAACCCGAATGTCAGGCAGTTTTTCTTGAACCAGCCGTTGTCTCCTGACATTCGGCCCGTGAGTACCAGGTTAGAGTGTTACCCCCAAGTTTGACTTTAGAGAGAGGAACAAAGGAAAGAATTCCAGGCTGTCTGCTCCACCCTTTTATATGCTAATGGCTTTGGAGGGTGAGGACATGGACGTTTATTGTAAGGGTTGTTTTGGCCAAATGTTTCTCAGGTGTGTGTGCACATGCCGAGGTAGCAGCTGCTTCCCTTGGAGTAGGATAAGTAAGGCTTACTTGGAGATGCCGGGGATTGAACCCGGGGCCTCACACATGCAAAGCGTGCGCTCTACCACTGAGCTACATCCCCTTATCTCGTGGAGGTCTTTGTGCCTTTTTCTCCACAAAGCTTTAAACGATGTTGCAGCCTTTAACCCGGCACCAGGCCTTCACATCTGTGTTCCACTACAAGTACTCAGGGCCTCCTTCACTTCCCAAAAACAACTACGCTTTCATTTTTTTTCTTCCAGGAAGGACTTTTAGCCTTCAGGAGCCAAAAGAAACCCATTTATGTCCGAATTGTGTTTGTCAGTTAGCTGACAACACATCATCTCCCAGCTGCATAAGTGAGCTCTCTTTGTGTCTGTGTCACATCTAATTACTGTGTGGTTCTCACCTGCACGAGCACTAGTCTGAGAGAGGCAGGGATTATGCGAAGTGAAGTTTCTTCTCAGGAGGTGTCAGGTCTCACACTGCAGATAGAGGTCATGCATTAACCCGTGCAAAGCCATGGCGAAAAGCCTCACGTTTCAACACAATAAGATACCGCTGACACAGGAATGTGAAGATTTCCTCTACTATAGGCTATGCGTACAGTTCAACAAATGACACCATTAAACTACATCTTCAGTGCACATCTTATGCAGGAAGGAAGAATTACTATGCCTTTAAAGAGTAACTCCTCTTTTGTTGAGAAAAAAAATAATCCCCTCTGGGTGATCAATGGACATTGCAAGGATTTTAACAAGCTTTGTTGCAGAGTCTTACCTGTTTCTTCTTCTCTGAAGGAATAGCTTTTTGTTGGATCATGTCTTGTGCAGGACCTATTTTAAATGGGAGTGTTTTTTTTTTCTTCACTTTTGACCAGCTGATGCACTTGCAGGGCTCTAGTGAGAAGAATGACAGGACCTGCAGTCCTTTAGAAGCAATTAACCATTTAGGATCAGCTCACCAAATCTGACATTTTTCTTGCAGAGGATGCCTAAAATCTGACTTGTATCTAAGTGCAGACTTCTGGGAAAATCAATGAGCCAATCACACAAACAGGAAGTGAAATCTCTGGGGGGCTGTTCCGTACACCAGTTGTGTACGGAACGCCTCCAAGTTGCCATATTGCATTGAATTTTATAGAAAATGACAGCGCTGCCGATTGAAAAGGAAAGATCATTTTTTCAATAAATGACTAGTGGTGCAATTGCATATACTATATCATTTTTTCTTATTTGCGATCTTTTTTTCTGAGGAAAGTGGAGATACCCTTAAAGCTTCACGTGAACAACAGACAGCCAATGATGTCAACTAGAGGTTCATATATGTGATTAGCATGCTTCCAAGAAAAGCCTGCCTTGCTGATTGTTCCTTACTACTGCCACTCATTTTGACAGCAGCCAGCACCCAAGTTTTGAACCCAATTGCAACCACCCCAAAGCAAAGGCTGGAGATGCCAGGGATTGAACCCGGGGCCTCACACATGCAAAGCGTGCGCTCTACCACTGAGCTACATCCCCTGCTTCTTCCTGCTTTTCTGTGCCTTTTTTTTTTTTTTTTCTTTTGGGGAGGAAGTTTGACTTTAGAGAGAAGTTCTCAACAGGATTTTGCACTTTGTGGGCATAATAAGGCAACTCAGCATGCGCTACATAGTAACTAATCTAGGTTTTAAGATAAAGAATGGAGATGCCGGGGATTGAACCCGGGGCCTCACACATGCAAAGCGCGCGCTCTACCACTGAGCTACATCCCCTTCTTGCTCTTGGATTTCTCTGCCTTTTTTTTTTTTTTCTTTTGGGGAGGAAGTTTGACTTTTGAGAGAAGTTCTCAGCAGGATTTTGCACTTTGTGGGGATCATTAGGCAACTCAGCATGCGCTACATCGCAACTAGACTCGGTTTTAAGATAAAGATTGGAGATGCCGGGGGTTGAACCCGGGACCTCACACATGCGAAGCGTGCGCTCTACCACTGAGCTACATCCCCCATACTTCACATAAGCAGACCTGTGCTTCTTGTGAGGCGAAAATTCAGGTAGAGGCAAAGTTAGTGCAGCGATCGACCTAGCTGCATTGTTGTATCCTGAAAGGGAGATGGCCCCTCCGCTATAAAACTCTGATCTGACCTCTCTGCCTTTGGCCGAGAACACTAATTGGGAGTCGGTCAGCTGCTGGTTTTCCAGCATACTCGTCCCACAGAAGCCAGCCATACGGCCGCTTTCTTTCGGACAGACCGACATACACACAACCCGAATGTCAGGCAGTTTTTCTTGAACCAGCCGTTGTCTCCTGACATTCGGCCCGTGAGTACCAGGTTAGAGTGTTACCCCCAAGTTTGACTTTAGAGAGAGGAACAAAGGAAAGAATTCCAGGCTGTCTGCTCCACCCTTATATATGCTAATGGCTTTGGAGGGTGAGGACATGGACGTTTATTGTAAGGGTTGTTTTGGCCAAATGTTTCTCAGGTGTGTGTGCACATGCCGAGGTAGCAGCTGCTTCCCTTGGAGTAGGATAAGTAAGGCTTACTTGGAGATGCCGGGGATTGAACCCGGGGCCTCACACATGCAAAGCGTGCGCTCTACCACTGAGCTACATCCCCTTATCTCGTGGAGGTCTTTGTGCCTTTTTCTCCACAAAGCTTTAAACGATGTTGCAGCCTTTAACCCGGCACCAGGCCTTCACATCTGTGTTCCACTACAAGTACTCAGGGCCTCCTTCACTTCCCAAAAACAACTACGCTTTCATTTTTTTTCTTCCAGGAAGGACTTTTAGCCTTCAGGAGCCAAAAGAAACCCATTTATGTCCGAATTGTGTTTGTCAGTTAGCTGACAACACATCATCTCCCAGCTGCATAAGTGAGCTCTCTTTGTGTCTGTGTCACATCTAATTACTGTGTGGTTCTCACCTGCACGAGCACTAGTCTGAGAGAGGCAGGGATTATGCGAAGTGAAGTTTCTTCTCAGGAGGTGTCAGGTCTCACACTGCAGATAGAGGTCATGCATTAACCCGTGCAAAGCCATGGCGAAAAGCCTCACGTTTCAACACAATAAGATACCGCTGACACAGGAATGTGAAGATTTCCTCTACTATAGGCTATGCGTACAGTTCAACAAATGACACCATTAAACTACATCTTCAGTGCACATCTTATGCAGGAAGGAAGAATTACTATGCCTTTAAAGAGTAACTCCTCTTTTGTTGAGAAAAAAAATAATCCCCTCTGGGTGATCAATGGACATTGCAAGGATTTTAACAAGCTTTGTTGCAGAGTCTTACCTGTTTCTTCTTCTCTGAAGGAATAGCTTTTTGTTGGATCATGTCTTGTGCAGGACCTATTTTAAATGGGAGTGTTTTTTTTTTCTTCACTTTTGACCAGCTGATGCACTTGCAGGGCTCTAGTGAGAAGAATGACAGGACCTGCAGTCCTTTAGAAGCAATTAACCATTTAGGATCAGCTCACCAAATCTGACATTTTTCTTGCAGAGGATGCCTAAAATCTGACTTGTATCTAAGTGCAGACTTCTGGGAAAATCAATGAGCCAATCACACAAACAGGAAGTGAAATCTCTGGGGGGCTGTTCCGTACACCAGTTGTGTACGGAACGCCTCCAAGTTGCCATATTGCATTGAATTTTATAGAAAATGACAGCGCTGCCGATTGAAAAGGAAAGATCATTTTTTCAATAAATGACTAGTGGTGCAATTGCATATACTATATTATTTTTTCTTATTTGCGATCTTTTTTTCTGAGGAAAGTGGAGATACCCTTAAAGCTTCACGTGAACAACAGACAGCCAATGATGTCAACTAGAGGTTCATATATGTGATTAGCATGCTTCCAAGAAAAGCCTGCCTTGCTGATTGTTCCTTACTACTGCCACTCATTTTGACAGCAGCCAGCACCCAAGTTTTGAACCCAATTGCAACCACCCCAAAGCAAAGGCTGGAGATGCCAGGGATTGAACCCGGGGCCTCACACATGCAAAGCGTGCGCTCTACCACTGAGCTACATCCCCTGCTTCTTCCTGCTTTTCTGTGCCTTTTTTTTTTTTTTTTCTTTTGGGGAGGAAGTTTGACTTTAGAGAGAAGTTCTCAACAGGATTTTGCACTTTGTGGGCATAATAAGGCAACTCAGCATGCGCTACATAGTAACTAATCTAGGTTTTAAGATAAAGAATGGAGATGCCGGGGATTGAACCCGGGGCCTCACACATGCAAAGCGCGCGCTCTACCACTGAGCTACATCCCCTTCTTGCTCTTGGATTTCTCTGCCTTTTTTTTTTTTTTCTTTTGGGGAGGAAGTTTGACTTTTGAGAGAAGTTCTCAGCAGGATTTTGCACTTTGTGGGGATCATTAGGCAACTCAGCATGCGCTACATCGCAACTAGACTCGGTTTTAAGATAAAGATTGGAGATGCCGGGGGTTGAACCCGGGACCTCACACATGCGAAGCGTGCGCTCTACCACTGAGCTACATCCCCCATACTTCACATAAGCAGACCTGTGCTTCTTGTGAGGCGAAAATTCAGGTAGAGGCAAAGTTAGTGCAGCGATCGACCTAGCTGCATTGTTGTATCCTGAAAGGGAGATGGCCCCTCCGCTATAAAACTCTGATCTGACCTCTCTGCCTTTGGCCGAGAACACTAATTGGGAGTCGGTCAGCTGCTGGTTTTCCAGCATACTCGTCCCACAGAAGCCAGCCATACGGCCGCTTTCTTTCGGACAGACCGACATACACACAACCCGAATGTCAGGCAGTTTTTCTTGAACCAGCCGTTGTCTCCTGACATTCGGCCCGTGAGTACCAGGTTAGAGTGTTACCCCCAAGTTTGACTTTAGAGAGAGGAACAAAGGAAAGAATTCCAGGCTGTCTGCTCCACCCTTTTATATGCTAATGGCTTTGGAGGGTGAGGACATGGACGTTTATTGTAAGGGTTGTTTTGGCCAAATGTTTCTCAGGTGTGTGTGCACATGCCGAGGTAGCAGCTGCTTCCCTTGGAGTAGGATAAGTAAGGCTTACTTGGAGATGCCGGGGATTGAACCCGGGGCCTCACACATGCAAAGCGTGCGTTCTACCACTGAGCTACATCCCCTTATCTCGTGGAGGTCTTTGTGCCTTTTTCTCCACAAAGCTTTAAACGATGTTGCAGCCTTTAACCCGGCACCAGGCCTTCACATCTGTGTTCCACTACAAGTACTCAGGGCCTCCTTCACTTCCCAAAAACAACTACGCTTTCATTTTTTTTCTTCCAGGAAGGACTTTTAGCCTTCAGGAGCCAAAAGAAACCCATTTATGTCCGAATTGTGTTTGTCAGTTAGCTGACAACACATCATCTCCCAGCTGCATAAGTGAGCTCTCTTTGTGTCTGTGTCACATCTAATTACTGTGTGGTTCTCACCTGCACGAGCACTAGTCTGAGAGAGGCAGGGATTATGCGAAGTGAAGTTTCTTCTCAGGAGGTGTCAGGTCTCACACTGCAGATAGAGGTCATGCATTAACCCGTGCAAAGCCATGGCGAAAAGCCTCACGTTTCAACACAATAAGATACCGCTGACACAGGAATGTGAAGATTTCCTCTACTATAGGCTATGCGTACAGTTCAACAAATGACACCATTAAACTACATCTTCAGTGCACATCTTATGCAGGAAGGAAGAATTACTATGCCTTTAAAGAGTAACTCCTCTTTTGTTGAGAAAAAAAATAATCCCCTCTGGGTGATCAATGGACATTGCAAGGATTTTAACAAGCTTTGTTGCAGAGTCTTACCTGTTTCTTCTTCTCTGAAGGAATAGCTTTTTGTTGGATCATGTCTTGTGCAGGACCTATTTTAAATGGGAGTGTTTTTTTTTTCTTCACTTTTGACCAGCTGATGCACTTGCAGGGCTCTAGTGAGAAGAATGACAGGACCTGCAGTCCTTTAGAAGCAATTAACCATTTAGGATCAGCTCACCAAATCTGACATTTTTCTTGCAGAGGATGCCTAAAATCTGACTTGTATCTAAGTGCAGACTTCTGGGAAAATCAATGAGCCAATCACACAAACAGGAAGTGAAATCTCTGGGGGGCTGTTCCGTACACCAGTTGTGTACGGAACGCCTCCAAGTTGCCATATTGCATTGAATTTTATAGAAAATGACAGCGCTGCCGATTGAAAAGGAAAGATCATTTTTTCAATAAATGACTAGTGGTGCAATTGCATATACTATATTATTTTTTCTTATTTGCGATCTTTTTTTCTGAGGAAAGTGGAGATACCCTTAAAGCTTCACGTGAACAACAGACAGCCAATGATGTCAACTAGAGGTTCATATATGTGATTAGCATGCTTCCAAGAAAAGCCTGCCTTGCTGATTGTTCCTTACTACTGCCACTCATTTTGACAGCAGCCAGCACCCAAGTTTTGAACCCAATTGCAACCACCCCAAAGCAAAGGCTGGAGATGCCAGGGATTGAACCCGGGGTCTCACACATGCAAAGCGTGCGCTCTACCACTGAGCTACATCCCCTGCTTCTTCCTGCTTTTCTGTGCCTTTTTTTTTTTTTTTTCTTTTGGGGAGGAAGTTTGACTTTAGAGAGAAGTTCTCAACAGGATTTTGCACTTTGTGGGCATAATAAGGCAACTCAGCATGCGCTACATAGTAACTAATCTAGGTTTTAAGATAAAGAATGGAGATGCCGGGGATTGAACCCGGGGCCTCACACATGCAAAGCGCGCGCTCTACCACTGAGCTACATCCCCTTCTTGCTCTTGGATTTCTCTGCCTTTTTTTTTTTTTTCTTTTGGGGAGGAAGTTTGACTTTTGAGAGAAGTTCTCAGCAGGATTTTGCACTTTGTGGGGATCATTAGGCAACTCAGCATGCGCTACATCGCAACTAGACTCGGTTTTAAGATAAAGATTGGAGATGCCGGGGGTTGAACCCGGGACCTCACACATGCGAAGCGTGCGCTCTACCACTGAGCTACATCCCCCATACTTCACATAAGCAGACCTGTGCTTCTTGTGAGGCGAAAATTCAGGTAGAGGCAAAGTTAGTGCAGCGATCGACCTAGCTGCATTGTTGTATCCTGAAAGGGAGATGGCCCCTCCGCTATAAAACTCTGATCTGACCTCTCTGCCTTTGGCCGAGAACACTAATTGGGAGTCGGTCAGCTGCTGGTTTTCCAGCATACTCGTCCCACAGAAGCCAGCCATACGGCCGCTTTCTTTCGGACAGACCGACATACACACAACCCGAATGTCAGGCAGTTTTTCTTGAACCAGCCGTTGTCTCCTGACATTCGGCCCGTGAGTACCAGGTTAGAGTGTTACCCCCAAGTTTGACTTTAGAGAGAGGAACAAAGGAAAGAATTCCAGGCTGTCTGCTCCACCCTTATATATGCTAATGGCTTTGGAGGGTGAGGACATGGACGTTTATTGTAAGGGTTGTTTTGGCCAAATGTTTCTCAGGTGTGTGTGCACATGCCGAGGTAGCAGCTGCTTCCCTTGGAGTAGGATAAGTAAGGCTTACTTGGAGATGCCGGGGATTGAACCCGGGGCCTCACACATGCAAAGCGTGCGCTCTACCACTGAGCTACATCCCCTTATCTCGTGGAGGTCTTTGTGCCTTTTTCTCCACAAAGCTTTAAACGATGTTGCAGCCTTTAACCCGGCACCAGGCCTTCACATCTGTGTTCCACTACAAGTACTCAGGGCCTCCTTCACTTCCCAAAAACAACTACGCTTTCATTTTTTTTCTTCCAGGAAGGACTTTTAGCCTTCAGGAGCCAAAAGAAACCCATTTATGTCCGAATTGTGTTTGTCAGTTAGCTGACAACACATCATCTCCCAGCTGCATAAGTGAGCTCTCTTTGTGTCTGTGTCACATCTAATTACTGTGTGGTTCTCACCTGCACGAGCACTAGTCTGAGAGAGGCAGGGATTATGCGAAGTGAAGTTTCTTCTCAGGAGGTGTCAGGTCTCACACTGCAGATAGAGGTCATGCATTAACCCGTGCAAAGCCATGGCGAAAAGCCTCACGTTTCAACACAATAAGATACCGCTGACACAGGAATGTGAAGATTTCCTCTACTATAGGCTATGCGTACAGTTCAACAAATGACACCATTAAACTACATCTTCAGTGCACATCTTATGCAGGAAGGAAGAATTACTATGCCTTTAAAGAGTAACTCCTCTTTTGTTGAGAAAAAAAATAATCCCCTCTGGGTGATCAATGGACATTGCAAGGATTTTAACAAGCTTTGTTGCAGAGTCTTACCTGTTTCTTCTTCTCTGAAGGAATAGCTTTTTGTTGGATCATGTCTTGTGCAGGACCTATTTTAAATGGGAGTGTTTTTTTTTTCTTCACTTTTGACCAGCTGATGCACTTGCAGGGCTCTAGTGAGAAGAATGACAGGACCTGCAGTCCTTTAGAAGCAATTAACCATTTAGGATCAGCTCACCAAATCTGACATTTTTCTTGCAGAGGATGCCTAAAATCTGACTTGTATCTAAGTGCAGACTTCTGGGAAAATCAATGAGCCAATCACACAAACAGGAAGTGAAATCTCTGGGGGGCTGTTCCGTACACCAGTTGTGTACGGAACGCCTCCAAGTTGCCATATTGCATTGAATTTTATAGAAAATGACAGCGCTGCCGATTGAAAAGGAAAGATCATTTTTTCAATAAATGACTAGTGGTGCAATTGCATATACTATATTATTTTTTCTTATTTGCGATCTTTTTTTCTGAGGAAAGTGGAGATACCCTTAAAGCTTCACGTGAACAACAGACAGCCAATGATGTCAACTAGAGGTTCATATATGTGATTAGCATGCTTCCAAGAAAAGCCTGCCTTGCTGATTGTTCCTTACTACTGCCACTCATTTTGACAGCAGCCAGCACCCAAGTTTTGAACCCAATTGCAACCACCCCAAAGCAAAGGCTGGAGATGCCAGGGATTGAACCCGGGGCCTCACACATGCAAAGCGTGCGCTCTACCACTGAGCTACATCCCCTGCTTCTTCCTGCTTTTCTGTGCCTTTTTTTTTTTTTTTTCTTTTGGGGAGGAAGTTTGACTTTAGAGAGAAGTTCTCAACAGGATTTTGCACTTTGTGGGCATAATAAGGCAACTCAGCATGCGCTACATAGTAACTAATCTAGGTTTTAAGATAAAGAATGGAGATGCCGGGGATTGAACCCGGGGCCTCACACATGCAAAGCGCGCGCTCTACCACTGAGCTACATCCCCTTCTTGCTCTTGGATTTCTCTGCCTTTTTTTTTTTTTTCTTTTGGGGAGGAAGTTTGACTTTTGAGAGAAGTTCTCAGCAGGATTTTGCACTTTGTGGGGATCATTAGGCAACTCAGCATGCGCTACATCGCAACTAGACTCGGTTTTAAGATAAAGATTGGAGATGCCGGGGGTTGAACCCGGGACCTCACACATGCGAAGCGTGCGCTCTACCACTGAGCTACATCCCCCATACTTCACATAAGCAGACCTGTGCTTCTTGTGAGGCGAAAATTCAGGTAGAGGCAAAGTTAGTGCAGCGATCGACCTAGCTGCATTGTTGTATCCTGAAAGGGAGATGGCCCCTCCGCTATAAAACTCTGATCTGACCTCTCTGCCTTTGGCCGAGAACACTAATTGGGAGTCGGTCAGCTGCTGGTTTTCCAGCATACTCGTCCCACAGAAGCCAGCCATACGGCCGCTTTCTTTCGGACAGACCGACATACACACAACCCGAATGTCAGGCAGTTTTTCTTGAACCAGCCGTTGTCTCCTGACATTCGGCCCGTGAGTACCAGGTTAGAGTGTTACCCCCAAGTTTGACTTTAGAGAGAGGAACAAAGGAAAGAATTCCAGGCTGTCTGCTCCACCCTTTTATATGCTAATGGCTTTGGAGGGTGAGGACATGGACGTTTATTGTAAGGGTTGTTTTGGCCAAATGTTTCTCAGGTGTGTGTGCACATGCCGAGGTAGCAGCTGCTTCCCTTGGAGTAGGATAAGTAAGGCTTACTTGGAGATGCCGGGGATTGAACCCGGGGCCCCACACATGCAAAGCGTGCGCTCTACCACTGAGCTACATCCCCTTATCTCGTGGAGGTCTTTGTGCCTTTTTCTCCACAAAGCTTTAAACGATGTTGCAGCCTTTAACCCGGCACCAGGCCTTCACATCTGTGTTCCACTACAAGTACTCAGGGCCTCCTTCACTTCCCAAAAACAACTACGCTTTCATTTTTTTTCTTCCAGGAAGGACTTTTAGCCTTCAGGAGCCAAAAGAAACCCATTTATGTCCGAATTGTGTTTGTCAGTTAGCTGACAACACATCATCTCCCAGCTGCATAAGTGAGCTCTCTTTGTGTCTGTGTCACATCTAATTACTGTGTGGTTCTCACCTGCACGAGCACTAGTCTGAGAGAGGCAGGGATTATGCGAAGTGAAGTTTCTTCTCAGGAGGTGTCAGGTCTCACACTGCAGATAGAGGTCATGCATTAACCCGTGCAAAGCCATGGCGAAAAGCCTCACGTTTCAACACAATAAGATACCGCTGACACAGGAATGTGAAGATTTCCTCTACTATAGGCTATGCGTACAGTTCAACAAATGACACCATTAAACTACATCTTCAGTGCACATCTTATGCAGGAAGGAAGAATTACTATGCCTTTAAAGAGTAACTCCTCTTTTGTTGAGAAAAAAAATAATCCCCTCTGGGTGATCAATGGACATTGCAAGGATTTTAACAAGCTTTGTTGCAGAGTCTTACCTGTTTCTTCTTCTCTGAAGGAATAGCTTTTTGTTGGATCATGTCTTGTGCAGGACCTATTTTAAATGGGAGTGTTTTTTTTTTCTTCACTTTTGACCAGCTGATGCACTTGCAGGGCTCTAGTGAGAAGAATGACAGGACCTGCAGTCCTTTAGAAGCAATTAACCATTTAGGATCAGCTCACCAAATCTGACATTTTTCTTGCAGAGGATGCCTAAAATCTGACTTGTATCTAAGTGCAGACTTCTGGGAAAATCAATGAGCCAATCACACAAACAGGAAGTGAAATCTCTGGGGGGCTGTTCCGTACACCAGTTGTGTACGGAACGCCTCCAAGTTGCCATATTGCATTGAATTTTATAGAAAATGACAGCGCTGCCGATTGAAAAGGAAAGATCATTTTTTCAATAAATGACTAGTGGTGCAATTGCATATACTATATTATTTTTTCTTATTTGCGATCTTTTTTTCTGAGGAAAGTGGAGATACCCTTAAAGCTTCACGTGAACAACAGACAGCCAATGATGTCAACTAGAGGTTCATATATGTGATTAGCATGCTTCCAAGAAAAGCCTGCCTTGCTGATTGTTCCTTACTACTGCCACTCATTTTGACAGCAGCCAGCACCCAAGTTTTGAACCCAATTGCAACCACCCCAAAGCAAAGGCTGGAGATGCCAGGGATTGAACCCGGGGTCTCACACATGCAAAGCGTGCGCTCTACCACTGAGCTACATCCCCTGCTTCTTCCTGCTTTTCTGTGCCTTTTTTTTTTTTTTTTCTTTTGGGGAGGAAGTTTGACTTTAGAGAGAAGTTCTCAACAGGATTTTGCACTTTGTGGGCATAATAAGGCAACTCAGCATGCGCTACATAGTAACTAATCTAGGTTTTAAGATAAAGAATGGAGATGCCGGGGATTGAACCCGGGGCCTCACACATGCAAAGCGCGCGCTCTACCACTGAGCTACATCCCCTTCTTGCTCTTGGATTTCTCTGCCTTTTTTTTTTTTTTCTTTTGGGGAGGAAGTTTGACTTTTGAGAGAAGTTCTCAGCAGGATTTTGCACTTTGTGGGGATCATTAGGCAACTCAGCATGCGCTACATCGCAACTAGACTCGGTTTTAAGATAAAGATTGGAGATGCCGGGGGTTGAACCCGGGACCTCACACATGCGAAGCGTGCGCTCTACCACTGAGCTACATCCCCCATACTTCACATAAGCAGACCTGTGCTTCTTGTGAGGCGAAAATTCAGGTAGAGGCAAAGTTAGTGCAGCGATCGACCTAGCTGCATTGTTGTATCCTGAAAGGGAGATGGCCCCTCCGCTATAAAACTCTGATCTGACCTCTCTGCCTTTGGCCGAGAACACTAATTGGGAGTCGGTCAGCTGCTGGTTTTCCAGCATACTCGTCCCACAGAAGCCAGCCATACGGCCGCTTTCTTTCGGACAGACCGACATACACACAACCCGAATGTCAGGCAGTTTTTCTTGAACCAGCCGTTGTCTCCTGACATTCGGCCCGTGAGTACCAGGTTAGAGTGTTACCCCCAAGTTTGACTTTAGAGAGAGGAACAAAGGAAAGAATTCCAGGCTGTCTGCTCCACCCTTATATATGCTAATGGCTTTGGAGGGTGAGGACATGGACGTTTATTGTAAGGGTTGTTTTGGCCAAATGTTTCTCAGGTGTGTGTGCACATGCCGAGGTAGCAGCTGCTTCCCTTGGAGTAGGATAAGTAAGGCTTACTTGGAGATGCCGGGGATTGAACCCGGGGCCTCACACATGCAAAGCGTGCGCTCTACCACTGAGCTACATCCCCTTATCTCGTGGAGGTCTTTGTGCCTTTTTCTCCACAAAGCTTTAAACGATGTTGCAGCCTTTAACCCGGCACCAGGCCTTCACATCTGTGTTCCACTACAAGTACTCAGGGCCTCCTTCACTTCCCAAAAACAACTACGCTTTCATTTTTTTTCTTCCAGGAAGGACTTTTAGCCTTCAGGAGCCAAAAGAAACCCATTTATGTCCGAATTGTGTTTGTCAGTTAGCTGACAACACATCATCTCCCAGCTGCATAAGTGAGCTCTCTTTGTGTCTGTGTCACATCTAATTACTGTGTGGTTCTCACCTGCACGAGCACTAGTCTGAGAGAGGCAGGGATTATGCGAAGTGAAGTTTCTTCTCAGGAGGTGTCAGGTCTCACACTGCAGATAGAGGTCATGCATTAACCCGTGCAAAGCCATGGCGAAAAGCCTCACGTTTCAACACAATAAGATACCGCTGACACAGGAATGTGAAGATTTCCTCTACTATAGGCTATGCGTACAGTTCAACAAATGACACCATTAAACTACATCTTCAGTGCACATCTTATGCAGGAAGGAAGAATTACTATGCCTTTAAAGAGTAACTCCTCTTTTGTTGAGAAAAAAAATAATCCCCTCTGGGTGATCAATGGACATTGCAAGGATTTTAACAAGCTTTGTTGCAGAGTCTTACCTGTTTCTTCTTCTCTGAAGGAATAGCTTTTTGTTGGATCATGTCTTGTGCAGGACCTATTTTAAATGGGAGTGTTTTTTTTTTTCTTCACTTTTGACCAGCTGATGCACTTGCAGGGCTCTAGTGAGAAGAATGACAGGACCTGCAGTCCTTTAGAAGCAATTAACCATTTAGGATCAGCTCACCAAATCTGACATTTTTCTTGCAGAGGATGCCTAAAATCTGACTTGTATCTAAGTGCAGACTTCTGGGAAAATCAATGAGCCAATCACACAAACAGGAAGTGAAATCTCTGGGGGGCTGTTCCGTACACCAGTTGTGTACGGAACGCCTCCAAGTTGCCATATTGCATTGAATTTTATAGAAAATGACAGCGCTGCCGATTGAAAAGGAAAGATCATTTTTTCAATAAATGACTAGTGGTGCAATTGCATATACTATATTATTTTTTCTTATTTGCGATCTTTTTTTCTGAGGAAAGTGGAGATACCCTTAAAGCTTCACGTGAACAACAGACAGCCAATGATGTCAACTAGAGGTTCATATATGTGATTAGCATGCTTCCAAGAAAAGCCTGCCTTGCTGATTGTTCCTTACTACTGCCACTCATTTTGACAGCAGCCAGCACCCAAGTTTTGAACCCAATTGCAACCACCCCAAAGCAAAGGCTGGAGATGCCAGGGATTGAACCCGGGGCCTCACACATGCAAAGCGTGCGCTCTACCACTGAGCTACATCCCCTGCTTCTTCCTGCTTTTCTGTGCCTTTTTTTTTTTTTTTTCTTTTGGGGAGGAAGTTTGACTTTAGAGAGAAGTTCTCAACAGGATTTTGCACTTTGTGGGCATAATAAGGCAACTCAGCATGCGCTACATAGTAACTAATCTAGGTTTTAAGATAAAGAATGGAGATGCCGGGGATTGAACCCGGGGCCTCACACATGCAAAGCGCGCGCTCTACCACTGAGCTACATCCCCTTCTTGCTCTTGGATTTCTCTGCCTTTTTTTTTTTTTTCTTTTGGGGAGGAAGTTTGACTTTTGAGAGAAGTTCTCAGCAGGATTTTGCACTTTGTGGGGATCATTAGGCAACTCAGCATGCGCTACATCGCAACTAGACTCGGTTTTAAGATAAAGATTGGAGATGCCGGGGGTTGAACCCGGGACCTCACACATGCGAAGCGTGCGCTCTACCACTGAGCTACATCCCCCATACTTCACATAAGCAGACCTGTGCTTCTTGTGAGGCGAAAATTCAGGTAGAGGCAAAGTTAGTGCAGCGATCGACCTAGCTGCATTGTTGTATCCTGAAAGGGAGATGGCCCCTCCGCTATAAAACTCTGATCTGACCTCTCTGCCTTTGGCCGAGAACACTAATTGGGAGTCGGTCAGCTGCTGGTTTTCCAGCATACTCGTCCCACAGAAGCCAGCCATACGGCCGCTTTCTTTCGGACAGACCGACATACACACAACCCGAATGTCAGGCAGTTTTTCTTGAACCAGCCGTTGTCTCCTGACATTCGGCCCGTGAGTACCAGGTTAGAGTGTTACCCCCAAGTTTGACCCAAGTTTGACTTTAGAGAGAGGAACAAAGGAAAGAATTCCAGGCTGTCTGCTCCACCCTTTTATATGCTAATGGCTTTGGAGGGTGAGGACATGGACGTTTATTGTAAGGGTTGTTTTGGCCAAATGTTTCTCAGGTGTGTGTGCACATGCCGAGGTAGCAGCTGCTTCCCTTGGAGTAGGATAAGTAAGGCTTACTTGGAGATGCCGGGGATTGAACCCGGGGCCTCACACATGCAAAGCGTGCGCTCTACCACTGAGCTACATCCCCTTATCTCGTGGAGGTCTTTGTGCCTTTTTCTCCACAAAGCTTTAAACGATGTTGCAGCCTTTAACCCGGCACCAGGCCTTCACATCTGTGTTCCACTACAAGTACTCAGGGCCTCCTTCACTTCCCAAAAACAACTACGCTTTCATTTTTTTTCTTCCAGGAAGGACTTTTAGCCTTCAGGAGCCAAAAGAAACCCATTTATGTCCGAATTGTGTTTGTCAGTTAGCTGACAACACATCATCTCCCAGCTGCATAAGTGAGCTCTCTTTGTGTCTGTGTCACATCTAATTACTGTGTGGTTCTCACCTGCACGAGCACTAGTCTGAGAGAGGCAGGGATTATGCGAAGTGAAGTTTCTTCTCAGGAGGTGTCAGGTCTCACACTGCAGATAGAGGTCATGCATTAACCCGTGCAAAGCCATGGCGAAAAGCCTCACGTTTCAACACAATAAGATACCGCTGACACAGGAATGTGAAGATTTCCTCTACTATAGGCTATGCGTACAGTTCAACAAATGACACCATTAAACTACATCTTCAGTGCACATCTTATGCAGGAAGGAAGAATTACTATGCCTTTAAAGAGTAACTCCTCTTTTGTTGAGAAAAAAAATAATCCCCTCTGGGTGATCAATGGACATTGCAAGGATTTTAACAAGCTTTGTTGCAGAGTCTTACCTGTTTCTTCTTCTCTGAAGGAATAGCTTTTTGTTGGATCATGTCTTGTGCAGGACCTATTTTAAATGGGAGTGTTTTTTTTTTCTTCACTTTTGACCAGCTGATGCACTTGCAGGGCTCTAGTGAGAAGAATGACAGGACCTGCAGTCCTTTAGAAGCAATTAACCATTTAGGATCAGCTCACCAAATCTGACATTTTTCTTGCAGAGGATGCCTAAAATCTGACTTGTATCTAAGTGCAGACTTCTGGGAAAATCAATGAGCCAATCACACAAACAGGAAGTGAAATCTCTGGGGGGCTGTTCCGTACACCAGTTGTGTACGGAACGCCTCCAAGTTGCCATATTGCATTGAATTTTATAGAAAATGACAGCGCTGCCGATTGAAAAGGAAAGATCATTTTTTCAATAAATGACTAGTGGTGCAATTGCATATACTATATTATTTTTTCTTATTTGCGATCTTTTTTTCTGAGGAAAGTGGAGATACCCTTAAAGCTTCACGTGAACAACAGACAGCCAATGATGTCAACTAGAGGTTCATATATGTGATTAGCATGCTTCCAAGAAAAGCCTGCCTTGCTGATTGTTCCTTACTACTGCCACTCATTTTGACAGCAGCCAGCACCCAAGTTTTGAACCCAATTGCAACCACCCCAAAGCAAAGGCTGGAGATGCCAGGGATTGAACCCGGGGCCTCACACATGCAAAGCGTGCGCTCTACCACTGAGCTACATCCCCTGCTTCTTCCTGCTTTTCTGTGCCTTTTTTTTTTTTTTTTCTTTTGGGGAGGAAGTTTGAGTTTAGAGAGAAGTTCTCAACAGGATTTTGCACTTTGTGGGCATAATAAGGCAACTCAGCATGCGCTACATAGTAACTAATCTAGGTTTTAAGATAAAGAATGGAGATGCCGGGGATTGAACCCGGGGCCTCACACATGCAAAGCGCGCGCTCTACCACTGAGCTACATCCCCTTCTTGCTCTTGGATTTCTCTGCCTTTTTTTTTTTTTTCTTTTGGGGAGGAAGTTTGACTTTTGAGAGAAGTTCTCAGCAGGATTTTGCACTTTGTGGGGATCATTAGGCAACTCAGCATGCGCTACATCGCAACTAGACTCGGTTTTAAGATAAAGATTGGAGATGCCGGGGGTTGAACCCGGGACCTCACACATGCGAAGCGTGCGCTCTACCACTGAGCTACATCCCCCATACTTCACATAAGCAGACCTGTGCTTCTTGTGAGGCGAAAATTCAGGTAGAGGCAAAGTTAGTGCAGCGATCGACCTAGCTGCATTGTTGTATCCTGAAAGGGAGATGGCCCCTCCGCTATAAAACTCTGATCTGACCTCTCTGCCTTTGGCCGAGAACACTAATTGGGAGTCGGTCAGCTGCTGGTTTTCCAGCATACTCGTCCCACAGAAGCCAGCCATACGGCCGCTTTCTTTCGGACAGACCGACATACACACAACCCGAATGTCAGGCAGTTTTTCTTGAACCAGCCGTTGTCTCCTGACATTCGGCCCGTGAGTACCAGGTTAGAGTGTTACCCCCAAGTTTGACTTTAGAGAGAGGAACAAAGGAAAGAATTCCAGGCTGTCTGCTCCACCCTTTTATATGCTAATGGCTTTGGAGGGTGAGGACATGGACGTTTATTGTAAGGGTTGTTTTGGCCAAATGTTTCTCAGGTGTGTGTGCACATGCCGAGGTAGCAGCTGCTTCCCTTGGAGTAGGATAAGTAAGGCTTACTTGGAGATGCCGGGGATTGAACCCGGGGCCTCACACATGCAAAGCGTGCGCTCTACCACTGAGCTACATCCCCTTATCTCGTGGAGGTCTTTGTGCCTTTTTCTCCACAAAGCTTTAAACGATGTTGCAGCCTTTAACCCGGCACCAGGCCTTCACATCTGTGTTCCACTACAAGTACTCAGGGCCTCCTTCACTTCCCAAAAACAACTACGCTTTCATTTTTTTTCTTCCAGGAAGGACTTTTAGCCTTCAGGAGCCAAAAGAAACCCATTTATGTCCGAATTGTGTTTGTCAGTTAGCTGACAAGACATCATCTCCCAGCTGCATAAGTGAGCTCTCTTTGTGTCTGTGTCACATCTAATTACTGTGTGGTTCTCACCTGCACGAGCACTAGTCTGAGAGAGGCAGGGATTATGCGAAGTGAAGTTTCTTCTCAGGAGGTGTCAGGTCTCACACTGCAGATAGAGGTCATGCATTAACCCGTGCAAAGCCATGGCGAAAAGCCTCACGTTTCAACACAATAAGATACCGCTGACACAGGAATGTGAAGATTTCCTCTACTATAGGCTATGCGTACAGTTCAACAAATGACACCATTAAACTACATCTTCAGTGCACATCTTATGCAGGAAGGAAGAATTACTATGCCTTTAAAGAGTAACTCCTCTTTTGTTGAGAAAAAAAATAATCCCCTCTGGGTGATCAATGGACATTGCAAGGATTTTAACAAGCTTTGTTGCAGAGTCTTACCTGTTTCTTCTTCTCTGAAGGAATAGCTTTTTGTTGGATCATGTCTTGTGCAGGACCTATTTTAAATGGGAGTGTTTTTTTTTTCTTCACTTTTGACCAGCTGATGCACTTGCAGGGCTCTAGTGAGAAGAATGACAGGACCTGCAGTCCTTTAGAAGCAATTAACCATTTAGGATCAGCTCACCAAATCTGACATTTTTCTTGATGAGGATGCCTAAAATCTGACTTGTATCTAAGTGCAGACTTCTGGGAAAATCAATGAGCCAATCACACAAACAGGAAGTGAAATCTCTGGGGGGCTGTTCCGTACACCAGTTGTGTACGGAACGCCTCCAAGTTGCCATATTGCATTGAATTTTATAGAAAATGACAGCGCTGCCGATTGAAAAGGAAAGATCATTTTTTCAATAAATGACTAGTGGTGCAATTGCATATACTATATTATTTTTTCTTATTTGCGATCTTTTTTTCTGAGGAAAGTGGAGATACCCTTAAAGCTTCACGTGAACAACAGACAGCCAATGATGTCAACTAGAGGTTCATATATGTGATTAGCATGCTTCCAAGAAAAGCCTGCCTTGCTGATTGTTCCTTACTACTGCCACTCATTTTGACAGCACCCAGCACCCAAGTTTTGAACCCAATTGCAACCACCCCAAAGCAAAGGCTGGAGATGCCAGGGATTGAACCCGGGGCCTCACACATGCAAAGCGTGCGCTCTACCACTGAGCTACATCCCCTGCTTCTTCCTGCTTTTCTGTGCCTTTTTTTTTTTTTTCTTTTGGGGAGGAAGTTTGACTTTAGAGAGAAGTTCTCAACAGGATTTTGCACTTTGTGGGCATAATAAGGCAACTCAGCATGCGCTACATAGTAACTAATCTAGGTTTTAAGATAAAGAATGGAGATGCCGGGGATTGAACCCGGGGCCTCACACATGCAAAGCGCGCGCTCTACCACTGAGCTACATCCCCTTCTTGCTCTTGGATTTCTCTGCCTTTTTTTTTTTTTTCTTTTGGGGAGGAAGTTTGACTTTTGAGAGAAGTTCTCAGCAGGATTTTGCACTTTGTGGGGATCATTAGGCAACTCAGCATGCGCTACATCGCAACTAGACTCGGTTTTAAGATAAAGATTGGAGATGCCGGGGGTTGAACCCGGGACCTCACACATGCGAAGCGTGCGCTCTACCACTGAGCTACATCCCCCATACTTCACATAAGCAGACCTGTGCTTCTTGTGAGGCGAAAATTCAGGTAGAGGCAAAGTTAGTGCAGCGATCGACCTAGCTGCATTGTTGTATCCTGAAAGGGAGATGGCCCCTCCGCTATAAAACTCTGATCTGACCTCTCTGCCTTTGGCCGAGAACACTAATTGGGAGTCGGTCAGCTGCTGGTTTTCCAGCATACTCGTCCCACAGAAGCCAGCCATACGACCGCTTTCTTTCGGACAGACCGACATACACACAACCCGAATGTCAGGCAGTTTTTCTTGAACCAGCCGTTGTCTCCTGACATTCGGCCCGTGAGTACCAGGTTAGAGTGTTACCCCCAAGTTTGACTTTAGAGAGAGGAACAAAGGAAAGAATTCCAGGCTGTCTGCTCCACCCTTTTATATGCTAATGGCTTTGGAGGGTGAGGACATGGACGTTTATTGTAAGGGTTGTTTTGGCCAAATGTTTCTCAGGTGTGTGTGCACATGCCGAGGTAGCAGCTGCTTCCCTTGGAGTAGGATAAGTAAGGCTTACTTGGAGATGCCGGGGATTGAACCCGGGGCCTCACACATGCAAAGCGTGCGCTCTACCACTGAGCTACATCCCCTTATCTCGTGGAGGTCTTTGTGCCTTTTTCTCCACAAAGCTTTAAACGATGTTGCAGCCTTTAACCCGGCACCAGGCCTTCACATCTGTGTTCCACTACAAGTACTCAGGGCCTCCTTCACTTCCCAAAAACAACTACGCTTTCATTTTTTTTCTTCCAGGAAGGACTTTTAGCCTTCAGGAGCCAAAAGAAACCCATTTATGTCCGAATTGTGTTTGTCAGTTAGCTGACAACACATCATCTCCCAGCTGCATAAGTGAGCTCTCTTTGTGTCTGTGTCACATCTAATTACTGTGTGGTTCTCACCTGCACGAGCACTAGTCTGAGAGAGGCAGGGATTATGCGAAGTGAAGTTTCTTCTCAGGAGGTGTCAGGTCTCACACTGCAGATAGAGGTCATGCATTAACCCGTGCAAAGCCATGGCGAAAAGCCTCACGTTTCAACACAATAAGATACCGCTGACACAGGAATGTGAAGATTTCCTCTACTATAGGCTATGCGTACAGTTCAACAAATGACACCATTAAACTACATCTTCAGTGCACATCTTATGCAGGAAGGAAGAATTACTATGCCTTTAAAGAGTAACTCCTCTTTTGTTGAGAAAAAAAATAATCCCCTCTGGGTGATCAATGGACATTGCAAGGATTTTAACAAGCTTTGTTGCAGAGTCTTACCTGTTTCTTCTTCTCTGAAGGAATAGCTTTTTGTTGGATCATGTCTTGTGCAGGACCTATTTTAAATGGGAGTGTTTTTTTTTTCTTCACTTTTGACCAGCTGATGCACTTGCAGGGCTCTAGTGAGAAGAATGACAGGACCTGCAGTCCTTTAGAAGCAATTAACCATTTAGGATCAGCTCACCAAATCTGACATTTTTCTTGCAGAGGATGCCTAAAATCTGACTTGTATCTAAGTGCAGACTTCTGGGAAAATCAATGAGCCAATCACACAAACAGGAAGTGAAATCTCTGGGGGGCTGTTCCGTACACCAGTTGTGTACGGAACGCCTCCAAGTTGCCATATTGCATTGAATTTTATAGAAAATGACAGCGCTGCCGATTGAAAAGGAAAGATCATTTTTTAAATAAATGACTAGTGGTGCAATTGCATATAGTTTATTATTTTTTCTTATTTGCGATCTTTTTTTCTGAGGAAAGTGGAGATACCCTTAAAGCTTCACGTGAACAACAGACAGCCAATGATGTCAACTAGAGGTTCATATATGTGATTAGCATGCTTCCAAGAAAAGCCTGCCTTGCTGATTGTTCCTTACTACTGCCACTCATTTTGACAGCACCCAGCACCCAAGTTTTGAACCCAATTGCAACCACCCCAAAGCAAAGGCTGGAGATGCCAGGGATTGAACCCGGGGCCTCACACATGCAAAGCGTGCGCTCTACCACTGAGCTACATCCCCTGCTTCTTCCTGCTTTTCTGTGCCTTTTTTTTTTTTTTCTTTTGGGGAGGAAGTTTGACTTTAGAGAGAAGTTCTCAACAGGATTTTGCACTTTGTGGGCATAATAAGGCAACTCAGCATGCGCTACATAGTAACTAATCTAGGTTTTAAGATAAAGAATGGAGATGCTGGGGATTGAACCCGGGGCCTCACACATGCAAAGCGCGCGCTCTACCACTGAGCTACATCCCCTTCTTGCTCTTGGATTTCTCTGCCTTTTTTTTTTTTTTCTTTTGGGGAGGAAGTTTGACTTTTGAGAGAAGTTCTCAGCAGGATTTTGCACTTTGTGGGGATCATTAGGCAACTCAGCATGCGCTACATCGCAACTAGACTCGGTTTTAAGATAAAGATTGGAGATGCCGGGGGTTGAACCCGGGACCTCACACATGCGAAGCGTGCGCTCTACCACTGAGCTACATCCCCCATACTTCACATAAGCAGACCTGTGCTTCTTGTGAGGCGAAAATTCAGGTAGAGGCAAAGTTAGTGCAGCGATCGACCTAGCTGCATTGTTGTATCCTGAAAGGGAGATGGCCCCTCCGCTATAAAACTCTGATCTGACCTCTCTGCCTTTGGCCGAGAACACTAATTGGGAGTCGGTCAGCTGCTGGTTTTCCAGCATACTCGTCCCACAGAAGCCAGCCATACGGCCGCTTTCTTTCGGACAGACCGACATACACACAACCCGAATGTCAGGCAGTTTTTCTTGAACCAGCCGTTGTCTCCTGACATTCGGCCCGTGAGTACCAGGTTAGAGTGTTACCCCCAAGTTTGACTTTAGAGAGAGGAACAAAGGAAAGAATTCCAGGCTGTCTGCTCCACCCTTTTATATGCTAATGGCTTTGGAGGGTGAGGACATGGACGTTTATTGTAAGGGTTGTTTTGGCCAAATGTTTCTCAGGTGTGTGTGCACATGCCGAGGTAGCAGCTGCTTCCCTTGGAGTAGGATAAGTAAGGCTTACTTGGAGATGCCGGGGATTGAACCCGGGGCCTCACACATGCAAAGCGTGCGCTCTACCACTGAGCTACATCCCCTTATCTCGTGGAGGTCTTTGTGCCTTTTTCTCCACAAAGCTTTAAACGATGTTGCAGCCTTTAACCCGGCACCAGGCCTTCACATCTGTGTTCCACTACAAGTACTCAGGGCCTCCTTCACTTCCCAAAAACAACTACGCTTTCATTTTTTTTCTTCCAGGAAGGACTTTTAGCCTTCAGGAGCCAAAAGAAACCCATTTATGTCCGAATTGTGTTTGTCAGTTAGCTGACAACACATCATCTCCCAGCTGCATAAGTGAGCTCTCTTTGTGTCTGTGTCACATCTAATTACTGTGTGGTTCTCACCTGCACGAGCACTAGTCTGAGAGAGGCAGGGATTATGCGAAGTGAAGTTTCTTCTCAGGAGGTGTCAGGTCTCACACTGCAGATAGAGGTCATGCATTAACCCGTGCAAAGCCATGGCGAAAAGCCTCACGTTTCAACACAATAAGATACCGCTGACACAGGAATGTGAAGATTTCCTCTACTATAGGCTATGCGTACAGTTCAACAAATGACACCATTAAACTACATCTTCAGTGCACATCTTATGCAGGAAGGAAGAATTACTATGCCTTTAAAGAGTAACTCCTCTTTTGTTGAGAAAAAAAATAATCCCCTCTGGGTGATCAATGGACATTGCAAGGATTTTAACAAGCTTTGTTGCAGAGTCTTACCTGTTTCTTCTTCTCTGAAGGAATAGCTTTTTGTTGGATCATGTCTTGTGCAGGACCTATTTTAAATGGGAGTGTTTTTTTTTTCTTCACTTTTGACCAGCTGATGCACTTGCAGGGCTCTAGTGAGAAGAATGACAGGACCTGCAGTCCTTTAGAAGCAATTAACCATTTAGGATCAGCTCACCAAATCTGACATTTTTCTTGCAGAGGATGCCTAAAATCTGACTTGTATCTAAGTGCAGACTTCTGGGAAAATCAATGAGCCAATCACACAAACAGGAAGTGAAATCTCTGGGGGGCTGTTCCGTACACCAGTTGTGTACGGAACGCCTCCAAGTTGCCATATTGCATTGAATTTTATAGAAAATGACAGCGCTGCCGATTGAAAAGGAAAGATCATTTTTTCAATAAATGACTAGTGGTGCAATTGCATATACTATATTATTTTTTCTTATTTGCGATCTTTTTTTCTGAGGAAAGTGGAGATACCCTTAAAGCTTCACGTGAACAACAGACAGCCAATGATGTCAACTAGAGGTTCATATATGTGATTAGCATGCTTCCAAGAAAAGCCTGCCTTGCTGATTGTTCCTTACTACTGCCACTCATTTTGACAGCAGCCAGCACCCAAGTTTTGAACCCAATTGCAACCACCCCAAAGCAAAGGCTGGAGATGCCAGGGATTGAACCCGGGGCCTCACACATGCAAAGCGTGCGCTCTACCACTGAGCTACATCCCCTGCTTCTTCCTGCTTTTCTGTGCCTTTTTTTTTTTTTTTTCTTTTGGGGAGGAAGTTTGACTTTAGAGAGAAGTTCTCAACAGGATTTTGCACTTTGTGGGCATAATAAGGCAACTCAGCATGCGCTACATAGTAACTAATCTAGGTTTTAAGATAAAGAATGGAGATGCCGGGGATTGAACCCGGGGCCTCACACATGCAAAGCGCGCGCTCTACCACTGAGCTACATCCCCTTCTTGCTCTTGGATTTCTCTGCCTTTTTTTTTTTTTTCTTTTGGGGAGGAAGTTTGACTTTTGAGAGAAGTTCTCAGCAGGATTTTGCACTTTGTGGGGATCATTAGGCAACTCAGCATGCGCTACATCGCAACTAGACTCGGTTTTAAGATAAAGATTGGAGATGCCGGGGGTTGAACCCGGGACCTCACACATGCGAAGCGTGCGCTCTACCACTGAGCTACATCCCCCATACTTCACATAAGCAGACCTGTGCTTCTTGTGAGGCGAAAATTCAGGTAGAGGCAAAGTTAGTGCAGCGATCGACCTAGCTGCATTGTTGTATCCTGAAAGGGAGATGGCCCCTCCGCTATAAAACTCTGATCTGACCTCTCTGCCTTTGGCCGAGAACACTAATTGGGAGTCGGTCAGCTGCTGGTTTTCCAGCATACTCGTCCCACAGAAGCCAGCCATACGGCCGCTTTCTTTCGGACAGACCGACATACACACAACCCGAATGTCAGGCAGTTTTTCTTGAACCAGCCGTTGTCTCCTGACATTCGGCCCGTGAGTACCAGGTTAGAGTGTTACCCCCAAGTTTGACTTTAGAGAGAGGAACAAAGGAAAGAATTCCAGGCTGTCTGCTCCACCCTTTTATATGCTAATGGCTTTGGAGGGTGAGGACATGGACGTTTATTGTAAGGGTTGTTTTGGCCAAATGTTTCTCAGGTGTGTGTGCACATGCCGAGGTAGCAGCTGCTTCCCTTGGAGTAGGATAAGTAAGGCTTACTTGGAGATGCAACCCGGGGCCTCACACATGCAAAGCGTGCGCTCTACCACTGAGCTACATCCCCTTATCTCGTGGAGGTCTTTGTGCCTTTTTCTCCACAAAGCTTTAAACGATGTTGCAGCCTTTAACCCGGCACCAGGCCTTCACATCTGTGTTCCACTACAAGTACTCAGGGCCTCCTTCACTTCCCAAAAACAACTACGCTTTCATTTTTTTTCTTCCAGGAAGGACTTTTAGCCTTCAGGAGCCAAAAGAAACCCATTTATGTCCGAATTGTGTTTGTCAGTTAGCTGACAACACATCATCTCCCAGCTGCATAAGTGAGCTCTCTTTGTGTCTGTGTCACATCTAATTACTGTGTGGTTCTCACCTGCACGAGCACTAGTCTGAGAGAGGCAGGGATTATGCGAAGTGAAGTTTCTTCTCAGGAGGTGTCAGGTCTCACACTGCAGATAGAGGTCATGCATTAACCCGTGCAAAGCCATGGCGAAAAGCCTCACGTTTCAACACAATAAGATACCGCTGACACAGGAATGTGAAGATTTCCTCTACTATAGGCTATGCGTACAGTTCAACAAATGACACCATTAAACTACATCTTCAGTGCACATCTTATGCAGGAAGGAAGAATTACTATGCCTTTAAAGAGTAACTCCTCTTTTGTTGAGAAAAAAAATAATCCCCTCTGGGTGATCAATGGACATTGCAAGGATTTTAACAAGCTTTGTTGCAGAGTCTTACCTGTTTCTTCTTCTCTGAAGGAATAGCTTTTTGTTGGATCATGTCTTGTGCAGGACCTATTTTAAATGGGAGTGTTTTTTTTTTCTTCACTTTTGACCAGCTGATGCACTTGCAGGGCTCTAGTGAGAAGAATGACAGGACCTGCAGTCCTTTAGAAGCAATTAACCATTTAGGATCAGCTCACCAAATCTGACATTTTTCTTGCAGAGGATGCCTAAAATCTGACTTGTATCTAAGTGCAGACTTCTGGGAAAATCAATGAGCCAATCACACAAACAGGAAGTGAAATCTCTGGGGGGCTGTTCCGTACACCAGTTGTGTACGGAACGCCTCCAAGTTGCCATATTGCATTGAATTTTATAGAAAATGACAGCGCTGCCGATTGAAAAGGAAAGATCATTTTTTCAATAAATGACTAGTGGTGCAATTGCATATACTATATTATTTTTTCTTATTTGCGATCTTTTTTTCTGAGGAAAGTGGAGATACCCTTAAAGCTTCACGTGAACAACAGACAGCCAATGATGTCAACTAGAGGTTCATATATGTGATTAGCATGCTTCCAAGAAAAGCCTGCCTTGCTGATTGTTCCTTACTACTGCCACTCATTTTGACAGCAGCCAGCACCCAAGTTTTGAACCCAATTGCAACCACCCCAAAGCAAAGGCTGGAGATGCCAGGGATTGAACCCGGGGCCTCACACATGCAAAGCGTGCGCTCTACCACTGAGCTACATCCCCTGCTTCTTCCTGCTTTTCTGTGCCTTTTTTTTTTTTTTTTCTTTTGGGGAGGAAGTTTGACTTTAGAGAGAAGTTCTCAACAGGATTTTGCACTTTGTGGGCATAATAAGGCAACTCAGCATGCGCTACATAGTAACTAATCTAGGTTTTAAGATAAAGAATGGAGATGCCGGGGATTGAACACGGGGCCTCACTCATGCAAAGCGCGCGCTCTACCACTGAGCTACATCCCCTTCTTGCTCTTGGATTTCTCTGCCTTTTTTTTTTTTTTCTTTTTCTTTTGGGGAGGAAGTTTGACTTTTGAGAGAAGTTCTCAGCAGGATTTTGCACTTTGTGGGGATCATTAGGCAACTCAGCATGCGCTACATCGCAACTAGACTCGGTTTTAAGATAAAGATTGGAGATGCCGGGGGTTGAACCCGGGACCTCACACATGCGAAGCGTGCGCTCTACCACTGAGCTACATCCCCCATACTTCACATAAGCAGACCTGTGCTTCTTGTGAGGCGAAAATTCAGGTAGAGGCAAAGTTAGTGCAGCGATCGACCTAGCTGCATTGTTGTATCCTGAAAGGGAGATGGCCCCTCCGCTATAAAACTCTGATCTGACCTCTCTGCCTTTGGCCGAGAACACTAATTGGGAGTCGGTCAGCTGCTGGTTTTCCAGCATACTCGTCCCACAGAAGCCAGCCATACGGCCGCTTTCTTTCGGACAGACCGACATACACACAACCCGAATGTCAGGCAGTTTTTCTTGAACCAGCCGTTGTCTCCTGACATTCGGCCCGTGAGTACCAGGTTAGAGTGTTACCCCCAAGTTTGACTTTAGAGAGAGGAACAAAGGAAAGAATTCCAGGCTGTCTGCTCCACCCTTTTATATGCTAATGGCTTTGGAGGGTGAGGACATGGACGTTTATTGTAAGGGTTGTTTTGGCCAAATGTTTCTCAGGTGTGTGTGCACATGCCGAGGTAGCAGCTGCTTCCCTTGGAGTAGGATAAGTAAGGCTTACTTGGAGATGCCGGGGATTGAACCCGGGGCCTCACACATGCAAAGCGTGCGCTCTACCACTGAGCTACATCCCCTTATCTCGTGGAGGTCTTTGTGCCTTTTTCTCCACAAAGCTTTAAACGATGTTGCAGCCTTTAACCCGGCACCAGGCCTTCACATCTGTGTTCCACTACAAGTACTCAGGGCCTCCTTCACTTCCCAAAAACAACTACGCTTTCATTTTTTTTCTTCCAGGAAGGACTTTTAGCCTTCAGGAGCCAAAAGAAACCCATTTATGTCCGAATTGTGTTTGTCAGTTAGCTGACAAGACATCATCTCCCAGCTGCATAAGTGAGCTCTCTTTGTGTCTGTGTCACATCTAATTACTGTGTGGTTCTCACCTGCACGAGCACTAGTCTGAGAGAGGCAGGGATTATGCGAAGTGAAGTTTCTTCTCAGGAGGTGTCAGGTCTCACACTGCAGATAGAGGTCATGCATTAACCCGTGCAAAGCCATGGCGAAAAGCCTCACGTTTCAACACAATAAGATACCGCTGACACAGGAATGTGAAGATTTCCTCTACTATAGGCTATGCGTACAGTTCAACAAATGACACCATTAAACTACATCTTCAGTGCACATCTTATGCAGGAAGGAAGAATTACTATGCCTTTAAAGAGTAACTCCTCTTTTGTTGAGAAAAAAAATAATCCCCTCTGGGTGATCAATGGACATTGCAAGGATTTTAACAAGCTTTGTTGCAGAGTCTTACCTGTTTCTTCTTCTCTGAAGGAATAGCTTTTTGTTGGATCATGTCTTGTGCAGGACCTATTTTAAATGGGAGTGTTTTTTTTTTCTTCACTTTTGACCAGCTGATGCACTTGCAGGGCTCTAGTGAGAAGAATGACAGGACCTGCAGTCCTTTAGAAGCAATTAACCATTTAGGATCAGCTCACCAAATCTGACATTTTTCTTGCAGAGGATGCCTAAAATCTGACTTGTATCTAAGTGCAGACTTCTGGGAAAATCAATGAGCCAATCACACAAACAGGAAGTGAAATCTCTGGGGGGCTGTTCCGTACACCAGTTGTGTACGGAACGCCTCCAAGTTGCCATATTGCATTGAATTTTATAGAAAATGACAGCGCTGCCGATTGAAAAGGAAAGATCATTTTTTCAATAAATGACTAGTGGTGCAATTGCATATACTATATTATTTTTTCTTATTTGCGATCTTTTTTTCTGAGGAAAGTGGAGATACCCTTAAAGCTTCACGTGAACAACAGACAGCCAATGATGTCAACTAGAGGTTCATATATGTGATTAGCATGCTTCCAAGAAAAGCCTGCCTTGCTGATTGTTCCTTACTACTGCCACTCATTTTGACAGCAGCCAGCACCCAAGTTTTGAACCCAATTGCAACCACCCCAAAGCAAAGGCTGGAGATGCCAGGGATTGAACCCGGGGCCTCACACATGCAAAGCGTGCGCTCTACCACTGAGCTACATCCCCTGCTTCTTCCTGCTTTTCTGTGCCTTTTTTTTTTTTTTTTCTTTTGGGGAGGAAGTTTGACTTTAGAGAGAAGTTCTCAACAGGATTTTGCACTTTGTGGGCATAATAAGGCAACTCAGCATGCGCTACATAGTAACTAATCTAGGTTTTAAGATAAAGAATGGAGATGCCGGGGATTGAACACGGGGCCTCACTCATGCAAAGCGCGCGCTCTACCACTGAGCTACATCCCCTTCTTGCTCTTGGATTTCTCTGCCTTTTTTTTTTTTTTTCTTTTTCTTTTGGGGAGGAAGTTTGACTTTTGAGAGAAGTTCTCAGCAGGATTTTGCACTTTGTGGGGATCATTAGGCAACTCAGCATGCGCTACATCGCAACTAGACTCGGTTTTAAGATAAAGATTGGAGATGCCGGGGGTTGAACCCGGGACCTCACACATGCGAAGCGTGCGCTCTACCACTGAGCTACATCCCCCATACTTCACATAAGCAGACCTGTGCTTCTTGTGAGGCGAAAATTCAGGTAGAGGCAAAGTTAGTGCAGCGATCGACCTAGCTGCATTGTTGTATCCTGAAAGGGAGATGGCCCCTCCGCTATAAAACTCTGATCTGACCTCTCTGCCTTTGGCCGAGAACACTAATTGGGAGTCGGTCAGCTGCTGGTTTTCCAGCATACTCGTCCCACAGAAGCCAGCCATACGGCCGCTTTCTTTCGGACAGACCGACATACACACAACCCGAATGTCAGGCAGTTTTTCTTGAACCAGCCGTTGTCTCCTGACATTCGGCCCGTGAGTACCAGGTTAGAGTGTTACCCCCAAGTTTGACTTTAGAGAGAGGAACAAAGGAAAGAATTCCAGGCTGTCTGCTCCACCCTTTTATATGCTAATGGCTTTGGAGGGTGAGGACATGGACGTTTATTGTAAGGGTTGTTTTGGCCAAATGTTTCTCAGGTGTGTGTGCACATGCCGAGGTAGCAGCTGCTTCCCTTGGAGTAGGATAAGTAAGGCTTACTTGGAGATGCCGGGGATTGAACCCGGGGCCTCACACATGCAAAGCGTGCGCTCTACCACTGAGCTACATCCCCTTATCTCGTGGAGGTCTTTGTGCCTTTTTCTCCACAAAGCTTTAAACGATGTTGCAGCCTTTAACCCGGCACCAGGCCTTCACATCTGTGTTCCACTACAAGTACTCAGGGCCTCCTTCACTTCCCAAAAACAACTACGCTTTCATTTTTTTTCTTCCAGGAAGGACTTTTAGCCTTCAGGAGCCAAAAGAAACCCATTTATGTCCGAATTGTGTTTGTCAGTTAGCTGACAACACATCATCTCCCAGCTGCATAAGTGAGCTCTCTTTGTGTCTGTGTCACATCTAATTACTGTGTGGTTCTCACCTGCACGAGCACTAGTCTGAGAGAGGCAGGGATTATGCGAAGTGAAGTTTCTTCTCAGGAGGTGTCAGGTCTCACACTGCAGATAGAGGTCATGCATTAACCCGTGCAAAGCCATGGCGAAAAGCCTCACGTTTCAACACAATAAGATACCGCTGACACAGGAATGTGAAGATTTCCTCTACTATAGGCTATGCGTACAGTTCAACAAATGACACCATTAAACTACATCTTCAGTGCACATCTTATGCAGGAAGGAAGAATTACTATGCCTTTAAAGAGTAACTCCTCTTTTGTTGAGAAAAAAAATAATCCCCTCTGGGTGATCAATGGACATTGCAAGGATTTTAACAAGCTTTGTTGCAGAGTCTTACCTGTTTCTTCTTCTCTGAAGGAATAGCTTTTTGTTGGATCATGTCTTGTGCAGGACCTATTTTAAATGGGAGTGTTTTTTTTTTCTTCACTTTTGACCAGCTGATGCACTTGCAGGGCTCTAGTGAGAAGAATGACAGGACCTGCAGTCCTTTAGAAGCAATTAACCATTTAGGATCAGCTCACCAAATCTGACATTTTTCTTGCAGAGGATGCCTAAAATCTGACTTGTATCTAAGTGCAGACTTCTGGGAAAATCAATGAGCCAATCACACAAACAGGAAGTGAAATCTCTGGGGGGCTGTTCCGTACACCAGTTGTGTACGGAACGCCTCCAAGTTGCCATATTGCATTGAATTTTATAGAAAATGACAGCGCTGCCGATTGAAAAGGTAAGATCATTTTTTAAATAAATGACTAGTGGTGCAATTGCATATACTATATTATTTTTTCTTATTTGCGATCTTTTTTTCTGAGGAAAGTGGAGATACCCTTAAAGCTTCACGTGAACAACAGACAGCCAATGATGTCAACTAGAGGTTCATATATGTGATTAGCATGCTTCCAAGAAAAGCCTGCCTTGCTGATTGTTCCTTACTACTGCCACTCATTTTGACAGCACCCAGCACCCAAGTTTTGAACCCAATTGCAACCACCCCAAAGCAAAGGCTGGAGATGCCAGGGATTGAACCCGGGGCCTCACACATGCAAAGCGTGCGCTCCACCACTGAGCTACATCCCCTGCTTCTTCCTGCTTTTCTGTGCCTTTTTTTTTTTTTTTCTTTTGGGGAGGAAGTTTGACTTTAGAGAGAAGTTCTCAACAGGATTTTGCACTTTGTGGGCATAATAAGGCAACTCAGCATGCGCTACATAGTAACTAATCTAGGTTTTAAGATAAAGAATGGAGATGCCGGGGATTGAACCCGGGGCCTCACACATGCAAAGCGCGCGCTCTACCACTGAGCTACATCCCCTTCTTGCTCTTGGATTTCTCTGCCTTTTTTTTTTTTTTCTTTTGGGGAGGAAGTTTGACTTTTGAGAGAAGTTCTCAGCAGGATTTTGCACTTTGTGGGGATCATTAGGCAACTCAGCATGCGCTACATCGCAACTAGACTCGGTTTTAAGATAAAGATTGGAGATGCCGGGGGTTGAACCCGGGACGTCACACATGCGAAGCGTGCGCTCTACCACTGAGCTACATCCCCCATACTTTACATAAGCAGACCTGTGCTTCTTGTGAGGCGAAAATTCAGGTAGAGGCAAAGTTAGTGCAGCGATCGACCTAGCTGCGTTGTTGTATCCTGAAAGGGAGATGGCCCCTCCGCTATAAAACTCTGATCTGACCTCTCTGCCTTTGGCCGAGAACACTAATTGGGAGTCGGTCAGCTGCTGGTTTTCCAGCATACTCGTCCCACAGAAGCCAGCCATACGGCCGCTTTCTTTCGGACAGACCGACATACACACAACCCGAATGTCAGGCAGTTTTTCTTGAACCAGCCGTTGTCTCCTGACATTCGGCCCGTGAGTACCAGGTTAGAGTGTTACCCCCAAGTTTGACTTTAGAGAGAGGAACAAAGGAAAGAATTCCAGGCTGTCTGCTCCACCCTTTTATATGCTAATGGCTTTGGAGGGTGAGGACATGGACGTTTATTGTAAGGGTTGTTTTGGCCAAATGTTTCTCAGGTGTGTGTGCACATGCCGAGGTAGCAGCTGCTTCCCTTGGAGTAGGATAAGTAAGGCTTACTTGGAGATGCCGGGGATTGAACCCGGGGCCTCACACATGCAAAGCGTGCGCTCTACCACTGAGCTACATCCCCTTATCTCGTGGAGGTCTTTGTGCCTTTTTCTCCACAAAGCTTTAAACGATGTTGCAGCCTTTAACCCGGCACCAGGCCTTCACATCTGTGTTCCACTACAAGTACTCAGGGCCTCCTTCACTTCCCAAAAACAACTACGCTTTCATTTTTTTTCTTCCAGGAAGGACTTTTAGCCTTCAGGAGCCAAAAGAAACCCATTTATGTCCGAATTGTGTTTGTCAGTTAGCTGACAACACATCATCTCCCAGCTGCATAAGTGAGCTCTCTTTGTGTCTGTGTCACATCTAATTACTGTGTGGTTCTCACCTGCACGAGCACTAGTCTGAGAGAGGCAGGGATTATGCGAAGTGAAGTTTCTTCTCAGGAGGTGTCAGGTCTCACACTGCAGATAGAGGTCATGCATTAACCCGTGCAAAGCCATGGCAAAAAGCCTCACGTTTCAACACAATAAGATACCGCTGACACAGGAATGTGAAGATTTCCTCTACTATAGGCTATGCGTACAGTTCAACAAATGACACCATTAAACTACATCTTCAGTGCACATCTTATGCAGGAAGGAAGAATTACTATGCCTTTAAAGAGTAACTCCTCTTTTGTTGAGAAAAAAAATAATCCCCTCTGGGTGATCAATGGACATTGCAAGGATTTTAACAAGCTTTGTTGCAGAGTCTTACCTGTTTCTTCTTCTCTGAAGGAATAGCTTTTTGTTGGATCATGTCTTGTGCAGGACCTATTTTAAATGGGAGTGTTTTTTTTTCTTCACTTTTGACCAGCTGATGCACTTGCAGGGCTCTAGTGAGAAGAATGACAGGACCTGCAGTCCTTTAGAAGCAATTAACCATTTAGGATCAGCTCACCAAATCTGACATTTTTCTTGCAGAGGATGCCTAAAATCTGACTTGTATCTAAGTGCAGACTTCTGGGAAAATCAATGAGCCAATCACACAAACAGGAAGTGAAATCTCTGGGGGGCTGTTCCGTACACCAGTTGTGTACGGAACGCCTCCAAGTTGCCATATTGCATTGAATTTTATAGAAAATGACAGCGCTGCCGATTGAAAAGGAAAGATCATTTTTTAAATAAATGACTAGTGGTGCAATTGCATATACTATATTATTTTTTCTTATTTGCGATCTTTTTTTCTGAGGAAAGTGGAGATACCCTTAAAGCTTCACGTGAACAACAGACAGCCAATGATGTCAACTAGAGGTTCATATATGTGATTAGCATGCTTCCAAGAAAAGCCTGCCTTGCTGATTGTTCCTTACTACTGCCACTCATTTTGAGAGGACCCAGCACCCAAGTTTTGAACCCAATTGCAACCACCCCAAAGCAAAGGCTGGAGATGCCAGGGATTGAACCCGGGGCCTCACACATGCAAAGCGTGCGCTCTACCACTGAGCTACATCCCCTGCTTCTTCCTGCTTTTCTGTGCCTTTTTTTTTTTTTTTTCTTTTGGGGAGGAAGTTTGACTTTAGAGAGAAGTTCTCAACAGGATTTTGCACTTTGTGGGCATAATAAGGCAACTCAGCATGCGCTACATAGTAACTAATCTAGGTTTTAAGATAAAGAATGGAGATGCCGGGGATTGAACCCGGGGCCTCACACATGCAAAGCTCGCGCTCTACCACTGAGCTACATCCCCTTCTTGCTCTTGGATTTCTCTGCCTTTTTTTTTTTTTTCTTTTGGGGAGGAAGTTTGACTTTTGAGAGAAGTTCTCAGCAGGATTTTGCACTTTGTGGGGATCATTAGGCAACTCAGCATGCGCTACATCGCAACTAGACTCGGTTTTAAGATAAAGATTGGAGATGCCGGGGGTTGAACCCGGGACCTCACACATGCGAAGCGTGCGCTCTACCACTGAGCTACATCCCCCATACTTCACATAAGCAGACCTGTGCTTCTTGTGAGGCGAAAATTCAGGTAGAGGCAAAGTTAGTGCAGCGATCGACCTAGCTGCGTTGTTGTATCCTGAAAGGGAGATGGCCCCTCCGCTATAAAACTCTGATCTGACCTCTCTGCCTTTGGCCGAGAACACTAATTGGGAGTCGGTCAGCTGCTGGTTTTCCAGCATACTCGTCCCACAGAAGCCAGCCATACGGCCGCTTTCTTTCGGACAGACCGACATACACACAACCCGAATGTCAGGCAGTTTTTCTTGAACCAGCCGTTGTCTCCTGACATTCGGCCCGTGAGTACCAGGTTAGAGTGTTACCCCCAAGTTTGACTTTAGAGAGAGGAACAAAGGAAAGAATTCCAGGCTGTCTGCTCCACCCTTTTATATGCTAATGGCTTTGGAGGGTGAGGACATGGACGTTTATTGTAAGGGTTGTTTTGGCCAAATGTTTCTCAGGTGTGTGTGCACATGCCGAGGTAGCAGCTGCTTCCCTTGGAGTAGGATAAGTAAGGCTTACTTGGAGATGCCGGGGATTGAACCCGGGGCCTCACACATGCAAAGCGTGCGCTCTACCACTGAGCTACATCCCCTTATCTCGTGGAGGTCTTTGTGCCTTTTTCTCCACAAAGCTTTAAACGATGTTGCAGCCTTTAACCCGGCACCAGGCCTTCACATCTGTGTTCCACTACAAGTACTCAGGGCCTCCTTCACTTCCCAAAAACAACTACGCTTTCATTTTTTTTCTTCCAGGAAGGACTTTTAGCCTTCAGGAGCCAAAAGAAACCCATTTATGTCCGAATTGTGTTTGTCAGTTAGCTGACAACACATCATCTCCCAGCTGCATAAGTGAGCTCTCTTTGTGTCTGTGTCACATCTAATTACTGTGTGGTTCTCACCTGCACGAGCACTAGTCTGAGAGAGGCAGGGATTATGCGAAGTGAAGTTTCTTCTCAGGAGGTGTCAGGTCTCACACTGCAGATAGAGGTCATGCATTAACCCGTGCAAAGCCATGGCAAAAAGCCTCACGTTTCAACACAATAAGATACCGCTGACACAGGAATGTGAAGATTTCCTCTACTATAGGCTATGCGTACAGTTCAACAAATGACACCATTAAACTACATCTTCAGTGCACATCTTATGCAGGAAGGAAGAATTACTATGCCTTTAAAGAGTAACTCCTCTTTTGTTGAGAAAAAAAATAATCCCCTCTGGGTGATCAATGGACATTGCAAGGATTTTAACAAGCTTTGTTGCAGAGTCTTACCTGTTTCTTCTTCTCTGAAGGAATAGCTTTTTGTTGGATCATGTCTTGTGCAGGACCTATTTTAAATGGGAGTGTTTTTTTTTCTTCACTTTTGACCAGCTGATGCACTTGCAGGGCTCTAGTGAGAAGAATGACAGGACCTGCAGTCCTTTAGAAGCAATTAACCATTTAGGATCAGCTCACCAAATCTGACATTTTTCTTGCAGAGGATGCCTAAAATCTGACTTGTATCTAAGTGCAGACTTCTGGGAAAATCAATGAGCCAATCACACAAACAGGAAGTGAAATCTCTGGGGGGCTGTTCCGTACACCAGTTGTGTACGGAACGCCTCCAAGTTGCCATATTGCATTGAATTTTATAGAAAATGACAGCGCTGCCGATTGAAAAGGAAAGATCATTTTTTAAATAAATGACTAGTGGTGCAATTGCATATACTATATTATTTTTTCTTATTTGCGATCTTTTTTTCTGAGGAAAGTGGAGATACCCTTAAAGCTTCACGTGAACAACAGACAGCCAATGATGTCAACTAGAGGTTCATATATGTGATTAGCATGCTTCCAAGAAAAGCCTGCCTTGCTGATTGTTCCTTACTACTGCCACTCATTTTGACAGCACCCAGCACCCAAGTTTTGAACCCAATTGCAACCACCCCAAAGCAAAGGCTGGAGATGCCAGGGATTGAACCCGGGGCCTCACACATGCAAAGCGTGCGCTCTACCACTGAGCTACATCCCCTGCTTCTTCCTGCTTTTCTGTGCCTTTTTTTTTTTTTTTTTTTTCTTTTGGGGAGGAAGTTTGACTTTAGAGAGAAGTTCTCAACAGGATTTTGCACTTTGTGGGCATAATAAGGCAACTCAGCATGCGCTACATAGTAACTAATCTAGGTTTTAAGATAAAGAATGGAGATGCCGGGGATTGAACCCGGGGCCTCACACATGCAAAGCGCGCGCTCTACCACTGAGCTACATCCCCTTCTTGCTCTTGGATTTCTCTGCCTTTTTTTTTTTTTTCTTTTGGGGAGGAAGTTTGACTTTTGAGAGAAGTTCTCAGCAGGATTTTGCACTTTGTGGGGATCATTAGGCAACTCAGCATGCGCTACATCGCAACTAGACTCGGTTTTAAGATAAAGATTGGAGATGCCGGGGGTTGAACCCGGGACCTCACACATGCGAAGCGTGCGGTCTACCACTGAGCTACATCCCCCATACTTCACATAAGCAGACCTGTGCTTCTTGTGAGGCGAAAATTCAGGTAGAGGCAAAGTTAGTGCAGCGATCGACCTAGCTGCGTTGTTGTATCCTGAAAGGGAGATGGCCCCTCCGCTATAAAACTCTGATCTGACCTCTCTGCCTTTGGCCGAGAACACTAATTGGGAGTCGGTCAGCTGCTGGTTTTCCAGCATACGCGTCCCACAGAAGCCAGCCATACGGCCGCTTTCTTTCGGACAGACCGACATACACACAACCCGAATGTCAGGCAGTTTTTCTTGAACCAGCCGTTGTCTCCTGACATTCGGCCCGTGAGTACCAGGTTAGAGTGTTACCCCCAAGTTTGACTTTAGAGAGAGGAACAAAGGAAAGAATTCCAGGCTGTCTGCTCCACCCTTTTATATGCTAATAGGCTTTGGAGGGTGAGGACATGGACGTTTATTGTAAGGGTTGTTTTGGCCAAATGTTTCTCAGGTGTGTGTGCACATGCCGAGGTAGCAGCTGCTTCCCTTGGAGTAGGATAAGTAAGGCTTACTTGGAGATGCCGGGGATTGAACCCGGGGCCTCACACATGCAAAGCGTGCGCTCTACCACTGAGCTACATCCCCTTATCTCGTGGAGGTCTTTGTGCCTTTTTCTCCACAAAGCTTTAAACGATGTTGCAGCCTTTAACCCGGCACCAGGCCTTCACATCTGTGTTCCACTACAAGTACTCAGGGCCTCCTTCACTTCCCAAAAACAACTACGCTTTCATTTTTTTTCTTCCAGGAAGGACTTTTAGCCTTCAGGAGCCAAAAGAAACCCATTTATGTCCGAATTGTGTTTGTCAGTTAGCTGACAACACATCATCTCCCAGCTGCATAAGTGAGCTCTCTTTGTGTCTGTGTCACATCTAATTACTGTGTGGTTCTCACCTGCACGAGCACTAGTCTGAGAGAGGCAGGGATTATGCGAAGTGAAGTTTCTTCTCAGGAGGTGTCAGGTCTCACACTGCAGATAGAGGTCATGCATTAACCCGTGCAAAGCCATGGCGAAAAGCCTCACGTTTCAACACAATAAGATACCGCTGACACAGGAATGTGAAGATTTCCTCTACTATAGGCTATGCGTACAGTTCAACAAATGACACCATTAAACTACATCTTCAGTGCACATCTTATGCAGGAAGGAAGAATTATTATGCCTTTAAAGAGTAACTCCTCTTTTGTTGAGAAAAAAAATAATCCCCTCTGGGTGATCAATGGACATTGCAAGGATTTTAACAAGCTTTGTTGCAGAGTCTTACCTGTTTCTTCTTCTCTGAAGGAATAGCTTTTTGTTGGATCATGTCTTGTGCAGGACCTATTTTAAATGGGAGTGTTTTTATAGAAAATGACAGCGCTGCCGATTGAAAAGGAAAGATCATTTTTTCAATAAATGACTAGTGGTGCAATTGCATATACTATATTATTTTTTCTTATTTGCGATCTTTTTTTCTGAGGAAAGTGGAGATACCCTTAAAGCTTCACGTGAACAACAGACAGCCAATGATGTCAACTAGAGGTTCATATATGTGATTAGCATGCTTCCAAGAAAAGCCTGCCTTGCTGATTGTTCCTTACTACTGCCACTCATTTTGACAGCACCCAGCACCCAAGTTTTGAACCCAATTGCAACCACCCCAAAGCAAAGGCTGGAGATGCCAGGGATTGAACCCGGGGCCTCACACATGCAAAGCGTGCGCTCTACCACTGAGCTACATCCCCTGCTTCTTCCTGCTTTTCTGTGCCTTTTTTTTTTTTTTTTCTTTTGGGGAGGAAGTTTGACTTTAGAGAGAAGTTCTCAACAGGATTTTGCACTTTGTGGGCATAATAAGGCAACTCAGCATGCGCTACATAGTAACTAATCTAGGTTCTAAGATAAAGAATGGAGATGCCGGGGATTGAACCCGGGGCCTCACACATGCAAAGCGCGCGCTCTACCACTGAGCTACATCCCCTTCTTGCTCTTGGATTTCTCTGCCTTTTTTTTTTTTTTCTTTTGGGGAGGAAGTTTGACTTTTGAGAGAAGTTCTCAGCAGGATTTTGCACTTTGTGGGGATCATTAGGCAACTCAGCATGCGCTACATCGCAACTAGACTCGGTTTTAAGATAAAGATTGGAGATGCCGGGGGTTGAACCCGGGACCTCACACATGCGAAGCGTGCGCTCTACCACTGAGCTACATCCCCCATACTTCACATTAGCAGACCTGTGCTTCTTGTGAGGCGAAAATTCAGGTAGAGGCAAAGTTAGTGCAGCGATCGACCTAGCTGCGTTGTTGTATCCTGAAAGGGAGATGGCCCCTCCGCTATAAAACTCTGATCTGACCTCTCTGCCTTTGGCCGAGAACACTAATTGGGAGTCGGTCAGCTGCTGGTTTTCCAGCATACTCGTCCCACAGAAGCCAGCCATACGGCCGCTTTCTTTCGGACAAACCGACATACACACAACCCGAATGTCAGGCAGTTTTTCTTGAACCAGCCGTTGTCTCCTGACATTCGGCCCGTGAGTACCAGGTTAGAGTGTTACCCCCAAGTTTGACTTTAGAGAGAGGAACAAAGGAAAGAATTCCAGGCTGTCTGCTCCACCCTTTTATATGCTAATGGCTTTGGAGGGTGAGGACATGGACGTTTATTGTAAGGGTTGTTTTGGCCAAATGTTTCTCAGGTGTGTGTGCACATGCCGAGGTAGCAGCTGCTTCCCTTGGAGTAGGATAAGTAAGGCTTACTTGGAGATGCCGGGGATTGAACCCGGGGCCTCACACATGCAAAGCGTGCGCTCTACCACTGAGCTACATCCCCTTATCTCGTGGAGGTCTTTGTGCCTTTTTCTCCACAAAGCTTTAAACGATGTTGCAGCCTTTAACCCGGCACCAGGCCTTCACATCTGTGTTCCACTACAAGTACTCAGGGCCTCCTTCACTTCCCAAAAACAACTACGCTTTCATTTTTTTTCTTCCAGGAAGGACTTTTAGCCTTCAGGAGCCAAAAGAAACCCATTTATGTCCGAATTGTGTTTGTCAGTTAGCTGACAACACATCATCTCCCAGCTGCATAAGTGAGCTCTCTTTGTGTCTGTGTCACATCTAATTACTGTGTGGTTCTCACCTGCACGAGCACTAGTCTGAGAGAGGCAGGGATTATGCGAAGTGAAGTTTCTTCTCAGGAGGTGTCAGGTCTCACACTGCAGATAGAGGTCATGCATTAACCCGTGCAAAGCCATGGCGAAAAGCCTCACGTTTCAACACAATAAGATACCGCTGACACAGGAATGTGAAGATTTCCTCTACTATAGGCTATGCGTACAGTTCAACAAATGACACCATTAAACTACATCTTCAGTGCACATCTTATGCAGGAAGGAAGAATTACTATGCCTTTAAAGAGTAACTCCTCTTTTGTTGAGAAAAAAAACAATCCCCTCTGGGTGATCAATGGACATTGCAAGGATTTTAACAAGCTTTGTTGCAGAGTCTTACCTGTTTCTTCTTCTCTGAAGGAATAGCTTTTTGTTGGATCATGTCTTGTGCAGGACCTATTTTAAATGGGAGTGTTTTTTTTTTCTTCACTTTTGACCAGCTGATGCACTTGCAGGGCTCTAGTGAGAAGAATGACAGGACCTGCAGTCCTTTAGAAGCAATTAACCATTTAGGATCAGCTCACCAAATCTGACATTTTTCTTGCAGAGGATGCCTAAAATCTGACTTGTATCTAAGTGCAGACTTCTGGGAAAATCAATGAGCCAATCACACAAACAGGAAGTGAAATCTCTGGGGGGCTGTTCCGTACACCAGTTGTGTACGGAACGCCTCCAAGTTGCCATATTGCATTGAATTTTATAGAAAATGACAGCGCTGCCGATTGAAAAGGAAAGATCATTTTTTCAATAAATGACTAGTGGTGCAATTGCATATACTATATTATTTTTTCTTATTTGCGATCTTTTTTTCTGAGGAAAGTGGAGATACCCTTAAAGCTTCACGTGAACAACAGACAGCCAATGATGTCAACTAGAGGTTCATATATGTGATTAGCATGCTTCCAAGAAAAGCCTGCCTTGCTGATTGTTCCTTACTACTGCCACTCATTTTGACAGCACCCAGCACCCAAGTTTTGAACCCAATTGCAACCACCCCAAAGCAAAGGCTGGAGATGCCAGGGATTGAACCCGGGGCCTCACACATGCAAAGCGTGCGCTCTACCACTGAGCTACATCCCCTGCTTCTTCCTGCTTTTCTGTGCCTTTTTTTTTTTTTTTTCTTTTGGGGAGGAAGTTTGACTTTAGAGAGAAGTTCTCAACAGGATTTTGCACTTTGTGGGCATAATAAGGCAACTCAGCATGCGCTACATAGTAACTAATCTAGGTTTTAAGATAAAGAATGGAGATGCCGGGGATTGAACCCGGGGCCTCACACATGCAAAGCGCGCGCTCTACCACTGAGCTACATCCCCTTCTTGCTCTTGGATTTCTATGCCTTTTTTTTTTTTTTCTTTTGGGGAGGAAGTTTGACTTTTGAGAGAAGTTCTCAGCAGGATTTTGCACTTTGTGGGGATCATTAGGCAACTCAGCATGCGCTACATCGCAACTAGACTCGGTTTTAAGATAAAGATTGGAGATGCCGGGGGTTGAACCCGGGACCTCACACATGCGAAGCGTGCGCTCTACCACTGAGCTACATCCCCCATACTTCACATTAGCAGACCTGTGCTTCTTGTGAGGCGAAAATTCAGGTAGAGGCAAAGTTAGTGCAGCGATCGACCTAGCTGCGTTGTTGTATCCTGAAAGGGAGATGGCCCCTCCGCTATAAAACTCTGATCTGACCTCTCTGCCTTTGGCCGAGAACACTAATTGGGAGTCGGTCAGCTGCTGGTTTTCCAGCATACTCGTCCCACAGAAGCCAGCCATACGGCCGCTTTCTTTCGGACAGACCGACATACACACAACCCGAATGTCAGGCAGTTTTTCTTGAACCAGCCGTTGTCTCCTGACATTCGGCCCGTGAGTACCAGGTTAGAGTGTTACCCCCAAGTTTGACTTTAGAGAGAGGAACAAAGGAAAGAATTCCAGGCTGTCTGCTCCACCCTTTTATATGCTAATGGCTTTGGAGGGTGAGGACATGGACGTTTATTGTAAGGGTTGTTTTGGCCAAATGTTTCTCAGGTGTGTGTGCACATGCCGAGGTAGCAGCTGCTTCCCTTGGAGTAGGATAAGTAAGGCTTACTTGGAGATGCCGGGGATTGAACCCGGGGCCTCACACATGCAAAGCGTGCGCTCTACCACTGAGCTACATCCCCTTATCTCGTGGAGGTCTTTGTGCCTTTTTCTCCACAAAGCTTTAAACGATGTTGCAGCCTTTAACCCGGCACCAGGCCTTCACATCTGTGTTCCACTACAAGTACTCAGGGCCTCCTTCACTTCCCAAAAACAACTACGCTTTCATTTTTTTTCTTCCAGGAAGGACTTTTAGCCTTCAGGAGCCAAAAGAAACCCATTTATGTCCAAATTGTGTTTGTCAGTTAGCTGACAACACATCATCTCCCAGCTGCATAAGTGAGCTCTCTTTGTGTCTGTGTCACATCTAATTACTGTGTGGTTCTCACCTGCACGAGCACTAGTCTGAGAGAGGCAGGGATTATGCGAAGTGAAGTTTCTTCTCAGGAGGTGTCAGGTCTCACACTGCAGATAGAGGTCATGCATTAACCCGTGCAAAGCCATGGCGAAAAGCCTCACGTTTCAACACAATAAGATACCGCTGACACAGGAATGTGAAGATTTCCTCTACTATAGGCTATGCGTACAGTTCAACAAATGACACCATTAAACTACATCTTCAGTGCACATCTTATGCAGGAAGGAAGAATTACTATGCCTTTAAAGAGTAACTCCTCTTTTGTTGAGAAAAAAAACAATCCCCTCTGGGTGATCAATGGACATTGCAAGGATTTTAACAAGCTTTGTTGCAGAGTCTTACCTGTTTCTTCTTCTCTGAAGGAATAGCTTTTTGTTGGATCATGTCTTGTGCAGGACCTATTTTAAATGGGAGTGTTTTTTTTTTCTTCACTTTTGACCAGCTGATGCACTTGCAGGGCTCTAGTGAGAAGAATGACAGGACCTGCAGTCCTTCAGAAGCAATTAACCATTTAGGATCAGCTCACCAAATCTGACATTTTTCTTGCAGAGGATGCCTAAAATCTGACTTGTATCTAAGTGCAGACTTCTGGGAAAATCAATGAGCCAATCACACAAACAGGAAGTGAAATCTCTGGGGGGCTGTTCCGTACACCAGTTGTGTACGGAACGCCTCCAAGTTGCCATATTGCATTGAATTTTATAGAAAATGACAGCGCTGCCGATTGAAAAGGAAAGATCATTTTTTCAATAAATGACTAGTGGTGCAATTGCATATACTATATTATTTTTTCTTATTTGCGATCTTTTTTTCTGAGGAAAGTGGAGATACCCTTAAAGCTTCACGTGAACAACAGACAGCCAATGATGTCAACTAGAGGTTCATATATGTGATTAGCATGCTTCCAAGAAAAGCCTGCCTTGCTGATTGTTCCTTACTACTGCCACTCATTTTGACAGCAGCCAGCACCCAAGTTTTGAACCCAATTGCAACCACCCCAAAGCAAAGGCTGGAGATGCCAGGGATTGAACCCGGGGCCTCACACATGCAAAGCGTGCGCTCTACCACTGAGCTACATCCCCTGCTTCTTCCTGCTTTTCTGTGCCTTTTTTTTTTTTTTTTTTTTTTTTTTTCTTTTGGGGAGGAAGTTTGACTTTAGAGAGAAGTTCTCAACAGGATTTTGCACTTTGTGGGCATAATAAGGCAACTCAGCATGCGCTACATAGTAACTAATCTAGGTTTTAAGATAAAGAATGGAGATGCCGGGGATTGAACCCGGGGCCTCACACATGCAAAGCGCGCGCTCTACCACTGAGCTACATCCCCTTCTTGCTCTTGGATTTCTCTGCCTTTTTTTTTTTTTTCTTTTGGGGAGGAAGTTTGACTTTTGAGAGAAATTCTCAGCAGGATTTTGCACTTTGTGGGGATCATTAGGCAACTCAGCATGCGCTACATCGCAACTAGACTCGGTTTTAAGATAAAGATTGGAGATGCCGGGGGTTGAACCCGGGACCTCACACATGCGAAGCGTGCGCTCTACCACTGAGCTACATCCCCCATACTTCACATAAGCAGACCTGTGCTTCTTGTGAGGCGAAAATTCAGGTAGAGGCAAAGTTAGTGCAGCGATCGACCTAGCTGCATTGTTGTATCCTGAAAGGGAGATGGCCCCTCCGCTATAAAACTCTGATCTGACCTCTCTGCCTTTGGCCGAGAACACTAATTGGGAGTCGGTCAGCTGCTGGTTTTCCAGCATACTCGTCCCACAGAAGCCAGCCATACGGCCGCTTTCTTTCGGACAGACCGACATACACACAACCCGAATGTCAGGCAGTTTTTCTTGAACCAGCCGTTGTCTCCTGACATTCGGCCCGTGAGTACCAGGTTAGAGTGTTACCCCCAAGTTTGACTTTAGAGAGAGGAACAAAGGAAAGAATTCCAGGCTGTCTGCTCCACCCTTTTATATGCTAATGGCTTTGGAGGGTGAGGACATGGACGTTTATTGTAAGGGTTGTTTTGGCCAAATGTTTCTCAGGTGTGTGTGCACATGCCGAGGTAGCAGCTGCTTCCCTTGGAGTAGGATAAGTAAGGCTTACTTGGAGATGCCGGGGATTGAACCCGGGGCCTCACACATGCAAAGCGTGCGCTCTACCACTGAGCTACATCCCCTTATCTCGTGGAGGTCTTTGTGCCTTTTTCTCCACAAAGCTTTAAACGATGTTGCAGCCTTTAACCCGGCACCAGGCCTTCACATCTGTGTTCCACTACAAGTACTCAGGGCCTCCTTCACTTCCCAAAAACAACTACGCTTTCATTTTTTTTCTTCCAGGAAGGACTTTTAGCCTTCAGGAGCCAAAAGAAACCCATTTATGTCCGAATTGTGTTTGTCAGTTAGCTGACAACACATCATCTCCCAGCTGCATAAGTGAGCTCTCTTTGTGTCTGTGTCACATCTAATTACTGTGTGGTTCTCACCTGCACGAGCACTAGTCTGAGAGAGGCAGGGATTATGCGAAGTGAAGTTTCTTCTCAGGAGGTGTCAGGTCTCACACTGCAGATAGAGGTCATGCATTAACCCGTGCAAAGCCATGGCGAAAAGCCTCACGTTTCAACACAATAAGATACCGCTGACACAGGAATGTGAAGATTTCCTCTACTATAGGCTATGCGTACAGTTCAACAAATGACACCATTAAACTACATCTTCAGTGCACATCTTATGCAGGAAGGAAGAATTACTATGCCTTTAAAGAGTAACTCCTCTTTTGTTGAGAAAAAAAACAATCCCCTCTGGGTGATCAATGGACATTGCAAGGATTTTAACAAGCTTTGTTGCAGAGTCTTACCTGTTTCTTCTTCTCTGAAGGAATAGCTTTTTGTTGGATCATGTCTTGTGCAGGACCTATTTTAAATGGGAGTGTTTTTTTTTTCTTCACTTTTGACCAGCTGATGCACTTGCAGGGCTCTAGTGAGAAGAATGACAGGACCTGCAGTCCTTCAGAAGCAATTAACCATTTAGGATCAGCTCACCAAATCTGACATTTTTCTTGCAGAGGATGCCTAAAATCTGACTTGTATCTAAGTGCAGACTTCTGGGAAAATCAATGAGCCAATCACACAAACAGGAAGTGAAATCTCTGGGGGGCTGTTCCGTACACCAGTTGTGTACGGAACGCCTCCAAGTTGCCATATTGCATTGAATTTTATAGAAAATGACAGCGCTGCCGATTGAAAAGGAAAGATCATTTTTTCAATAAATGACTAGTGGTGCAATTGCATATACTATATTATTTTTTCTTATTTGCGATCTTTTTTTCTGAGGAAAGTGGAGATACCCTTAAAGCTTCACGTGAACAACAGACAGCCAATGATGTCAACTAGAGGTTCATATATGTGATTAGCATGCTTCCAAGAAAAGCCTGCCTTGCTGATTGTTCCTTACTACTGCCACTCATTTTGACAGCACCCAGCACCCAAGTTTTGAACCCAATTGCAACCACCCCAAAGCAAAGGCTGGAGATGCCAGGGATTGAACCCGGGGCCTCACACATGCAAAGCGTGCGCTCTACCACTGAGCTACATCCCCTGCTTCTTCCTGCTTTTCTGTGCCTTTTTTTTTTTTTTTTCTTTTGGGGAGGAAGTTTGACTTTAGAGAGAAGTTCTCAACAGGATTTTGCACTTTGTGGGCATAATAAGGAAACTCAGCATGCGCTACATAGTAACTAATCTAGGTTTTAAGATAAAGAATGGAGATGCCGGGGATTGAACCCGGGGCCTCACACATGCAAAGCGCGCGCTCTACCACTGAGCTACATCCCCTTCTTGCTCTTGGATTTCTCTGCCTTTTTTTTTTTTTTCTTTTGGGGAGGAAGTTTGACTTTTGAGAGAAGTTCTCAGCAGGATTTTGCACTTTGTGGGGATCATTAGGCAACTCAGCATGCGCTACATCGCAACTAGACTCGGTTTTAAGATAAAGATTGGAGATGCCGGGGGTTGAACCCGGGACCTCACACATGCGAAGCGTGCGCTCTACCACTGAGCTACATCCCCCATACTTCACATAAGCAGACCTGTGCTTCTTGTGAGGCGAAAATTCAGGTAGAGGCAAAGTTAGTGCAGCGATCGACCTAGCTGCGTTGTTGTATCCTGAAAGGGAGATGGCCCCTCCGCTATAAAACTCTGATCTGACCTCTCTGCCTTTGGCGAGAACACTAATTGGGAGTCGGTCAGCTGCTGGTTTTCCAGCATACTCGTCCCACAGAAGCCAGCCATACGGCCGCTTTCTTTCGGACAAACCGACATACACACAACCCGAATGTCAGGCAGTTTTTCTTGAACCAGCCGTTGTCTCCTGACATTCGGCCCGTGAGTACCAGGTTAGAGTGTTACCCCCAAGTTTGACTTTAGAGAGAGGAACAAAGGAAAGAATTCCAGGCTGTCTGCTCCACCCTTTTATATGCTAATGGCTTTGGAGGGTGAGGACATGGACGTTTATTGTAAGGGTTGTTTTGGCCAAATGTTTCTCAGGTGTGTGTGCACATGCCGAGGTAGCAGCTGCTTCCCTTGGAGTAGGATAAGTAAGGCTTACTTGGAGATGCCGGGGATTGAACCCAGGGCCTCACACATGCAAAGCGTGCGCTCTACCACTGAGCTACATTCCCTTATCTCGTGGAGGTCTTTGTGCCTTTTTCTCCACAAAGCTTTAAACGATGTTGCAGCCTTTAACCCGGCACCAGGCCTTCACATCTGTGTTCCACTACAAGTACTCAGGGCCTCCTTCACTTCCCAAAAACAACTACGCTTTCATTTTTTTTCTTCCAGGAAGGACTTTTAGCCTTCAGGAGCCAAAAGAAACCCATTTATGTCCGAATTGTGTTTGTCAGTTAGCTGACAACACATCATCTCCCAGCTGCATAAGTGAGCTCTCTTTGTGTCTGTGTCACATCTAATTACTGTGTGGTTCTCACCTGCACGAGCACTAGTCTGAGAGAGGCAGGGATTATGCGAAGTGAAGTTTCTTCTCAGGAGGTGTCAGGTCTCACACTGCAGATAGAGGTCATGCATTAACCCGTGCAAAGCCATGGCGAAAAGCCTCACGTTTCAACACAATAAGATACCGCTGACACAGGAATGTGAAGATTTCCTCTACTATAGGCTATGCGTACAGTTCAACAAATGACACCATTAAACTACATCTTCAGTGCACATCTTATGCAGGAAGGAAGAATTACTATGCCTTTAAAGAGTAACTCCTCTTTTGTTGAGAAAAAAAACAATCCCCTCTGGGTGATCAATGGACATTGCAAGGATTTTAACAAGCTTTGTTGCAGAGTCTTACCTGTTTCTTCTTCTCTGAAGGAATAGCTTTTTGTTGGATCATGTCTTGTGCAGGACCTATTTTAAATGGGAGTGTTTTTTTTTTCTTCACTTTTGACCAGCTGATGCACTTGCAGGGCTCTAGTGAGAAGAATGACAGGACCTGCAGTCCTTTAGAAGCAATTAACCATTTAGGATCAGCTCACCAAATCTGACATTTTTCTTGCAGAGGATGCCTAAAATCTGACTTGTATCTAAGTGCAGACTTCTGGGAAAATCAATGAGCCAATCACACAAACAGGAAGTGAAATCTCTGGGGGGCTGTTCCGTACACCAGTTGTGTACGGAACGCCTCCAAGTTGCCATATTGCATTGAATTTTATAGAAAATGACAGCGCTGCCGATTGAAAAGGAAAGATCATTTTTTCAATAAATGACTAGTGGTGCAATTGCATATACTATATTATTTTTTCTTATTTGCGATCTTTTTTTCTGAGGAAAGTGGAGATACCCTTAAAGCTTCACGTGAACAACAGACAGCCAATGATGTCAACTAGAGGTTCATATATGTGATTAGCATGCTTCCAAGAAAAGCCTGCCTTGCTGATTGTTCCTTACTACTGCCACTCATTTTGACAGCACCCAGCACCCAAGTTTTGAACCCAATTGCAACCACCCCAAAGCAAAGGCTGGAGATGCCAGGGATTGAACCCGGGGCCTCACACATGCAAAGCGTGCGCTCTACCACTGAGCTACATCCCCTGCTTCTTCCTGCTTTTCTGTGCCTTTTTTTTTTTTTTTCTTTTGGGGAGGAAGTTTGACTTTAGAGAGAAGTTCTCAACAGGATTTTGCACTTTGTGGGCATAATAAGGCAACTCAGCATGCGCTACATAGTAACTAATCTAGGTTTTAAGATAAAGAATGGAGATGCCGGGGATTGAACCCGGGGCCTCACACATGCAAAGCGCGCGCTCTACCACTGAGCTACATCCCCTTCTTGCTCTTGGATTTCTCTGCCTTTTTTTTTTTTTTCTTTTCTTTTGGGGAGGAAGTTTGACTTTTGAGAGAAGTTCTCAGCAGGATTTTGCACTTTGTGGGGATCATTAGGCAACTCAGCATGCGCTACATCGCAACTAGACTCGGTTTTAAGATAAAGATTGGAGATGCCGGGGGTTGAACCCGGGACCTCACACATGCGAAGCGTGCGCTCTACCACTGAGCTACATCCCCCATACTTCACATAAGCAGACCTGTGCTTCTTGTGAGGCGAAAATTCAGGTAGAGGCAAAGTTAGTGCAGCGATCGACCTAGCTGCATTGTTGTATCCTGAAAGGGAGATGGCCCCTCCGCTATAAAACTCTGATCTGACCTCTCTGCCTTTGGCCGAGAACACTAATTGGGAGTCGGTCAGCTGCTGGTTTTCCAGCATACTCGTCCCACAGAAGCCAGCCATACGGCCGCTTTCTTTCGGACAAACCGACATACACACAAGCCGAATGTCAGGCAGTTTTTCTTGAACCAGCCGTTGTCTCCTGACATTCGGCCCGTGAGTACCAGGTTAGAGTGTTACCCCCAAGTTTGACTTTAGAGAGAGGAACAAAGGAAAGAATTCCAGGCTGTCTGCTCCACCCTTTTATATGCTAATGGCTTTGGAGGGTGAGGACATGGACGTTTATTGTAAGGGTTGTTTTGGCCAAATGTTTCTCAGGTGTGTGTGCACATGCCGAGGTAGCAGCTGCTTCCCTTGGAGTAGGATAAGTAAGGCTTACTTGGAGATGCCGGGGATTGAACCCGGGGCCTCACACATGCAAAGCGTGCGCTCTACCACTGAGCTACATCCCCTTATCTCGTGGAGGTCTTTGTGCCTTTTTCTCCACAAAGCTTTAAACGATGTTGCAGCCTTTAACCCGGCACCAGGCCTTCACATCTGTGCTCCACTACAAGTACTCAGGGCCTCCTTCACTTCCCAAAAACAACTACGCTTTCATTTTTTTTCTTCCAGGAAGGACTTTTAGCCTTCAGGAGCCAAAAGAAACCCATTTATGTCCGAATTGTGTTTGTCAGTTAGCTGACAACACATCATCTCCCAGCTGCATAAGTGAGCTCTCTTTGTGTCTGTGTCACATCTAATTACTGTGTGGTTCTCACCTGCACGAGCACTAGTCTGAGAGAGGCAGGGATTATGCGAAGTGAAGTTTCTTCTCAGGAGGTGTCAGGTCTCACACTGCAGATAGAGGTCATGCATTAACCCGTGCAAAGCCATGGCGAAAAGCCTCACGTTTCAACACAATAAGATACCGCTGACACAGGAATGTGAAGATTTCCTCTACTATAGGCTATGCGTACAGTTCAACAAATGACACCATTAAACTACATCTTCAGTGCACATCTTATGCAGGAAGGAAGAATTACTATGCCTTTAAAGAGTAACTCCTCTTTTGTTGAGAAAAAAAACAATCCCCTCTGGGTGATCAATGGACATTGCAAGGATTTTAACAAGCTTTGTTGCAGAGTCTTACCTGTTTCTTCTTCTCTGAAGGAATAGCTTTTTGTTGGATCATGTCTTGTGCAGGACCTATTTTAAATGGGAGTGTTTTTTTTTTCTTCACTTTTGACCAGCTGATGCACTTGCAGGGCTCTAGTGAGAAGAATGACAGGACCTGCAGTCCTTTAGAAGCAATTAACCATTTAGGATCAGCTCACCAAATCTGACATTTTTCTTGCAGAGGATGCCTAAAATCTGACTTGTATCTAAGTGCAGACTTCTGGGAAAATCAATGAGCCAATCACACAAACAGGAAGTGAAATCTCTGGGGGGCTGTTCCGTACACCAGTTGTGTACGGAACGCCTCCAAGTTGCCATATTGCATTGAATTTTATAGAAAATGACAGCGCTGCCGATTGAAAAGGAAAGATCATTTTTTCAATAAATGACTAGTGGTGCAATTGCATATACTATATTATTTTTTCTTATTTGCGATCTTTTTTTCTGAGGAAAGTGGAGATACCCTTAAAGCTTCACGTGAACAACAGACAGCCAATGATGTCAACTAGAGGTTCATATATGTGATTAGCATGCTTCCAAGAAAAGCCTGCCTTGCTGATTGTTCCTTACTACTGCCACTCATTTTGACAGCAGCCAGCACCCAAGTTTTGAACCCAATTGCAACCACCCCAAAGCAAAGGCTGGAGATGCCAGGGATTGAACCCGGGGCCTCACACATGCAAAGCGTGCGCTCTACCACTGAGCTACATCCCCTGCTTCTTCCTGCTTTTCTGTGCCTTTTTTTTTTTTTTCTTTTGGGGAGGAAGTTTGACTTTAAAGAGAAGTTCTCAACAGGATTTTGCACTTTGTGGGCATAATAAGGCAACTCAGCATGCGCTACATAGTAACTAATCTAGGTTTTAAGATAAAGAATGGAGATGCCGGGGATTGAACCCGGGGCCTCACACATGCAAAGCGCGCGCTCTACCACTGAGCTACATCCCCTTCTTGCTCTTGGATTTCTCTGCCTTTTTTTTTTTTTTTCTTTTGGGGAGGAAGTTTGACTTTTGAGAGAAGTTCTCAGCAGGATTTTGCACTTTGTGGGGATCATTAGGCAACTCAGCATGCGCTACATCGCAACTAGACTCGGTTTTAAGATAAAGATTGGAGATGCCGGGGGTTGAACCCGGGACCTCACACATGCGAAGCGTGCGCTCTACCACTGAGCTACATCCCCCATGCTTCACATAAGCAGACCTGTGCTTCTTGTGAGGCGAAAATTCAGGTAGAGGCAAAGTTAGTGCAGCGATCGACCTAGCTGCATTGTTGTATCCTGAAAGGGAGATGGCCCCTCCGCTATAAAACTCTGATCTGACCTCTCTGCCTTTGGCCGAGAACACTAATTGGGAGTCGGTCAGCTGCTGGTTTTCCAGCATACTCGTCCCACAGAAGCCAGCCATACGGCCGCTTTCTTTCGGACAGACCGACATACACACAACCCGAATGTCAGGCAGTTTTTCTTGAACCAGCCGTTGTCTCCTGACATTCGGCCCGTGAGTACCAGGTTAGAGTGTTACCCCCAAGTTTGACTTTAGAGAGAGGAACAAAGGAAAGAATTCCAGGCTGTCTGCTCCACCCTTTTATATGCTAATGGCTTTGGAGGGTGAGGACATGGACGTTTATTGTAAGGGTTGTTTTGGCCAAATGTTTCTCAGGTGTGTGTGCACATGCCGAGGTAGCAGCTGCTTCCCTTGGAGTAGGATAAGTAAGGCTTACTTGGAGATGCCGGGGATTGAACCCGGGGCCTCACACATGCAAAGCGTGCGCTCTACCACTGAGCTACATCCCCTTATCTCGTGGAGGTCTTTGTGCCTTTTTCTCCACAAAGCTTTAAACGATGTTGCAGCCTTTAACCCGGCACCAGGCCTTCACATCTGTGTTCCACTACAAGTACTCAGGGCCTCCTTCACTTCCCAAAAACAACTACGCTTTCATTTTTTTTCTTCCAGGAAGGACTTTTAGCCTTCAGGAGCCAAAAGAAACCCATTTATGTCCGAATTGTGTTTGTCAGTTAGCTGACAACACATCATCTCCCAGCTGCATAAGTGAGCTCTCTTTGTGTCTGTGTCACATCTAATTACTGTGTGGTTCTCACCTGCACGAGCACTAGTCTGAGAGAGGCAGGGATTATGCGAAGTGAAGTTTCTTCTCAGGAGGTGTCAGGTCTCACACTGCAGATAGAGGTCATGCATTAACCCGTGCAAAGCCATGGCGAAAAGCCTCACGTTTCAACACAATAAGATACCGCTGACACAGGAATGTGAAGATTTCCTCTACTATAGGCTATGCGTACAGTTCAACAAATGACACCATTAAACTACATCTTCAGTGCACATCTTATGCAGGAAGGAAGAATTACTATGCCTTTAAAGAGTAACTCCTCTTTTGTTGAGAAAAAAAACAATCCCCTCTGGGTGATCAATGGACATTGCAAGGATTTTAACAAGCTTTGTTGCAGAGTCTTACCTGTTTCTTCTTCTCTGAAGGAATAGCTTTTTGTTGGATCATGTCTTGTGCAGGACCTATTTTAAATGGGAGTGTTTTTTTTTTTCTTCACTTTTGACCAGCTGATGCACTTGCAGGGCTCTAGTGAGAAGAATGACAGGACCTGCAGTCCTTTAGAAGCAATTAACCATTTAGGATCAGCTCACCAAATCTGACATTTTTCTTGCAGAGGATGCCTAAAATCTGACTTGTATCTAAGTGCAGACTTCTGGGAAAATCAATGAGCCAATCACACAAACAGGAAGTGAAATCTCTGGGGGGCTGTTCCGTACACCAGTTGTGTACGGAACGCCTCCAAGTTGCCATATTGCATTGAATTTTATAGAAAATGACAGCGCTGCCGATTGAAAAGGAAAGATCATTTTTTCAATAAATGACTAGTGGTGCAATTGCATATACTATATTATTTTTTCTTATTTGCGATCTTTTTTTCTGAGGAAAGTGGAGATACCCTTAAAGCTTCACGTGAACAACAGACAGCCAATGATGTCAACTAGAGGTTCATATATGTGATTAGCATGCTTCCAAGAAAAGCCTGCCTTGCTGATTGTTCCTTACTACTGCCACTCATTTTGACAGCACCCAGCACCCAAGTTTTGAACCCAATTGCAACCACCCCAAAGCAAAGGCTGGAGATGCCAGGGATTGAACCCGGGGCCTCACACATGCAAAGCGTGCGCTCTACCACTGAGCTACATCCCCTGCTTCTTCCTGCTTTTCTGTGCCTTTTTTTTTTTTTTCTTTTGGGGAGGAAGTTTGACTTTAAAGAGAAGTTCTCAACAGGATTTTGCACTTTGTGGGCATAATAAGGCAACTCAGCATGCGCTACATAGTAACTAATCTAGGTTTTAAGATAAAGAATGGAGATGCCGGGGATTGAACCCGGGGCCTCACACATGCAAAGCGCGCGCTCTACCACTGAGCTACATCTCCTTCTTGCTCTTGGCTTTCTCTGCCTTTTTTTTTTTTTTCTTTTGGGGAGGAAGTTTGACTTTTGAGAGAAGTTCTCAGCAGGATTTTGCACTTTGTGGGGATCATTAGGCAACTCAGCATGCGCTACATCGCAACTAGACTCGGTTTTAAGATAAAGATTGGAGATGCCGGGGGTTGAACCCGGGACCTCACACATGCGAAGCGTGCGCTCTACCACTGAGCTACATCCCCCATACTTCACATAAGCAGACCTGTGCTTCTTGTGAGGCGAAAATTCAGGTAGAGGCAAAGTTAGTGCAGCTATCGACCTAGCTGCATTGTTGTATCCTGAAAGGGAGATGGCCCCTCCGCTATAAAACTCTGATCTGACCTCTCTGCCTTTGGCCGAGAACACTAATTGGGAGTCGGTCAGCTGCTGGTTTTCCAGCATACTCGTCCCACAGAAGCCAGCCATACGGCCGCTTTCTTTCGGACAGACCGACATACACACAACCCGAATGTCAGGAGTTTTTCTTGAACCAGCCGTTGTCTCCTGACATTCGGCCCGTGAGTACCAGGTTAGAGTGTTACCCCCAAGTTTGACTTTAGAGAGAGGAACAAAGGAAAGAATTCCAGGCTGTCTGCTCCACCCTTTTATATGCTAATGGCTTTGGAGGGTGAGGACATGGACGTTTATTGTAAGGGTTGTTTTGGCCAAATGTTTCTCAGGTGTGTGTGCACATGCCGAGGTAGCAGCTGCTTCCCTTGGAGTAGGATAAGTAAGGCTTACTTGGAGATGCCGGGGATTGAACCCGGGGCCTCACACATGCAAAGCGTGCGCTCTACCACTGAGCTACATCCCCTTATCTCGTGCAGGTCTTTGTGCCTTTTTCTCCACAAAGCTTTAAACGATGTTGCAGCCTTTAACCCGGCACCAGGCCTTCACATCTGTGCTCCACTACAAGTACTCAGGGCCTCCTTCACTTCCCAAAAACAACTACGCTTTCATTTTTTTTCTTCCAGGAAGGACTTTTAGCCTTCAGGAGCCAAAAGAAACCCATTTATGTCCGAATTGTGTTTGTCAGTTAGCTGACAACACATCATCTCCCAGCTGCATAAGTGAGCTCTCTTTGTGTCTGTGTCACATCTAATTACTGTGTGGTTCTCACCTGCACGAGCACTAGTCTGAGAGAGGCAGGGATTATGCGAAGTGAAGTTTCTTCTCAGGAGGTGTCAGGTCTCACACTGCAGATAGAGGTCATGCATTAACCCGTGCAAAGCCATGGCGAAAAGCCTCACGTTTCAACACAATAAGATACCGCTGACACAGGAATGTGAAGATTTCCTCTACTATAGGCTATGCGTACAGTTCAACAAATGACACCATTAAACTACATCTTCAGTGCACATCTTATGCAGGAAGGAAGATTTACTATGCCTTTAAAGAGTAACTCCTCTTTTGTTGAGAAAAAAAACAATCCCCTCTGGGTGATCAATGGACATTGCAAGGATTTTAACAAGCTTTGTTGCAGAGTCTTACCTGTTTCTTCTTCTCTGAAGGAATAGCTTTTTGTTGGATCATGTCTTGTGCAGGACCTATTTTAAATGGGAGTGTTTCTTTTTTTTTTCTTCACTTTTGACCAGCTGATGCACTTGCAGGGCTCTAGTGAGAAGAATGACAGGACCTGCAGTCCTTTAGAAGCAATTAACCATTTAGGATCAGCTCACCAAATCTGACATTTTTCTTGCAGAGGATGCCTAAAATCTGACTTGTATCTAAGTGCAGACTTCTGGGAAAATCAATGAGCCAATCACACAAACAGGAAGTGAAATCTCTGGGGGGCTGTTCCGTACACCAGTTGTGTACGGAACGCCTCCAAGTTGCCATATTGCATTGAATTTTATAGAAAATGACAGCGCTGCCGATTGAAAAGGAAAGATCATTTTTTCAATAAATGACTAGTGGTGCAATTGCATATACTATATTATTTTTTCTTGTTTGCGATCTTTTTTTCTGAGGAAAGTGGAGATACCCTTAAAGCTTCACGTGAACAACAGACAGCCAATGATGTCAACTAGAGGTTCATATATGTGATTAGCATGCTTCCAAGAAAAGCCTGCCTTGCTGATTGTTCCTTACTACTGCCACTCATTTTGACAGCACCCAGCACCCAAGTTTTGAACCCAATTGCAACCACCCCAAAGCAAAGGCTGGAGATGCCAGGGATTGAACCCGGGGCCTCACACATGCAAAGCGTGCGCTCTACCACTGAGCTACATCCCCTGCTTCTTCCTGCTTTTCTGTGCCTTTTTTTTTTTTTCTTTTGGGGAGGAAGTTTGACTTTAGAGAGAAGTTCTCAACAGGATTTTGCACTTTGTGGGCATAATAAGGCAACTCAGCATGCGCTACATAGTAACTAATCTAGGTTTTAAGATAAAGAATGGAGATGCCGGGGATTGAACCCGGGGCCTCACACATGCAAAGCGCACGCTCTACCACTGAGCTACATCCCCTTCTTGCTCTTGGATTTCTCTGCCTTTTTTTTTTTTTTCTTTTGGGGAGGAAGTTTGACTTTTGAGAGAAGTTCTCAGCAGGATTTTGCACTTTGTGGGGATCATTAGGCAACTCAGCATGCGCTACATCGCAACTAGACTCGGTTTTAAGATAAAGATTGGAGATGCCGGGGGTTGAACCCGGGACCTCACACATGCGAAGCGTGCGCTCTACCACTGAGCTACATCCCCCATACTTCACATAAGCAGACCTGTGCTTCTTGTGAGGCGAAAATTCAACTAGAGGCAAAGTTAGTGCAGCGATCGACCTAGCTGCGTTGTTGTATCCTGAAAGGGAGATGGCCCCTCCGCTATAAAACTCTGATCTGACCTCTCTGCCTTTGGCCGAGAACACTAATTGGGAGTCGGTCAGCTGCTGGTTTTCCAGCATACTCGTCCCACAGAAGCCAGCCATACGGCCGCTTTCTTTCGGACAGACCGACATACACACAACCCGAATGTCAGGCAGTTTTTCTTGAACCAGCCGTTGTCTCCTGACATTCGGCCCGTGAGTACCAGGTTAGAGTGTTACCCCCAAGTTTGACTTTAGAGAGAGGAACAAAGGAAAGAATTCCAGGCTGTCTGCTCCACCCTTTTATATGCTAATGGCTTTGGAGGGTGAGGACATGGACGTTTATTGTAAGGGTTGTTTTGGCCAAATGTTTCTCAGGTGTGTGTGCACATGCCGAGGTAGCAGCTGCTTCCCTTGGAGTAGGATAAGTAAGGCTTACTTGGAGATGCCGGGGATTGAACCCGGGGCCTCACACATGCAAAGCGTGCGCTCTACCACTGAGCTACATCCCCTTATCTCATGGAGGTCTTTGTGCCTTTTTCTCCACAAAGCTTTAAACGATGTAGCAGCCTTTAACCCGGCACCAGGCCTTCACATCTGTGTTCCACTACAAGTACTCAGGGCCTCCTTCACTTCCCAAAAACAACTACGCTTTCATTTTTTTTCTTCCAGGAAGGACTTTTAGCCTTCAGGAGCCAAAAGAAACCCATTTATGTCCGAATTGTGTTTGTCAGTTAGCTGACAACACATCATCTCCCAGCTGCATAAGTGAGCTCTCTTTGTGTCTGTGTCACATCTAATTACTGTGTGGTTCTCACCTGCACGAGCACTAGTCTGAGAGAGGCAGGGATTATGCGAAGTGAAGTTTCTTCTCAGGAGGTGTCAGGTCTCACACTGCAGATAGAGGTCATGCATTAACCCGTGCAAAGCCATGGCGAAAAGCCTCACGTTTCAACACAATAAGATACCGCTGACACAGGAATGTGAAGATTTCCTCTACTATAGGCTATGCGTACAGTTCAACAAATGACACCATTAAACTACATCTTCAGTGCACATCTTATGCAGGAAGGAAGATTTACTATGCCTTTAAAGAGTAACTCCTCTTTTGTTGAGAAAAAAAACAATCCCCTCTGGGTGATCAATGGACATTGCAAGGATTTTAACAAGCTTTGTTGCAGAGTCTTACCTGTTTCTTCTTCTCTGAAGGAATAGCTTTTTGTTGGATCATGTCTTGTGCAGGACCTATTTTAAATGGGAGTGTTTTTTTTTTTTTTTTTCTTCACTTTTGACCAGCTGATGCACTTGCAGGGCTCTAGTGAGAAGAATGACAGGACCTGCAGTCCTTTAGAAGCAATTAACCATTTAGGATAAGCTCACCAAATCTGACATTTTTCTTGCAGAGGATGCCTAAAATCTGACTTGTATCTAAGTGCAGACTTCTGGGAAAATCAATGAGCCAATCACACAAACAGGAAGTGAAATCTCTGGGGGGCTGTTCCGTACACCAGTTGTGTACGGAACGCCTCCAAGTTGCCATATTGCATTGAATTTTATAGAAAATGACAGCGCTGCCGATTGAAAAGGAAAGATCATTTTTTAAATAAATGACTAGTGGTGCAATTGCATATAGTTTATTATTTTTTCTTATTTGCGATCTTTTTTTCTGAGGAAAGTGGAGATACCCTTAAAGCTTCACGTGAACAACAGACAGCCAATGATGTCAACTAGAGGTTCATATATGTGATTAGCATGCTTCCAAGAAAAGCCTGCCTTGCTGATTGTTCCTTACTACTGCCACTCATTTTGACAGCACCCAGCACCCAAGTTTTGAACCCAATTGCAACCACCCCAAAGCAAAGGCTGGAGATGCCAGGGATTGAACCCGGGGCCTCACACATGCAAAGCGTGCGCTCTACCACTGAGCTACATCCCCTGCTTCTTCCTGCTTTTCTGTGCCTTTTTTTTTTTTTCTTTTGGGGAGGAAGTTTGACTTTAGAGAGAAGTTCTCAACAGGATTTTGCACTTTGTGGGCATAATAAGGCAACTCAGCATGCGCTACATAGTAACTAATCTAGGTTTTAAGATAAAGAATGGAGATGCCGGGGATTGAACCCGGGGCCTCACACATGCAAAGCGCGCGCTCTACCACTGAGCTACATCCCCTTCTTGCTCTTGGATTTCTCTGCCTTTTTTTTTTTTTTCTTTTGGGGAGGAAGTTTGACTTTTGAGAGAAGTTCTCAGCAGGATTTTGCACTTTGTGGGGATCATTAGGCAACTCAGCATGCGCTACATCGCAACTAGACTCGGTTTTAAGATAAAGATTGGAGATGCCGGGGGTTGAACCCGGGACCTCACACATGCGAAGCGTGCGCTCTACCACTGAGCTACATCCCCCATACTTCACATAAGCAGACCTGTGCTTCTTGTGAGGCGAAAATTCAGGTAGAGGCAAAGTTAGTGCAGCGATCGACCTAGCTGCGTTGTTGTATCCTGAAAGGGAGACGGCCCCTCCGCTATAAAACTCTGATCTGACCTCTCTGCCTTTGGCCGAGAACACTAATTGGGAGTCGGTCAGCTGCTGGTTTTCCAGCATACTCGTCCCACAGAAGCCAGCCATACGGCCGCTTTCTTTCGGACAGACCGACATACACACAACCCGAATGTCAGGCAGTTTTTCTTGAACCAGCCGTTGTCTCCTGACATTCGGCCCGTGAGTACCAGGTTAGAGTGTTACCCCCAAGTTTGACTTATTGCATTGAATTTTATAGAAAATGACAGCGCTGCCGATTGAAAAGGAAAGATCATTTTTTAAATAAATGACTAGTGGTGCAATTGCATATACTATATTATTTTTTCTTATTTGCGATCTTTTTTTCTGAGGAAAGTGGAGATACCCTTAAAGCTTCACGTGAACAACAGACAGCCAATGATGTCAACTAGAGGTTCATATATGTGATTAGCATGCTTCCAAGAAAAGCCTGCCTTGCTGATTGTTCCTTACTACTGCCACTCATTTTGACAGCAGCCAGCACCCAAGTTTTGAACCCAATTGCAACCACCCCAAAGCAAAGGCTGGAGATGCCAGGGATTGAACCCGGGGCCTCACACATGCAAAGCGTGCGCTCTACCACTGAGCTACATCCCCTGCTTCTTCCTGCTTTTCTGTGCCTTTTTTTTTTTTTTTCTTTTGGGGAGGAAGTTTGACTTTTGAGAGAAGTTCTCAACAGGATTTTGCACTTTGTGGGGATCATTAGGCAACTCAGCATGCGCTACATCGCAACTAGACTCGGTTTTAAGATAAAGATTGGAGATGCCGGGGGTTGAACCCAGGACCTCACACATGCGAAGCGTGCGCTCTACCACTGAGCTACATCCCCCATACTTCACATAAGCAGACCTGTGCTCCTTGTGAGGCGAAAATTCAGGTAGAGGCAAAGTTAGTGCAGTGATCGACCTAGCTGCGTTGTTGTATCCTGAAAGGGAGATGGCCCCTCCGCTATAAAACTCTGATCTGACCTCTCTGCCTTTGGCCAAGAACACTAATTGGGAGTCGGTCAGCTGCTGGTTTTCCAGCATACTCGTCCCACAGAAGCCAGCCATACGGCCGCTTTCTTTCGGACAGACCGACATACACACAACCCGAATGTCAGGCAGTTTTTCTTGAACCAGCCGTTGTCTCCTGACATTCGGCCCGTGAGTACCAGGTTAGAGTGTTACCCCCAAGTTTGACTTTAGAGAGAGGAACAAAGGAAAGAATTCCAGGCTGTCTGCTCCACCCTTTTATATGCTAATGGCTTTGGAGGGTGAGGACATGGACGTTTATTGTAAGGGTTGTTTTGGCCAAATGTTTCTCAGGTGTGTGTGCACATGCCGAGGTAGCAGCTGCTTCCCTTGGAGTAGGATAAGTAAGGCTTACTTGGAGATGCCGGGGATTGAACCCGGTGCCTCACACATGCAAAGCGTGCGCTCTACCACTGAGCTACATCCCCTTATCTCGTGGAGGTCTTTGTGCCTTTTTCTCCACAAAGCTTTAAACGATGTTGCAGCCTTTAACCCGGCACCAGGCCTTCACATCTGTGTTCCACTACAAGTACTCAGGGCCTCCTTCACTTCCCAAAAACAACTACGCTTTCATTTTTTTTCTTCCAGGAAGGACTTTTAGCCTTCAGGAGCCAAAAGAAACCCATTTATGTCCGAATCGTGTTTGTCAGTTAGCTGACAACACATCATCTCCCAGCTGCATAAGTGAGCTCTCTTTGTGTCTGTGTCACATCTAATTACTGTGTGGTTCTCACCTGCACGAGCACTAGTCTGAGAGAGGCAGGGATTATGCGAAGTGAAGTTTCTTCTCAGGAGGTGTCAGGTCTCACACTGCAGATAGAGGTCATGCATTAACCCGTGCAAAGCCATGGCGAAAAGCCTCACGTTTCAACACAATAAGATACCGCTGACACAGGAATGTGAAGATTTCCTCTACTATAGGCTATGCGTACAGTTCAACAAATGACACCATTAAACTACATCTTCAGTGCACATCTTATGCAGGAAGGAAGATTTACTATGCCTTTAAAGAGTAACTCCTCTTTTGTTGAGAAAAAAAACAATCCCCTCTGGGTGATCAATGGACATTGCAAGGATTTTAACAAGCTTTGTTGCAGAGTCTTACCTGTTTCTTCTTCTCTGAAGGAATAGCTTTTTGTTGGATCATGTCTTGTGCAGGACCTATTTTAAATGGGAGTGTTTTTTTTTTTTTTTTCTTCACTTTTGACCAGCTGATGCACTTGCAGGGCTCTAGTGAGAAGAATGACAGGACCTGCAGTCCTTTAGAAGCAATTAACCATTTAGGATCAGCTCACCAAATCTGACATTTTTCTTGCAGAGGATGCCTAAAATCTGACTTGTATCTAAGTGCAGACTTCTGGGAAAATCAATGAGCCAATCACACAAACAGGAAGTGAAATCTCTGGGGGGCTGTTCCGTACACCAGTTGTGTACGGAACGCCTCCAAGTTGCCATATTGCATTGAATTTTATAGAAAATGACAGCGCTGCCGATTGAAAAGGAAAGATCATTTTTTAAATAAATGACTAGTGGTGCAATTGCATATACTATATTATTTTTTCTTGTTTGCGATCTTTTTTTCTGAGGAAAGTGGAGATACCCTTAAAGCTTCACGTGAACAACAGACAGCCAATGATGTCAACTAGAGGTTCATATATGTGATTAGCATGCTTCCAAGAAAAGCCTGCCTTGCTGATTGTTCCTTACTGCTGCCACTCATTTTGACAGCACCCAGCACCCAAGTTTTGAACCCAATTGCAACCACCCCAAAGCAAAGGCTGGAGATGCCAGGGATTGAACACGGGGCCTCACACATGCAAAGCGTGCGCTCTACCACTGAGCTACATCCCCTGCTTCTTCCTGCTTTTCTGTGCCTTTTTTTTTTTTTCTTTTGGGGAGGAAGTTTGACTTTAGAGAGAAGTTCTCAACAGGATTTTGCACTTTGTGGGCATAATAAGGCAACTCAGCATGCGCTACATAGTAACTAATCTAGGTTTTAAGATAAAGAATGGAGATGCCGGGGATTGAACCCGGGGCCTCACACATGCAAAGCGCGCGCTCTACCACTGAGCTACATCCCCTTCTTGCTCTTGGATTTCTCTGCCTTTTTTTTTTTTTCTTTTGGGGAGGAAGTTTGACTTTTGAGAGAAGTTCTCAGCAGGATTTTGCACTTTGTGGGGATCATTAGGCAACTCAGCATGCGCTACATCGCAACTAGACTCGGTTTTAAGATAAAGATTGGAGATGCCGGGGGTTGAACCCAGGACCTCACACATGCGAAGCGTGCGCTCTACCACTGAGCTACATCCCCCATACTTCACATAAGCAGACCTGTGCTTCTTGTGAGGCGAAAATTCAACTAGAGGCAAAGTTAGTGCAGCGATCGACCTAGCTGCGTTGTTGTATCCTGAAAGGGAGATGGCCCCTCCGCTATAAAACTCTGATCTGACCTCTCTGCCTTTGGCCGAGAACACTAATTGGGAGTCGGTCAGCTGCTGGTTTTCCAGCATACTCGTCCCACAGAAGCCAGCCATACGGCCGCTTTCTTTCGGACAGACCGACATACACACAACCCGAATGTCAGGCAGTTTTTCTTGAACCAGCCGTTGTCTCCTGACATTCGGCCCGTGAGTACCAGGTTAGAGTGTTACCCCCAAGTTTGACTTTAGAGAGAGGAACAAAGGAAAGAATTCCAGGCTGTCTGCTCCACCCTTTTATATGCTAATGGCTTTGGAGGGTGAGGACATGGACGTTTATTGTAAGGGTTGTTTTGGCCAAATGTTTCTCAGGTGTGTGTGCACATGCCGAGGTAGCAGCTGCTTCCCTTGGAGTAGGATAAGTAAGGCTTACTTGGAGATGCCGGGGATTGAACCCGGGGCCTCACACATGCAAAGCGTGCGCTCTACCACTGAGCTACATCCCCTTATCTCATGGAGGTCTTTGTGCCTTTTTCTCCACAAAGCTTTAAACGATGTAGCAGCCTTTAACCCGGCACCAGGCCTTCACATCTGTGTTCCACTACAAGTACTCAGGGCCTCCTTCACTTCCCAAAAACAACTACGCTTTCATTTTTTTTCTTCCAGGAAGGACTTTTAGCCTTCAGGAGCCAAAAGAAACCCATTTATGTCCGAATTGTGTTTGTCAGTTAGCTGACAACACATCATCTCCCAGCTGCATAAGTGAGCTCTCTTTGTGTCTGTGTCACATCTAATTACTGTGTGGTTCTCACCTGCACGAGCACTAGTCTGAGAGAGGCAGGGATTATGCGAAGTGAAGTTTCTTCTCAGGAGGTGTCAGGTCTCACACTGCAGATAGAGGTCATGCATTAACCCGTGCAAAGCCATGGCGAAAAGCCTCACGTTTCAACACAATAAGATACCGCTGACACAGGAATGTGAAGATTTCCTCTACTATAGGCTATGCGTACAGTTCAACAAATGACACCATTAAACTACATCTTCAGTGCACATCTTATGCAGGAAGGAAGATTTACTATGCCTTTAAAGAGTAACTCCTCTTTTGTTGAGAAAAAAAACAATCCCCTCTGGGTGATCAATGGACATTGCAAGGATTTTAACAAGCTTTGTTGCAGAGTCTTACCTGTTTCTTCTTCTCTGAAGGAATAGCTTTTTGTTGGATCATGTCTTGTGCAGGACCTATTTTAAATGGGAGTGTTTTTTTTTTTTTTTTCTTCACTTTTGACCAGCTGATGCACTTGCAGGGCTCTAGTGAGAAGAATGACAGGACCTGCAGTCCTTTAGAAGCAATTAACCATTTAGGATAAGCTCACCAAATCTGACATTTTTCTTGCAGAGGATGCCTAAAATCTGACTTGTATCTAAGTGCAGACTTCTGGGAAAATCAATGAGCCAATCACACAAACAGGAAGTGAAATCTCTGGGGGGCTGTTCCGTACACCAGTTGTGTACGGAACGCCTCCAAGTTGCCATATTGCATTGAATTTTATAGAAAATGACAGCGCTGCCGATTGAAAAGGAAAGATCATTTTTTAAATAAATGACTAGTGGTGCAATTGCATATAGTTTATTATTTTTTCTTATTTGCGATCTTTTTTTCTGAGGAAAGTGGAGATACCCTTAAAGCTTCACGTGAACAACAGACAGCCAATGATGTCAACTAGAGGTTCATATATGTGATTAGCATGCTTCCAAGAAAAGCCTGCCTTGCTGATTGTTCCTTACTACTGCCACTCATTTTGACAGCACCCAGCACCCAAGTTTTGAACCCAATTGCAACCACCCCAAAGCAAAGGCTGGAGATGCCAGGGATTGAACCCGGGGCCTCACACATGCAAAGCGTGCGCTCTACCACTGAGCTACATCCCCTGCTTCTTCCTGCTTTTCTGTGCCTTCTTTTTTTTTTTTTTTTTTTCTTTTGGGGAGGAAGTTTGACTTTAGAGAGAAGTTCTCAACAGGATTTTGCACTTTGTGGGCATAATAAGGCAACTCAGCATGCGCTACATAGTAACTAATCTAGGTTTTAAGATAAAGAATGGAGATGCCGGGGATTGAACCCGGGGCCTCACACATGCAAAGCGCGCGCTCTACCACTTCTTGCTCTTGGATTTCTCTGCCTTTTTTTTTTTTTTCTTTTGGGGAGGAAGTTTGACTTTTGAGAGAAGTTCTCAGCAGGATTTTGCACTTTGTGGGGATCATTAGGCAACTCAGCATGCGCTACATCGCAACTAGACTCGGTTTTAAGATAAAGATTGGAGATGCCAGGGGTTGAACCCGGGACCTCACACATGCGAAGCGTGCGCTCTACCACTGAGCTACATCCCCCATACTTCACATAAGCAGACCTGTGCTTCTTGTGAGGCGAAAATTCAGGTAGAGGCAAAGTTAGTGCAGCGATCGACCTAGCTGCGTTGTTGTATCCTGAAAGGGAGATGGCCCCTCCGCTATAAAACTCTGATCTGACCTCTCTGCCTTTGGCCGAGAACACTAATTGGGAGTCGGTCAGCTGCTGGTTTTCCAGCATACTCGTCCCACAGAAGCCAGCCATACGGCCGCTTTCTTTCGGACAGACCGACATACACACAACCCGAATGTCAGGCAGTTTTTCTTGAACCAGCCGTTGTCTCCTGACATTCGGCCCGTGAGTACCAGGTTAGAGTGTTACCCCCAAGTTTGACTTTAGAGAGAGGAACAAAGGAAAGAATTCCAGGCTGTCTGCTCCACCCTTTTATATGCTAATGGCTTTGGAGGGTGAGGACATGGACGTTTATTGTAAGGGTTGTTTTGGCCAAATGTTTCTCAGGTGTGTGTGCACATGCCGAGGTAGCAGCTGCTTCCCTTGGAGTAGGATAAGTAAGGCTTACTTGGAGATGCCGGGGATTGAACCCGGGGCCTCACACATGCAAAGCGTGCGCTCTACCACTGAGCTACATCCCCTTATCTTGTGGAGGTCTTTGTGCCTTTTTCTCCACAAAGCTTTAAACGATGTTGCAGCCTTTAACCCGGCACCAGGCCTTCACATCTGTGTTCCACTACAAGTACTCAGGGCCTCCTTCACTTCCCAAAAACAACTACGCTTTCATTTTTTTCCTTCCAGGAAGGACTTTTAGCCTTCAGGAGCCAAAAGAAACCCATTTATGTCCGAATTGTGTTTGTCAGTTAGCTGACAACACATCATCTCCCAGCTGCATAAGTGAGCTCTCTTTGTGTCTGTGTCACATCTAATTACTGTGTGGTTCTCACCTGCACGAGCACTAGTCTGAGAGAGGCAGGGATTATGCGAAGTGAAGTTTCTTCTCAGGAGGTGTCAGGTCTCACACTGCAGATAGAGGTGATGCATTAACCCGTGCAAAGCCATGGCGAAAAGCCTCACGTTTCAACACAATAAGATACCGCTGACACAGGAATGTGAAGATTTCCTCTACTATAGGCTATGCGTACAGTTCAACAAATGACACCATTAAACTACATCTTCAGTGCACATCTTATGCAGGAAGGAAGATTTACTATGCCTTTAAAGAGTAACTCCTCTTTTGTTGAGAAAAAAAACAATCCCCTCTGGGTGATCAATGGACATTGCAAGGATTTTAACAAGCTTTGTTGCAGAGTCTTACCTGTTTCTTCTTCTCTGAAGGAATAGCTTTTTGTTGGATCATGTCTTGTGCAGGACCTATTTTAAATGGGAGTGTTTTTTTTTTTTTTTTTTCTTCACTTTTGACCAGCTGATGCACTTGCAGGGCTCTAGTGAGAAGAATGACAGGACCTGCAGTCCTTTAGAAGCAATTAACCATTTAGGATCAGCTCACCAAATCTGACATTTTTCTTGCAGAGGATGCCTAAAATCTGACTTGTATCTAAGTGCAGACTTCTGGGAAAATCAATGAGCCAATCACACAAACAGGAAGTGAAATCTCTGGGGGGCTGTTCCGTACACCAGTTGTGTACGGAACGCCTCCAAGTTGCCATATTGCATTGAATTTTATAGAAAATGACAGCGCTGCCGATTGAAAAGGAAAGATCATTTTTTAAATAAATGACTAGTGGTGCAATTGCATATACTATATTATTTTTTCTTATTTGCGATCTTTTTTTCTGAGGAAAGTGGAGATACCCTTAAAGCTTCACGTGAACAACAGACAGCCAATGATGTCAACTAGAGGTTCATATATGTGATTAGCATGCTTCCAAGAAAAGCCTGCCTTGCTGATTGTTCCTTACTACTGCCACTCATTTTGACAGCACCCAGCACCCAAGTTTTGAACCCAATTGCAACCACCCCAAAGCAAAGGCTGGAGATGCCAGGGATTGAACCCGGGGCCTCACACATGCAAAGCGTGCGCTCTACCACTGAGCTACATCCCCTGCTTCTTCCTGCTTTTCTGTGCCTTTTTTTTTTTTTTTCTTTTGGGGAGGAAGTTTGACTTTTGAGAGAAGTTCTCAGCAGGATTTTGCACTTTGTGGGGATCATTAGGCAACTCAGCATGCGCTACATCGCAACTAGACTCGGTTTTAAGATAAAGATTGGAGATGCCAGGGGTTGAACCCGGGACCTCACACATGCGAAGCGTGCGCTCTACCACTGAGCTACATCCCCCATACTTCACATAAGCAGACCTGTGCTTCTTGTGAGGCGAAAATTCAGGTAGAGGCAAAGTTAGTGCAGCGATCGACCTAGCTGCGTTGTTGTATCCTGAAAGGGAGATGGCCCCTCCGCTATAAAACTCTGATCTGACCTCTCTGCCTTTGGCCGAGAACACTAATTGGGAGTCGGTCAGCTGCTGGTTTTCCAGCATACTCGTCCCACAGAAGCCAGCCATACGGCCGCTTTCTTTCGGACAGACCGACATACACACAACCCGAATGTCAGGCAGTTTTTCTTGAACCAGCCGTTGTCTCCTGACATTCGGCCCGTGAGTACCAGGTTAGAGTGTTACCCCCAAGTTTGACTTTAGAGAGAGGAACAAAGGAAAGAATTCCAGGCTGTCTGCTCCACCCTTTTATATGCTAATGGCTTTGGAGGGTGAGGACATGGACGTTTATTGTAAGGGTTGTTTTGGCCAAATGTTTCTCAGGTGTGTGTGCACATGCCGAGGTAGCAGCTGCTTCCCTTGGAGTAGGATAAGTAAGGCTTACTTGGAGATGCCGGGGATTGAACCCGGGGCCTCACACATGCAAAGCGTGCGCTCTACCACTGAGCTACATCCCCTTATCTTGTGGAGGTCTTTGTGCCTTTTTCTCCACAAAGCTTTAAACGATGTTGCAGCCTTTAACCCGGCACCAGGCCTTCACATCTGTGTTCCACTACAAGTACTCAGGGCCTCCTTCACTTCCCAAAAACAACTACGCTTTCATTTTTTTTCTTCCAGGAAGGACTTTTAGCCTTCAGGAGCCAAAAGAAACCCATTTATGTCCGAATTGTGTTTGTCAGTTAGCTGACAACACATCATCTCCCAGCTGCATAAGTGAGCTCTCTTTGTGTCTGTGTCACATCTAATTACTGTGTGGTTCTCACCTGCACGAGCACTAGTCTGAGAGAGGCAGGGATTATGCGAAGTGAAGTTTCTTCTCAGGAGGTGTCAGGTCTCACACTGCAGATAGAGGTCATGCATTAACCCGTGCAAAGCCATGGCGAAAAGCCTCACGTTTCAACACAATAAGATACCGCTGACACAGGAATGTGAAGATTTCCTCTACTATAGGCTATGCGTACAGTTCAACAAATGACACCATTAAACTACATCTTCAGTGCACATCTTATGCAGGAAGGAAGATTTACTATGCCTTTAAAGAGTAACTCCTCTTTTGTTGAGAAAAAAAACAATCCCCTCTGGGTGATCAATGGACATTGCAAGGATTTTAACAAGCTTTGTTGCAGAGTCTTACCTGTTTCTTCTTCTCTGAAGGAATAGCTTTTTGTTGGATCATGTCTTGTGCAGGACCTATTTTAAATGGGAGTGTTTTTTTTTTTTTTTTTTCTTCACTTTTGACCAGCTGATGCACTTGCAGGGCTCTAGTGAGAAGAATGACAGGACCTGCAGTCCTTTAGAAGCAATTAACCATTTAGGATCAGCTCACCAAATCTGACATTTTTCTTGCAGAGGATGCCTAAAATCTGACTTGTATCTAAGTGCAGACTTCTGGGAAAATCAATGAGCCAATCACACAAACAGGAAGTGAAATCTCTGGGGGGCTGTTCCGTACACCAGTTGTGTACGGAACGCCTCCAAGTTGCCATATTGCATTGAATTTTATAGAAAATGACAGCGCTGCCGATTGAAAAGGAAAGATCATTTTTTAAATAAATGACTAGTGGTGCAATTGCATATACTATATTATTTTTTCTTATTTGCGATCTTTTTTTCTGAGGAAAGTGGAGATACCCTTAAAGCTTCACGTGAACAACAGACAGCCAATGATGTCAACTAGAGGTTCATATATGTGATTAGCATGCTTCCAAGAAAAGCCTGCCTTGCTGATTGTTCCTTACTACTGCCACTCATTTTGACAGCACCCAGCACCCAAGTTTTGAACCCAATTGCAACCACCCCAAAGCAAAGGCTGGAGATGCCAGGGATTGAACCCGGGGCCTCACACATGCAAAGCGTGCGCTCTACCACTGAGCTACATCCCCTGCTTCTTCCTGCTTTTCTGTGCTTTTTTTTTTTTTTTTCTTTTGGGGAGGAAGTTTGACTTTTGAGAGAAGTTCTCAACAGGATTTTGCACTTTGTGGGGATCATTAGGCAACTCAGCATGCGCTACATCGCAACTAGACTCGGTTTTAAGATAAAGATTGGAGATGCCGGGGGTTGAACCCAGGACCTCACACATGCGAAGCGTGCGCTCTACCACTGAGCTACATCCCCCATACTTCACATAAGCAGACCTGTGCTCCTTGTGAGGCGAAAATTCAGGTAGAGGCAAAGTTAGTGCAGTGATCGACCTAGCTGCGTTGTTGTATCCTGAAAGGGAGATGGCCCCTCCGCTATAAAACTCTGATCTGACCTCTCTGCCTTTGGCCGAGAACACTAATTGGGAGTCGGTCAGCTGCTGGTTTTCCAGCATACTCGTCCCACAGAAGCCAGCCATACGGCCGCTTTCTTTCGGACAGACCGACATACACACAACCCGAATGTCAGGCAGTTTTTCTTGAACCAGCCGTTGTCTCCTGACATTCGGCCCGTGAGTACCAGGTTAGAGTGTTACCCCCAAGTTTGACTTTAGAGAGAGGAACAAAGGAAAGAATTCCAGGCTGTCTGCTCCACCCTTTTATATGCTAATGGCTTTGGAGGGTGAGGACATGGACGTTTATTGTAAGGGTTGTTTTGGCCAAATGTTTCTCAGGTGTGTGTGCACATGCCGAGGTAGCAGCTGCTTCCCTTGGAGTAGGATAAGTAAGGCTTACTTGGAGATGCCGGGGATTGAACCCGGGGCCTCACACATGCAAAGCGTGCGCTCTACCACTGAGCTACATCCCCTTATCTCGTGGAGGTCTTTGTGCCTTTTTCTCCACAAAGCTTTAAACGATGTTGCAGCCTTTAACCCGGCACCAGGCCTTCACATCTGTGTTCCACTACAAGTACTCAGGGCCTCCTTCACTTCCCAAAAACAACTACGCTTTCATTTTTTTTCTTCCAGGAAGGACTTTTAGCCTTCAGGAGCCAAAAGAAACCCATTTATGTCCGAATTGTGTTTGTCAGTTAGCTGACAACACATCATCTCCCAGCTGCATAAGTGAGCTCTCTTTGTGTCTGTGTCACATCTAATTACTGTGTGGTTCTCACCTGCACGAGCACTAGTCTGAGAGAGGCAGGGATTATGCGAAGTGAAGTTTCTTCTCAGGAGGTGTCAGGTCTCACACTGCAGATAGAGGTCATGCATTAACCCGTGCAAAGCCATGGCGAAAAGCCTCACGTTTCAACACAATAAGATACCGCTGACACAGGAATGTGAAGATTTCCTCTACTATAGGCTATGCGTACAGTTCAACAAATGACACCATTAAACTACATCTTCAGTGCACATCTTATGCAGGAAGGAAGATTTACTATGCCTTTAAAGAGTAACTCCTCTTTTGTTGAGAAAAAAAACAATCCCCTCTGGGTGATCAATGGACATTGCAAGGATTTTAACAAGCTTTGTTGCAGAGTCTTACCTGTTTCTTCTTCTCTGAAGGAATAGCTTTTTGTTGGATCATGTCTTGTGCAGGACCTATTTTAAATGGGAGTGTTTTTTTTTTTTTTTTCTTCACTTTTGACCAGCTGATGCACTTGCAGGGCTCTAGTGAGAAGAATGACAGGACCTGCAGTCCTTTAGAAGCAATTAACCATTTAGGATCAGCTCACCAAATCTGACATTTTTCTTGCAGAGGATGCCTAAAATCTGACTTGTATCTAAGTGCAGACTTCTGGGAAAATCAATGAGCCAATCACACAAACAGGAAGTGAAATCTCTGGGGGGCTGTTCCGTACACCAGTTGTGTACGGAACGCCTCCAAGTTGCCATATTGCATTGAATTTTATAGAAAATGACAGCGCTGCCGATTGAAAAGGAAAGATCATTTTTTAAATAAATGACTAGTGGTGCAATTGCATATACTATATTATTTTTTCTTATTTGCGATCTTTTTTTCTGAGGAAAGTGGAGATACCCTTAAAGCTTCACGTGAACAACAGACAGCCAATGATGTCAACTAGAGGTTCATATATGTGATTAGCATGCTTCCAAGAAAAGCCTGCCTTGCTGATTGCTCCTTACTACTGCCACTCATTTTGACAGCACCCAGCGCCCAAGTTTTGAACCCAATTGCAACCACCCCAAAGCAAAGGCTGGAGATGCCAGGGATTGAACCCGGGGCCTCACACATGCAAAGCGTGCGCTCTACCACTGAGCTACATCCCCTGCTTCTTCCTGCTTTTCTGTGCCTTTTTTTTTTTTTTTTTTTTTTTTTTCTTTTTCTTTTGGGGAGGAAGTTTGACTTTAGAGAGAAGTTCTCAACAGGATTTTGCACTTTGTGGGCATAATAAGGCAACTCAGCATGCGCTACATAGTAACTAATCTAGGTTTTAAGATAAAGAATGGAGATGCCGGGGATTGAACCCGGGGCCTCACACATGCAAAGCGCGCGCTCTACCACTGAGCTACATCCCCTTCTTGCTCTTGGTTTTCTCTGCCTTTTTTTTTTTTTTCTTTTGGGGAGGAAGTTTGACTTTTGAGAGAAGTTCTCAGCAGGATTTTGCACTTTGTGGGGATCATTAGGCAACTCAGCATGCGCTACATCGCAACTAGACTCGGTTTTAAGATAAAGATTGGAGATGCCGGGGGTTGAACCCGGGACCTCACACATGCGAAGCGTGCGCTCTACCACTGAGCTACATCCCCCATACTTCACATAAGCAGACCTGTGCTTCTTGTGAGGCGAAAATTCAGGTAGAGGCAAAGTTAGTGCAGCGATCGACCTAGCTGCGTTGTTGTATCCTGAAAGGGAGATGGCCCCTCCGCTATAAAACTCTGATCTGACCTCTCTGCCTTTGGCCGAGAACACTAATTGGGAGTCGGTCAGCTGCTGGTTTTCCAGCATACTCGTCCCACAGAAGCCAGCCATACGGCCGCTTTCTTTCGGACAGACCGACATACACACAACCCGAATGTCAGGCAGTTTTTCTTGAACCAGCCGTTGTCTCCTGACATTCGGCCCGTGAGTACCAGGTTAGAGTGTTACCCCCAAGTTTGACTTTAGAGAGAGGAACAAAGGAAAGAATTCCAGGCTGTCTGCTCCACCCTTTTATATGCTAATGGCTTTGGAGGGTGAGGACATGGACGTTTATTGTAAGGGTTGTTTTGGCCAAATGTTTCTCAGGTGTGTGTGCACATGCCGAGGTAGCAGCTGCTTCCCTTGGAGTAGGATAAGTAAGGCTTACTTGGAGATGCCGGGGATTGAACCCGGGGCCTCACACATGCAAAGCGTGCGCTCTACCACTGAGCTACATCCCCTTATCTCGTGGAGGTCTTTGTGCCTTTTTCTCCACAAAGCTTTAAACGATGTTGCAGCCTTTAACCCGGCACCAGGCCTTCACATCTGTGTTCCACTACAAGTACTCAGGGCCTCCTTCACTTCCCAAAAACAACTACGCTTTCATTTTTTTTCTTCCAGGAAGGACTTTTAGCCTTCGGGAGCCAAAAGAAACCCATTTATGTCCGAATTGTGTTTGTCAGTTAGCTGACAACACATCATCTCCCAGCTGCATAAGTGAGCTCTCTTTGTGTCTGTGTCACATCTAATTACTGTGTGGTTCTCACCTGCACGAGCACTAGTCTGAGAGAGGCAGGGATTATGCGAAGTGAAGTTTCTTCTCAGTGTTGTGGAAAATGTTATATTAATGTGTTGTCATAAATCTCCCAGTGTGTCTGATCAACCACAGCCGGGTCTAAAGAACTGGCTGGGGCAGATCGATGCTGGCTGAGACCTGTTAGGTAATGGAAAACTTCCTGGTGTTTGGAGAGAAGTGTTTGCGGAGAGAGGACATGTCCGCCAGCAAAGGGCCCCTGTGCAATGCACAGAACGATCGTCTGGTGGGGATGCGTTCACTCTGCAAAGACATTATCGGTTTAGAGGTGTTTTGCTCTTGTCGCCCCTGGTGTGCCTGATCAACATGTTTGGGGTGACATGACGTATACCTGCAGATAATCTCTCATCCATGCACAAGGAACTTTAGTCATCGTCATTTAGTATATTGTATCATGTCCTGTAGTCATTGTTCATTGGTTGTTTTGTATTCTGTTGTTAAATCCTTATATGGTCACTTACATCCTGTGAGGTCATATCCTGTGAGGCTGAGGTCACACCCTGTGAAGGAAACGATTGGCTGTTGGGGCCAGGGCTTCCGGTTTGTGATTGCTTTTGTGGTCTTTTGAATAAAGGAGGCAGACAGAGCTGAAAAGCCAGGCTTGCTGAGATGAGAATGTAAGAACCATGTGTTTTGTCTTGTTGGATGGATGGGGCACACACCAGAGGATGGATACGATCAAAAGGTGAGATGCACTGCATTTATTTCATTAGACAAAATTGCTATTATGTTTAGAAACAGGAGATTTGGCTGTGTGCTCTGCGTACAACCAAATTTCCATAACAGCATGGCGAGCCAGAACGTAGGAGTGAACAGAACCTCCTTCAGAATCGGATCATTAAGATGTGCTGAGGAGGGTCTGCTTCGCAAAAAGAACACATTTTTCGTCTTTTGAAATAATGCTGGAAGTTTGGTCGTATGTCTGGTGTGTGCCTGTGTGTGCGTGTGCCTGTGTGTGCGTGTGCCTGTGTGTGCGTGTGCCTGTGTGTGTGTGTGTGTGTGTGTGATTTGTATCTCAAATCTTTGTGTAAGGAGACTGTGTGTGTGGCTGAGTAGTTTTGTAAGTAGCTGAACCTGTTTGTAAAGATGAGTTTAGTGAAGGGGCAGGCATTGTTGTTTTTGTATTGAAAGGGTCTACGCCCTGGGGGAAGGGAACTCTAATGTTCTGAATAGACATTGCAAGCATTCACTGTCTGTATCTTTCAATGTCTTGTTCCTGTGAAAACTGATGTGAACTGTGTTTGGGGGTATGTTTCAGCCGTGTAATTGTGGGTTATGTGGCTTGGTTGTTTTGTTGGATAGCATGTGTTCCGAAGTTGTGCTTTTTGTAACTTTAACACTTTTAAATGTTTGTCTAAGCGTTCATTTAGTATCTCAAGTGTGTAAGTTTTTGGGGAGAAATTTTTGGTTTTGGCAGGAAATTGGTTTTTGTCTGCTACTTCCTTTTGTTCTCTTGTTGTTGTTGTCTACCATGTGACTACGGTTGGCCATTTTCTTTTCCTTTGTGTGTGAACTTTAAAATGTTTATCCATCTTGGTCAGTTTTGGCGGGAAAATGCGCCATTTTGTTGTGGCCTGGCCTTTGTTGTGGTCACCATGTGCATCGGTGGCCATTTTGAAGACCTGTGAGCTCCTCCTGGAGCTGCTCCATTGTGTATTCATTTGTGTGTGCAAAGCCATGTGCTTTAAGCTACAATCTGGCTTTTAGGCACCATTTTGTGAATTCTATTTTTGTACTGTTTACATACTTTTCAAGGAAACTATTGCGTTTTCTGTATTGAATATTGGTTTTAAGTTGAAATGCCTGTCGCATATCCAAGTGCCCATGCATTGTTGGGACATCACAATAGGAGCTGTTTACACACTGTGGGGGTCTCAGGTTTCTAGGTAATAGCATGGGGGGAGTTCTACCTCTCAGAGTCAAATAGAGTGTAGTGTTTAAGAAATCCTGGTTTGTCTTGTCATTTGTTAATGTCGGCCATTTTTCTGTAGTCCTGGTTTCATTCACCATTTTGCCATGGACCGATTTTCGATTGCTGCAACTGCCTTCTTGTTTCTGCTGATTTTAGTATCGAGCGAAATATCTCTGGTTTTGTACTGAATTCCATTTCCAATAGAATCATTTAGCTTTTTATTCCAGTTGTTTTAAAGAAGTTTATGTTTCTAGTGAAGAAATCTCGATTTTGGCGGGATCAACAACTAAATTTCATGTGTTAATGGCACCATTTTGTTTGTGGCTGCCGTGGAAGGAAAAAGAACTCCTTCAGCCATCTTTTTGCAGGAGTTTCAGTTTTTGGTTTTTGTTACACTGTTGTGTGGTATTTCTGTCAAAACTTTTGGTTTTCCTAGGGGATATGTGAGTCAAGGGGGATTCCCTCCCATTTGCAATATGGGGGCTTATTCCAACCACTCCAGGACAAAGAGTTTTTATCTGTTGATGTTAGCCATAGATTTTTCTAATGTTTTGATAGACAAAATATGAAGCTATTTGAGGCTTCCCCTCCCCCTCCCTCTTCCTACTCAGGTATGCAACAGGAAGTTGGTGGGAGGGGCTTGGCATCTTTTGACTTGTGTTTGGAAAGACAAAATCATTTTTTATTTTTATTAAATTAAATGAAGGTTTATACTGTAATACAGTTTTGGGTAGAGAGCAAACAGGAGGCATCCAAGTTATTGTTGTAATATCTGGGTACAGATAGAAGCCATAAGTTTGTTTTTGTTTTGAATAGCGGAGGATTTCATGGTGTTTTTGTAGTTGTCGGACAAACACGTTTAGAGGGCTGTATATTGTGAGACTGGTCGGGCCGTGTATAATAGTCGGAATTCCAGTTCGTGATTGTATTAGCATAAACGTGAGGAGTAGTACGCTAACAGCCCCGCTCAGGCCGTGTATAATAATCGGAATGCGGGGGTCGATTATGGTGACAAAGGCGCAAACCATAATCGCTCCGAAAATAAAGCGCAGGGTTCTCTGGACGCAGAGTTCGCCAAAAAAAGCGATTTGAATCGTCATGGGCAATAGGTCGTCCATGCACCCCAGTCAGACAGCTACATAATACATGAAATCTGAGTTCTGAGGAAAAGGCCATTAAACCCCAGAAAGATTGACATAGGTGGTCCAAGGATACTATTTTGGGTATCCCTCTGGAGTTGATGTAGCGCGACTGTGGCTTCAGAAATCTGTAATGTTGAGTGAGTTGATGGATGCGTAGTATACATTTGTGTGATTAAAAATACACAGGCCTGTTTTTGAACTTTGTGTGGCTGGTCCATGCAAAGATTTTGAGCTGCTCTCGTGCCTTTCAAATTGTATTCTTTTTTTATCGCTAAAAGAGTGAAGGCAGCATTCCATCTGGTCGTTTTTGTTTTTATTTTTCATTTTCGTTTTTGGGAACTATGAAATATCTCCCCCACATTTGTATCTAAATGTTTGTCTTTGTTTCATTGTTTGTATGTGGTAACAAGATGTTTGAACCTCCCGTGACAGCCCTCTTGCGTGTCGCGGCTGTTGTATTTTAGGAAAAAAAACACAAAAAAAACGTGAAAGTAAGATTTACAGAGGGTTTAGTTATTATCGGTTTTGTGGAATGTCAGTGACAATTTACCAAAGTACATGAATATTGTATTGTTTACCATTCTTTGAAGGATAGAGTAATAACCTTTGTTTATAAGTATCTTTTCAGGTCCAGTTTCTGGAAGTGTGTGTACAGGTGTATAAGAAGGTAAAAGTATCATAGGCTATTTCACTGTTTTATTCTGCACCATTCTAAACCCTGCATGTCTTCCTCCAGTTTGTAATGAGGAGGAAGAAAAGGGGGGATGAGAGTGGTGAGAATAACACATTTTCAAACCAACAATACTAACCGCTCTAATTCTAACCAAGTTTGTGCCAAGACTATCTTTCTTTGATGGAATTTGAATCAGCAAGCAGCAGTCTGGTGAAAGAGGCTCCCGTCCCAGATGCTAAGAACCTTTTTGTCACTGGTTCCAGGTATTACACCCCGGATGGTAAGCCACACACAGGTTATGCAGTGACCACAGTCCCGATGTCTGGGTTATTGTCATATGAGGTTTGTTTGAAGGTCAACCAAAAACAGAATTGTACTTTCCTCATTAGCTGTCACCTACATTCTCAGCTGATGGGGTGGGTGCAATCACTGTAACATGAACTTCAAAAGGTCCACCACAGGGTTCACGAGTCCATCCTGGACCCTGACACAATAACCAGTTTACATTCTTTCCAACCAGGTGACTGGGTCATTGTAAAGAAGCTTGAGGGATGAGACCACGCCAGACACTGCAAGAAGCGGATCAACTACAAAGAGTAGAGGAGTATCTTTGTTCATTTATATTTTTTTGTTTAATAAATTTTGGCAAGGGTAACGATGAAAAGCATCCCAACTAGCTAAGAAAGAGAACAGGACACATGGTCGGGTCTACTAGTGCCCCAGCGTTGAAGGCGGTACATGCTACGTGACGTTCATATTGGTGTGAGGAGTTTTGACAGACTAGTAAAATCCAAACAGACACCTGTCAAAAGAACTTAACAACAAAACATTTCTAGAGGGTAAAATTAGTTATAATTTTAACAATAGCTCTGGTTCTTGCCAGCTTTGGTATCGGGATAACGAGGTAGTCCACAAGTGTGCTACAACTGAAGTTTGGTATTAATGCGGATCTACAGTTTATAAGGTAATTTCCAGTAAGGCAAGAGGTTCATGTGTGCTGATGAAACTCGTCCCAGCATCTTATGTCGTGGCCGATCGTGAGGATCTGATGGCACGAGAGAAAGTAAGAATGGCAGGGACAGCTGGAAGGGAATTGCTTATACACGGTGGGGGCTTGAGCTTATGAAACGCTTGAACAATTTCTCATCCATTGAGGATGGGATGTTTCATGTAACTGTTGAAGCTACAAGGAAGTTCCTACATTCCAAGGGGGTTTCTGGGAATTCATAAGTAAAGATTGTTATATCTGGATCGGGGATAGTAGTGACAAAGTTCAGGCCCATATGGAAAGGTTTAGATCCCTGCAAGGCAAAGCCACAGCTATAGATAGTGAAGGTTGGAATCCTTTTTAAGGGTTTGGGAATCGTTGGACATTTAATTTTTACCTTGCAGCAGATCATAGTGAAGGAAGTAGGGGTATATATACTTATGTTGTTTTTGTTTCTATTCCTTCTATATGCCATGATGAGGTGCTCCTGTTGCCTGATTGGACGCGTGACCAGAGCCTGAGCACATGACCACATCTTCCCTGATGAGATGCCCCGAAGCCCGACCCACGTACAAGACACAGAGGATCCCAGACCGACCAGAGACTACTACAGCTCATCACGTCATCTCCAACAGAGTCTACATGTCAAGCCGTGTTTTACTTTTTATGGACTATGAAGAAGATCAGGATTCATCGAGGGACACATGGGATCATATGACAAGAGGAGGGACTGTTGTGGAAAATGTTATATTAATGTGTTGTCATAAATCTCCCAGTGTGTCTGATCAACCACAGCCGGGTCTAAAGAACTGGCTGGGGCAGATCGATGCTGGCTGAGACCTGTTAGGTAATGGAAAACTTCCTGGTGTTTGGAGAGAAGTGTTTGCGGAGAGAGGACATGTCCGCCAGCAAAGGGCCCCTGTGCAATGCACAGAACGCTCGTCTGGTGGGGATGCGTTCACTCTGCAAAGACATTATCGGTTTAGAGGTGTTTTGCTCTTGTCGCCCCTGGTGTGCCTGATCAACATGTTTGGGGTGACATGACGTATACCTGCAGATAATCTCTCATCCATGCACAAGGAACTTTAGTCATCGTCATTTAGTATATTGTATCATGTCCTGTAGTCATTGTTCATTGGTTGTTTTGTATTCTGTTGTTAAATCCTTATATGGTCACTTACATCCTGTGAGGTCATATCCTGTGAGGCTGAGGTCACACCCTGTGAAGGAAACGATTGGCTGTTGGGGCCAGGGCTTCCGGTTTGTGATTGCTTTTGTGGTCTTTTGAATAAAGGAGGCAGACAGAGCTGAAAAGCCAGGCTTGCTGAGATGAGAATGTAAGAACCATGTGTTTTGTCTTGTTGGATGGATGGGGCACACACCAGAGGATGGATACGATCAAAAGGTGAGATGCATTGCATTTATTTCATTAGACAAAATTGCTATTATGTTTAGAAACAGGAGATTTGGCTGTGTGCTCTGCGTTCAACCAAATTTCCATAACATCAGGAGGTGTCAGGTCTCACACTGCAGATAGAGGTCATGCATTAACCCGTGCAAAGCCATGGCGAAAAGCCTCACGTTTCAACACAATAAGATACCGCTGACACAGGAATGTGAAGATTTCCTCTACTATAGGCTATGCGTACAGTTCAACAAATGACACCATTAAACTACATCTTCAGTGCACATCTTATGCAGGAAGGAAGATTTACTATGCCTTTAAAGAGTAACTCCTCTTTTGTTGAGAAAAAAAACAATCCCCTCTGGGTGATCAATGGACATTGCAAGGATTTTAACAAGCTTTGTTGCAGAGTCTTACCTGTTTCTTCTTCTCTGAAGGAATAGCTTTTTGTTGGATCATGTCTTGTGCAGGACCTATTTTAAATGGGAGTGTTTTTTTTTTTTTTTTTCTTCACTTTTGACCAGCTGATGCACTTGCAGGGCTCTAGTGAGAAGAATGACAGGACCTGCAGTCCTTTAGAAGCAATTAACCATTTAGGATCAGCTCACCAAATCTGACATTTTTCTTGCAGAGGATGCCTAAAATCTGACTTGTATCTAAGTGCAGACTTCTGGGAAAATCAATGAGCCAATCACACAAACAGGAAGTGAAATCTCTGGGGGGCTGTTCCGTACACCAGTTGTGTACGGAACGCCTCCAAGTTGCCATATTGCATTGAATTTTATAGAAAATGACAGCGCTGCCGATTGAAAAGGAAAGATCATTTTTTAAATAAATGACTAGTGGTGCAATTGCATATACTATATTATTTTTTCTTATTTGCGATCTTTTTTTCTGAGGAAAGTGGAGATACCCTTAAAGCTTCACGTGAACAACAGACAGCCAATAATGTCAACTAGAGGTTCATATATGTGATTAGCATGCTTCCAAGAAAAGCCTGCCTTGCTGATTGTTCCTTACTACTGCCACTCATTTTGACAGCACCCAGCACCCAAGTTTTGAACCCAATTGCAACCACCCCAAAGCAAAGGCTGGAGATGCCAGGGATTGAACCCGGGGCCTCACACATGCAAAGCGTGCGCTTTACCACTGAGCTACATCCCCTGCTTCTTCCTGCTTTTCTGTGCCTTTTTTTTTTTTTTTCTTTTGGGGAGGAAGTTTGACTTTAGAGAGAAGTTCTCAACAGGATTTTGCACTTTGTGGGCATAATAAGGCAACTCAGCATGCGCTACATAGTAACTAATCTAGGTTTTAAGATAAAGAATGGAGATGCTGGGGATTGAACCCGGGGCCTCACACATGCAAAGCGCGCGCTCTACCACTGAGCTACATCCCCTTCTTGCTCTTGGATTTCTCTGCCTTTTTTTTTTTTTCTTTTGGGGAGGAAGTTTGACTTTTGAGAGAAGTTCTCAGCAGGATTTTGCACTTTGTGGGGATCATTAGGCAACTCAGCATGCGCTACATCGCAACTAGACTCGGTTTTAAGATAAAGATTGGAGATGCCGGGGGTTGAACCCAGGACCTCACACATGCGAAGCGTGCGCTCTACCACTGAGCTACATCCCCCATACTTCACATAAGCAGACCTGTGCTTCTTGTGAGGCGAAAATTCAGGTAGAGGCAAAGTTAGTGCAGCGATCGACCTAGCTGCGTTGTTGTATCCTGAAAGGGAGATGGCCCCTCCGCTATAAAACTCTGATCTGACCTCTCTGCCTTTGGCCGAGAACACTAATTGGGAGTCGGTCAGCTGCTGGTTTTCCAGCATACTCGTCCCACAGAAGCCAGCCATACGGCCGCTTTCTTTCGGACAGACCGACATACACACAACCCGAATGTCAGGCAGTTTTTCTTGAACCAGCCGTTGTCTCCTGACATTCGGCCCGTGAGTACCAGGTTAGAGTGTTACCCCCAAGTTTGACTTTAGAGAGAGGAACAAAGGAAAGAATTCCAGGCTGTCTGCTCCACCCTTTTATATGCTAATGGCTTTGGAGGGTGAGGACATGGACGTTTATTGTAAGGGTTGTTTTGGCCAAATGTTTCTCAGGTGTGTGTGCACATGCCGAGGTAGCAGCTGCTTCCCTTGGAGTAGGATAAGTAAGGCTTACTTGGAGATGCCGGGGATTGAATCCGGGGCCTCACACATGCAAAGCGTGCGCTCTACCACTGAGCTACATCCCCTTATCTCGTGGAGGTCTTTGTGCCTTTTTCTCCACAAAGCTTTAAACGATGTTGCAGCCTTTAACCCGGCACCAGGCCTTCACATCTGTGTTCCACTACAAGTACTCAGGGCCTCCTTCACTTCCCAAAAACAACTACGCTTTCATTTTTTTTCTTCCAGGAAGGACTTTTAGCCTTCAGGAGCCAAAAGAAACCCATTTATGTCCGAATTGTGTTTGTCAGTTAGCTGACAACACATCATCTCCCAGCTGCATAAGTGAGCTCTCTTTGTGTCTGTGTCACATCTAATTACTGTGTGGTTCTCACCTGCACGAGCACTAGTCTGAGAGAGGCAGGGATTATGCGAAGTGAAGTTTCTTCTCAGGAGGTGTCAGGTCTCACACTGCAGATAGAGGTCATGCATTAACCCGTGCAAAGCCATGGCGAAAAGCCTCACGTTTCAACACAATAAGATACCGCTGACACAGGAATGTGAAGATTTCCTCTACTATAGGCTATGCGTACAGTTCAACAAATGACACCATTAAACTACATCTTCAGTGCACATCTTATGCAGGAAGGAAGATTTACTATGCCTTTAAAGAGTAACTCCTCTTTTGTTGAGAAAAAAAACAATCCCCTCTGGGTGATCAATGGACATTGCAAGGATTTTAACAAGCTTTGTTGCAGAGTCTTACCTGTTTCTTCTTCTCTGAAGGAATAGCTTTTTGTTGGATCATGTCTTGTGCAGGACCTATTTTAAATGGGAGTGTTTTTTTTTTTTTTTTTCTTCACTTTTGACCAGCTGATGCACTTGCAGGGCTCTAGTGAGAAGAATGACAGGACCTGCAGTCCTTTAGAAGCAATTAACCATTTAGGATCAGCTCACCAAATCTGACATTTTTCTTGCAGAGGATGCCTAAAATCTGACTTGTATCTAAGTGCAGACTTCTGGGAAAATCAATGAGCCAATCACACAAACAGGAAGTGAAATCTCTGGGGGGCTGTTCCGTACACCAGTTGTGTACGGAACGCCTCCAAGTTGCCATATTGCATTGAATTTTATAGAAAATGACAGCGCTGCCGATTGAAAAGGAAAGATCATTTTTTCAATAAATGACTAGTGGTGCAATTGCATATACTATATTATTTTTTCTTATTTGCGATCTTTTTTTCTGAGGAAAGTGGAGATACCCTTAAAGCTTCACGTGAACAACAGACAGCCAATGATGTCAACTAGAGGTTCATATATGTGATTAGCATGCTTCCAAGAAAAGCCTGCCTTGCTGATTGTTCCTTACTACTGCCACTCATTTTGACAGCACCCAGCACCCAAGTTTTGAACCCAATTGCAACCACCCCAAAGCAAAGGCTGGAGATGCCAGGGATTGAACCCGGGGCCTCACACATGCAAAGCGTGCGCTCTACCACTGAGCTACATCCCCTGCTTCTTCCTGCTTTTCTGTGCCTTTTTTTTTTTCTTTTGGGGAGGAAGTTTGACTTTAGAGAGAAGTTCTCAACAGGATTTTGCACTTTGTGGGCATAATAAGGCAACTCAGCATGCGCTACATAGTAACTAATCTAGGTTTTAGTTTAGGTGCAGCGATCGACCTAGCTGCGTTGTTGTATCCTGAAAGGGAGATGGCCCCTCCGCTATAAAACTCTGATCTGACCTCTCTGCCTTTGGCCGAGAACACTAATTGGGAGTCGGTCAGCTGCTGGTTTTCCAGCATACTCGTCCCACAGAAGCCAGCCATACGGCCGCTTTCTTTCGGACAGACCGACATACACACAACCCGAATGTCAGGCAGTTTTTCTTGAACCAGCCGTTGTCTCCTGACATTCGGCCCGTGAGTACCAGGTTAGAGTGTTACCCCCAAGTTTGACTTTAGAGAGAGGAACAAAGGAAAGAATTCCAGGCTGTCTGCTCCACCCTTTTATATGCTAATGGCTTTGGAGGGTGAGGACATGGACGTTTATTGTAAGGGTTGTTTTGGCCAAATGTTTCTCAGGTGTGTGTGCACATGCCGAGGTAGCAGCTGCTTCCCTTGGAGTAGGATAAGTAAGGCTTACTTGGAGATGCCGGGGATTGAACCCGGGGCCTCACACATGCAAAGCGTGCGCTCTACCACTGAGCTACATCCCCTTATCTCGTGGAGGTCTTTGTGCCTTTTTCTCCACAAAGCTTTAAACGATGTTGCAGCCTTTAACCCGGCACCAGGCCTTCACATCTGTGTTCCACTACAAGTACTCAGGGCCTCCTTCACTTCCCAAAAACAACTACGCTTTCATTTTTTTTCTTCCAGGAAGGACTTTTAGCCTTCAGGAGCCAAAAGAAACCCATTTATGTCCGAATTGTGTTTGTCAGTTAGCTGACAACACATCATCTCCCAGCTGCATAAGTGAGCTCTCTTTGTGTCTGTGTCACATCTAATTACTGTGTGGTTCTCACCTGCACGAGCACTAGTCTGAGAGAGGCAGGGATTATGCGAAGTGAAGTTTCTTCTCAGGAGGTGTCAGGTCTCACACTGCAGATAGAGGTCATGCATTAACCCGTGCAAAGCCATGGCGAAAAGCCTCACGTTTCAACACAATAAGATACCGCTGACACAGGAATGTGAAGATTTCCTCTACTATAGGCTATGCGTACAGTTCAACAAATGACACCATTAAACTACATCTTCAGTGCACATCTTATGCAGGAAGGAAGATTTACTATGCCTTTAAAGAGTAACTCCTCTTTTGTTGAGAAAAAAAACAATCCCCTCTGGGTGATCAATGGACATTGCAAGGATTTTAACAAGCTTTGTTGCAGAGTCTTACCTGTTTCTTCTTCTCTGAAGGAATAGCTTTTTGTTGGATCATGTCTTGTGCAGGACCTATTTTAAATGGGAGTGTTTTTTTTTTTTTTTCTTCACTTTTGACCAGCTGATGCACTTGCAGGGCTCTAGTGAGAAGAATGACAGGACCTGCAGTCCTTTAGAAGCAATTAACCATTTAGGATCAGCTCACCAAATCTGACATTTTTCTTGCAGAGGATGCCTAAAATCTGACTTGTATCTAAGTGCAGACTTCTGGGAAAATCAATGAGCCAATCACACAAACAGGAAGTGAAATCTCTGGGGGGCTGTTCCGTACACCAGTTGTGTACGGAACGCCTCCAAGTTGCCATATTGCATTGAATTTTATAGAAAATGACAGCGCTGCCGATTGAAAAGGAAAGATCATTTTTTCAATAAATGACTAGTGGTGCAATTGCATATACTATATTATTTTTTCTTATTTGCGATCTTTTTTTCTGAGGAAAGTGGAGATACCCTTAAAGCTTCACGTGAACAACAGACAGCCAATGATGTCAACTAGAGGTTCATATATGTGATTAGCATGCTTCCAAGAAAAGCCTGCCTTGCTGATTGTTCCTTACTACTGCCACTCATTTTGACAGCACCCAGCACCCAAGTTTTGAACCCAATTGCAACCACCCCAAAGCAAAGGCTGGAGATGCCAGGGATGGAACCCGGGGCCTCACACATGCAAAGCGTGCGCTCTACCACTGAGCTACATCCCCTGCTTCTTCCTGCTTTTCTGTGCCTTTTTTTTTTCTTTTGGGGAGGAAGTTTGACTTTAGAGAGAAGTTCTCAACAGGATTTTGCACTTTGTGGGCATAATAAGGCAACTCAGCATGCGCTACATAGTAACTAATCTAGGTTTTAAGATAAAGAATGGAGATGCCGGGGATTGAACCCGGGGCCTCACACATGCAAAGCGCGCACTCTACCACTGAGCTACATCCCCTTCTTGCTCTTGGAATTCTCTGCCTTTTTTTTTTTTTCTTTTGGGGAGGAAGTTTGACTTTTGAGAGAAGTTCTCAGCAGGATTTTGCACTTTGTGGGGATCATTAGGCAACTCAGCATGCGCTACATCGCAACTAGACTCGGTTTTAAGATAAAGATTGGAGATGCCGGGGGTTGAACCCGGGACCTCACACATGCGAAGCGTGCGCTCTACCACTGAGCTACATCCCCCATACTTCACATAAGCAGACCTGTGCTTCTTGTGAGGCGAAAATTCAGGTAGAGGCAAAGTTAGTGCAGCGATCGACCTAGCTGCGTTGTTGTATCCTGAAAGGGAGATGGCCCCTCCGCTATAAAACTCTGATCTGACCTCTCTGCCTTTGGCCGAGAACACTAATTGGGAGTGGGTCAGCTGCTGGTTTTCCAGCATACTCGTCCCACAGAAGCCAGCCATACGGCCGCTTTCTTTCGGACAGACCGACATACACACAACCCGAATGTCAGGCAGTTTTTCTTGAACCAGCCGTTGTCTCCTGACATTCGGCCCGTGAGTACCAGGTTAGAGTGTTACCCCCAAGTTTGACTTTAGAGAGAGGAACAAAGGAAAGAATTCCAGGCTGTCTGCTCCACCCTTTTATATGCTAATGGCTTTGGAGGGTGAGGACATGGACGTTTATTGTAAGGGTTGTTTTGGCCAAATGTTTCTCAGGTGTGTGTGCACATGCCGAGGTAGCAGCTGCTTCCCTTGGAGTAGGATAAGTAAGGCTTACTTGGAGATGCCGGGGATTGAACCCAGGGCCTCACACATGCAAAGCGTGCGCTCTACCACTGAGCTACATCCCCTTATCTCGTGGAGGTCTTTGTGCCTTTTTCTCCACAAAGCTTTAAACGATGTTGCAGCCTTTAACCCGGCACCAGGCCTTCACATCTGTGTTCCACTACAAGTACTCAGGGCCTCCTTCACTTCCCAAAAACAACTACGCTTTCATTTTTTTTCTTCCAGGAAGGACTTTTAGCCTTCAGGAGCCAAAAGAAACCCATTTATGTCCGAATTGTGTTTGTCAGTTAGCTGACAACACATCATCTCCCAGCTGCATAAGTGAGCTCTCTTTGTGTCTGTGTCACATCTAATTACTGTGTGGTTCTCACCTGCACGAGCACTAGTCTGAGAGAGGCAGGGATTATGCGAAGTGAAGTTTCTTCTCAGGAGGTGTCAGGTCTCACACTGCAGATAGAGGTCATGCATTAACCCGTGCAAAGCCATGGCGAAAAGCCTCACGTTTCAACACAATAAGATACCGCTGACACAGGAATGTGAAGATTTCCTCTACTATAGGCTATGCGTACAGTTCAACAAATGACACCATTAAACTACATCTTCAGTGCACATCTTATGCAGGAAGGAAGATTTACTATGCCTTTAAAGAGTAACTCCTCTTTTGTTGAGAAAAAAAACAATCCCCTCTGGGTGATCAATGGACATTGCAAGGATTTTAACAAGCTTTGTTGCAGAGTCTTACCTGTTTCTTCTTCTCTGAAGGAATAGCTTTTTGTTGGATCATGTCTTGTGCAGTACCTATTTTAAATGGGAGTGTTTTTTTTTTTTTTTTTTTTTCTTCACTTTTGACCAGCTGATGCACTTGCAAGGCTCTAGTGAGAAGAATGACAGGACCTGCAGTCCTTTAGAAGCAATTAACCATTTAGGATCAGCTCACCAAATCTGACATTTTTCTTGCAGAGGATGCCTAAAATCTGACTTGTATCTAAGTGCAGACTTCTGGGAAAATCAATGAGCCAATCACACAAACAGGAAGTGAAATCTCTGGGGGGCTGTTCCGTACACCAGTTGTGTACGGAACGCCTCCAAGTTGCCATATTGCATTGAATTTTATAGAAAATGACAGCGCTGCCGATTGAAAAGGAAAGATCATTTTTTCAATAAATGACTAGTGGTGCAATTGCATATACTATATTATTTTTTCTTATTTGCGATCTTTTTTTCTGAGGAAAGTGGAGATACCCTTAAAGCTTCACGTGAACAACAGACAGCCAATGATGTCAACTAGAGGTTCATATATGTGATTAGCATGCTTCCAAGAAAAGCCTGCCTTGCTGATTGTTCCTTACTACTGCCACTCATTTTGACAGCACCCAGCACCCAAGTTTTGAACCCAATTGCAACCACCCCAAAGCAAAGGCTGGAGATGCCAGGGATTGAACCCGTGGCCTCACACATGCAAAGCGTGCGCTCTACCACTGAGCTACATCCCCTGCTTCTTCCTGCTTTTCTGTGCCTTTTTTTTTTCTTTTGGGGAGGAAGTTTGACTTTAGAGAGAAGTTCTCAACAGGATTTTGCACTTTGTGGGCATAATAAGGCAACTCAGCATGCGCTACATAGTAACTAATCTAGGTTTTAAGATAAAGAATGGAGATGCCGGGGATTGAACCCGGGGCCTCACACATGCAAAGCGCGCGCTCTACCACTGAGCTACATCCCCTTCTTGCTCTTGGAATTCTCTGCCTTTTTTTTTTTTTCTTTTGGGGAGGAAGTTTGACTTTTGAGAGAAGTTCTCAGCAGGATTTTGCACTTTGTGGGGATCATTAGGCAACTCAGCATGCGCTACATCGCAACTAGACTCGGTTTTAAGATAAAGATTGGAGATGCCAGGGGTTGAACCCGGGACCTCACACATGCGAAGCGTGCGCTCTACCACTGAGCTACATCCCCCATACTTCACATAAGCAGACCTGTGCTTCTTGTGAGGCGAAAATTCAGGTAGAGGCAAAGTTAGTGCAGCGATCGACCTAGCTGCGTTGTTGTATCCTGAAAGGGAGATGGCCCCTCCGCTATAAAACTCTGATCTGACCTCTCTGCCTTTGGCCGAGAACACTAATTGGGAGTGGGTCAGCTGCTGGTTTTCCAGCATACTCGTCCCACAGAAGCCAGCCATACGGCCGCTTTCTTTCGGACAGACCGACATACACACAACCCGAATGTCAGGCAGTTTTTCTTGAACCAGCCGTTGTCTCCTGACATTCGGCCCGTGAGTACCAGGTTAGAGTGTTACCCCCAAGTTTGACTTTAGAGAGAGGAACAAAGGAAAGAATTCCAGGCTGTCTGCTCCACCCTTTTATATGCTAATGGCTTTGGAGGGTGAGGACATGGACGTTTATTGTAAGGGTTGTTTTGGCCAAATGTTTCTCAGGTGTGTGTGCACATGCCGAGGTAGCAGCTGCTTCCCTTGGAGTAGGATAAGTAAGGCTTACTTGGAGATGCCGGGGATTGAACCCAGGGCCTCACACATGCAAAGCGTGCGCTCTACCACTGAGCTACATCCCCTTATCTCGTGGAGGTCTTTGTGCCTTTTTCTCCACAAAGCTTTAAACGATGTTGCAGCCTTTAACCCGGCACCAGGCCTTCACATCTGTGTTCCACTACAAGTACTCAGGGCCTCCTTCACTTCCCAAAAACAACTACGCTTTCATTTTTTTTCTTCCAGGAAGGACTTTTAGCCTTCAGGAGCCAAAAGAAACCCATTTATGTCCGAATTGTGTTTGTCAGTTAGCTGACAACACATCATCTCCCAGCTGCATAAGTGAGCTCTCTTTGTGTCTGTGTCACATCTAATTACTGTGTGGTTCTCACCTGCACGAGCACTAGTCTGAGAGAGGCAGGGATTATGCGAAGTGAAGTTTCTTCTCAGGAGGTGTCAGGTCTCACACTGCAGATAGAGGTCATGCATTAACCCGTGCAAAGCCATGGCGAAAAGCCTCACGTTTCAACACAATAAGATACCGCTGACACAGGAATGTGAAGATTTCCTCTACTATAGGCTATGCGTACAGTTCAACAAATGACACCATTAAACTACATCTTCAGTGCACATCTTATGCAGGAAGGAAGATTTACTATGCCTTTAAAGAGTAACTCCTCTTTTGTTGAGAAAAAAAACAATCCCCTCTGGGTGATCAATGGACATTGCAAGGATTTTAACAAGCTTTGTTGCAGAGTCTTACCTGTTTCTTCTTCTCTGAAGGAATAGCTTTTTGTTGGATCATGTCTTGTGCAGTACCTATTTTAAATGGGAGTGTTTTTTTTTTTTTTTTTCTTCACTTTTGACCAGCTGATGCACTTGCAAGGCTCTAGTGAGAAGAATGACAGGACCTGCAGTCCTTTAGAAGCAATTAACCATTTAGGATCAGCTCACCAAATCTGACATTTTTCTTGCAGAGGATGCCTAAAATCTGACTTGTATCTAAGTGCAGACTTCTGGGAAAATCAATGAGCCAATCACACAAACAGGAAGTGAAATCTCTGGGGGGCTGTTCCGTACACCAGTTGTGTACGGAACGCCTCCAAGTTGCCATATTGCATTGAATTTTATAGAAAATGACAGCGCTGCCGATTGAAAAGGAAAGATAATTTTTTCAATAAATGACTAGTGGTGCAATTGCATATACTATATTATTTTTTCTTATTTGCGATCTTTTTTTCTGAGGAAAGTGGAGATACCCTTAAAGCTTCACGTGAACAACAGACAGCCAATGATGTCAACTAGAGGTTCATATATGTGATTAGCATGCTTCCAAGAAAAGCCTGCCTTGCTGATTGTTCCTTACTACTGCCACTCATTTTGACAGCACCCAGCACCCAAGTTTTGAACCCAATTGCAACCACCCCAAAGCAAAGGCTGGAGATGCCAGGGATTGAACCCGTGGCCTCACACATGCAAAGCGTGCGCTCTACCACTGAGCTACATCCCCTGCTTCTTCCTGCTTTTCTGTGCCTTTTTTTTTTCTTTTGGGGAGGAAGTTTGACTTTAGAGAGAAGTTCTCAACAGGATTTTGCACTTTGTGGGCATAATAAGGCAACTCAGCATGCGCTACATAGTAACTAATCTAGGTTTTAAGATAAAGAATGGAGATGCCGGGGATTGAACCCGGGGCCTCACACATGCAAAGCGCGCGCTCTACCACTGAGCTACATCCCCTTCTTGCTCTTGGAATTCTCTGCCTTTTTTTTTTTTTCTTTTGGGGAGGAAGTTTGACTTTTGAGAGAAGTTCTCAGCAGGATTTTGCACTTTGTGGGGATCATTAGGCAACTCAGCATGCGCTACATCGCAACTAAACTCGGTTTTAAGATAAAGATTGGAGATGCCAGGGGTTGAACCCGGGACCTCACACATGCGAAGCGTGCGCTCTACCACTGAGCTACATCCCCCATACTTCACACAAGCAGACCTGTGCTTCTTGTGAGGCGAAAATTCAGGTAGAGGCAAAGTTAGTGCAGCGATCGACCTAGCTGCGTTGTTGTATCCTGAAAGGGAGATGGCCCCTCCGCTATAAAACTCTGATCTGACCTCTCTGCCTTTGGCCGAGAACACTAATTGGGAGTGGGTCAGCTGCTGGTTTTCCAGCATACTCGTCCCACAGAAGCCAGCCATACGGCCGCTTTCTTTCGGACAGACCGACATACACACAACCCGAATGTCAGGCAGTTTTTCTTGAACCAGCCGTTGTCTCCTGACATTCGGCCCGTGAGTACCAGGTTAGAGTGTTACCCCCAAGTTTGACTTTAGAGAGAGGAACAAAGGAAAGAATTCCAGGCTGTCTGCTCCACCCTTTTATATGCTAATGGCTTTGGAGGGTGAGGACATGGACGTTTATTGTAAGGGTTGTTTTGGCCAAATGTTTCTCAGGTGTGTGTGCACATGCCGAGGTAGCAGCTGCTTCCCTTGGAGTAGGATAAGTAAGGCTTACTTGGAGATGCCGGGGATTGAACCCGGGGCCTCACACATGCAAAGCGTGCGCTCTACCACTGAGCTACATCCCCTTATCTCATGGAGGTCTTTGTGCCTTTTTCTCCACAAAGCTTTAAACGATGTAGCAGCCTTTAACCCGGCACCAGGCCTTCACATCTGTGTTCCACTACAAGTACTCAGGGCCTCCTTCACTTCCCAAAAACAACTACGCTTTCATTTTTTTTCTTCCAGGAAGGACTTTTAGCCTTCAGGAGCCAAAAGAAACCCATTTATGTCCGAATTGTGTTTGTCAGTTAGCTGACAACACATCATCTCCCAGCTGCATAAGTGAGCTCTCTTTGTGTCTGTGTCACATCTAATTACTGTGTGGTTCTCACCTGCACGAGCACTAGTCTGAGAGAGGCAGGGATTATGCGAAGTGAAGTTTCTTCTCAGGAGGTGTCAGGTCTCACACTGCAGATAGAGGTCATGCATTAACCCGTGCAAAGCCATGGCGAAAAGCCTCACGTTTCAACACAATAAGATACCGCTGACACAGGAATGTGAAGATTTCCTCTACTATAGGCTATGCGTACAGTTCAACAAATGACACCATTAAACTACATCTTCAGTGCACATCTTATGCAGGAAGGAAGATTTACTATGCCTTTAAAGAGTAACTCCTCTTTTGTTGAGAAAAAAAACAATCCCCTCTGGGTGATCAATGGACATTGCAAGGATTTTAACAAGCTTTGTTGCAGAGTCTTACCTGTTTCTTCTTCTCTGAAGGAATAGCTTTTTGTTGGATCATGTCTTGTGCAGGACCTATTTTAAATGGGAGTGTTTTTTTTTTTTTTTTCTTCACTTTTGACCAGCTGATGCACTTGCAGGGCTCTAGTGAGAAGAATGACAGGACCTGCAGTCCTTTAGAAGCAATTAACCATTTAGGATCAGCTCACCAAATCTGACATTTTTCTTGCAGAGGATGCCTAAAATCTGACTTGTATCTAAGTGCAGACTTCTGGGAAAATCAATGAGCCAATCACACAAACAGGAAGTGAAATCTCTGGGGGGCTGTTCCGTACACCAGTTGTGTACGGAACGCCTCCAAGTTGCCATATTGCATTGAATTTTATAGAAAATGACAGCGCTGCCGATTGAAAAGGAAAGATCATTTTTTAAATAAATGACTAGTGGTGCAATTGCATATAGTTTATTATTTTTTCTTATTTGCGATCTTTTTTTCTGAGGAAAGTGGAGATACCCTTAAAGCTTCACGTGAACAACAGACAGCCAATGATGTCAACTAGAGGTTCATATATGTGATTAGCATGCTTCCAAGAAAAGCCTGCCTTGCTGATTGTTCCTTACTACTGCCACTCATTTTGACAGCACCCAGCACCCAAGTTTTGAACCCAATTGCAACCACCCCAAAGCAAAGGCTGGAGATGCCAGGGATTGAACCCGGGGCCTCACACATGCAAAGCGTGCGCTCTACCACTGAGCTACATCCCCTGCTTCTTCCTGCTTTTCTGTGCCTTTTTTTTTTTTTTCTTTTGGGGAGGAAGTTTGACTTTAGAGAGAAGTTCTCAACAGGATTTTGCACTTTGTGGGCATAATAAGGCAACTCAGCATGCGCTACATAGTAACTAATCTAGGTTTTAAGATAAAGAATGGAGATGCCGGGGATTGAACCCGGGGCCTCACACATGCAAAGCGCGCGCTCTACCACTGAGCTACATCCCCTTCTTGCTCTTGGAATTCTCTGCCTTTTTTTTTTTTTCTTTTGGGGAGGAAGTTTGACTTTTGAGAGAAGTTCTCAGCAGGATTTTGCACTTTGTGGGGATCATTAGGCAACTCAGCATGCGCTACATCGCAACTAGACTCGGTTTTAAGATAAAGATTGGAGATGCCGGGGGTTGAACCCGGGACCTCACACATGCGAAGCGTGCGCTCTACCACTGAGCTACATCCCCCATACTTCACATAAGCAGACCTGTGCTTCTTGTGAGGCGAAAATTCAGGTAGAGGCAAAGTTAGTGCAGCGATCGACCTAGCTGCGTTGTTGTATCCTGAAAGGGAGATGGCCCCTCCGCTATAAAACTCTGATCTGACCTCTCTGCCTTTGGCCGAGAACACTAATTGGGAGTCGGTCAGCTGCTGGTTTTCCAGCATACTCGTCCCACAGAAGCCAGCCATACGGCCGCTTTCTTTCGGACAGACCGACATACACACAACCCGAATGTCAGGCAGTTTTTCTTGAACCAGCCGTTGTCTCCTGACATTCGGCCCGTGAGTACCAGGTTAGAGTGTTACCCCCAAGTTTGACTTTAGAGAGAGGAACAAAGGAAAGAATTCCAGGCTGTCTGCTCCACCCTTTTATATGCTAATGGCTTTGGAGGGTGAGGACATGGACGTTTATTGTAAGGGTTGTTTTGGCCAAATGTTTCTCAGGTGTGTGTGCACATGCCGAGGTAGCAGCTGCTTCCCTTGGAGTAGGATAAGTAAGGCTTACTTGGAGATGCCGGGGATTGAACCCGGGGCCTCACACATGCAAAGCGTGCGCTCTACCACTGAGCTACATCCCCTTATCTCATGGAGGTCTTTGTGCCTTTTTCTCCACAAAGCTTTAAACGATGTTGCAGCCTTTAACCCGGCACCAGGCCTTCACATCTGTGTTCCACTACAAGTACTCAGGGCCTCCTTCACTTCCCAAAAACAACTACGCTTTCATTTTTTTTCTTCCAGGAAGGACTTTTAGCCTTCAGGAGCCAAAAGAAACCCATTTATGTCCGAATTGTGTTTGTCAGTTAGCTGACAACACATCATCTCCCAGCTGCATAAGTGAGCTCTCTTTGTGTCTGTGTCACATCTAATTACTGTGTGGTTCTCACCTGCACGAGCACTAGTCTGAGAGAGGCAGGGATTATGCGAAGTGAAGTTTCTTCTCAGGAGGTGTCAGGTCTCACACTGCAGATAGAGGTCATGCATTAACCCGTGCAAAGCCATGGCGAAAAGCCTCACGTTTCAACACAATAAGATACCGCTGACACAGGAATGTGAAGATTTCCTCTACTATAGGCTATGCGTACAGTTCAACAAATGACACCATTAAACTACATCTTCAGTGCACATCTTATGCAGGAAGGAAGATTTACTATGCCTTTAAAGAGTAACTCCTCTTTTGTTGAGAAAAAAAACAATCCCCTCTGGGTGATCAATGGACATTGCAAGGATTTTAACAAGCTTTGTTGCAGAGTCTTACCTGTTTCTTCTTCTCTGAAGGAATAGCTTTTTGTTGGATCATGTCTTGTGCAGGACCTATTTTAAATGGGAGTGTTTTTTTTTTTTTTTTCTTCACTTTTGACCAGCTGATGCACTTGCAGGGCTCTAGTGAGAAGAATGACAGGACCTGCAGTCCTTTAGAAGCAATTAACCATTTAGGATCAGCTCACCAAATCTGACATTTTTCTTGCAGAGGATGCCTAAAATCTGACTTGTATCTAAGTGCAGACTTCTGGGAAAATAAATGAGCCAATCACACAAACAGGAAGTGAAATCTCTGGGGGGCTGTTCCGTACACCAGTTGTGTACGGAACGCCTCCAAGTTGCCATATTGCATTGAATTTTATAGAAAATGACAGCGCTGCCGATTGAAAAGGAAAGATCATTTTTTCAATAAATGACTAGTGGTGCAATTGCATATACTATATTATTTTTTCTTATTTGCGATCTTTTTTTCTGAGGAAAGTGGAGATACCCTTAAAGCTTCACGTGAACAACAGACAGCCAATGATGTCAACTAGAGGTTCATATATGTGATTAGCATGCTTCCAAGAAAAGCCTGCCTTGCTGATTGTTCCTTACTACTGCCACTCATTTTGACAGCACCCAGCACCCAAGTTTTGAACCCAATTGCAACCACCCCAAAGCAAAGGCTGGAGATGCCAGGGATTGAACCCGGGGCCTCACACATGCAAAGCGTGCGCTCTACCACTGAGCTACATCCCCTGCTTCTTCCTGCTTTTCTGTGCCTTTTTTTTTTTTTTTTCTTTTGGGGAGGAAGTTTGACTTTAGAGAGAAGTTCTCAACAGGATTTTGCACTTTGTGGGCATAATAAGGCAACTCAGCATGCGCTACATAGTAACTAATCTAGGTTTTAAGATAAAGAATGGAGATGCCGGGGATTGAACCCGGGGCCTCACACATGCAAAGCACACGCTCTACCACTGGGCTACATCCCCTTCTTGCTCTTGGATTTCTCTGCCTTTTTTTTTTTTCTTTTGGGGAGGAAGTTTGACTTTAGAGAGAAGTTCTTAGCAGGATTTTGCACTTTGTGGGAATCATTAGGCAACTCAGCATGCGCTACATCGCAACTAGACTCGGTTTTAAGATAAAGATTGGAGATGCCGGGGGTTGAACCCGGGACCTCACACATGCAAAGCGTGCGCTCTACCACTGAGCTACATCCCCCATACTTCACAGAAGCAGACCTGTGCTTCTTGTGAGGCGAAAATTCAGGTAGAGGCAAAGTTAGTGCAGCGATCGACCTAGCTGCGTTGTTGTATCCTGAAAGGGAGATGGCCCCTCCGCTATAAAACTCTGATCTGACCTCTCTGCCTTTGGCCGAGAACACTAATTGGGAGTCGGTCAGCTGCTGGTTTTCCAGCATACTCGTCCCACAGAAGCCAGCCATACGGAGGCTTTCTTTCGGACAGACCGACATACACACAACCCGAATGTCAGGCAGTTTTTCTTGAATCATGTCTTGTGCAGGACCTATTTTAAATGGGAGTGTTTTTTTTTTTTTTTTCTTCACTTTTGACCAGCTGATGCACTTGCAGGGCTCTAGTGAGAAGAATGACAGGACCTGCAGTCCTTTAGAAGCAATTAACCATTTAGGATCAGCTCACCAAATCTGACTTGTATCTAAGTGCAGAATTTTATAGAAAATGACAGCGCTGCCGATTGAAAAGGAAAGATCATTTTTTAAAATAAATGACAATATGTCTAGTGGTGCAATTGCATATACTATATTATTTTTTCTTATTTGCGATCTTTTTTTCTGAGGAAAGTGGAGATACCCTTAAAGCTTCACGTGAACAACAGACAGCCAATGATGTCAACTACAGGTTCATATATGTGATTAGCATGCTTCCAAGAAAAGCCTGCCTTGCTGATTGTTCCTTACTACTGCCACTCATTTTGACAGCACCCAGCAAAGTTTTGAACCCAGTTGCAACCACCCCAAAGCAAAGGCTGGAGATGCCAGGGATTGAACCCGGGGCCTCACACATGCAAAGCGTAGAGGCAAAGTTAGTGCAGCGATCGACCTAGCTGCGTTGTTGTATCCTGAAAGGGAGATGGCCCCTCCGCTATAAAACTCTGATCTGACCTCTCTGCCTTTGGCCGAGAACACTAATTGGGAGTCGGTCAGCTGCTGGTTTTCCAGCATACTCGTCCCACAGAAGCCAGCCATACGGCCGCTTTCTTTCGGACAGACCGACATACACACAACCCGAATGTCAGGCAGTTTCTCTTGAACCAGCCGTTGTCTCCTGACATTGGGCCTGTGAGTACCAGGTTAGAGTGTTACCCCCAAGTTTGACTTTAGAGAGAGGAACAAAGGAAAGAATTCCAGGTTGTCTGCTCCATCCTTTTATATGCTAATGGCTTTGGAGGGTGAGGACGTGGACGTTTATTGTAAGGGTTGTTTTGGCTAAATGTTTCTCAGGTGTGTGTGCACATGCCGGGATAGCAGCTGCTTCCCTTGGAGTAGGATAAGTAAGGCTTACTTGGAGATGCCGGGGATTGAACCCGGGGCCTCACACATGCAAAGCTTGCGCTCTACCACTGAGCAACATCCCCTTATCCCATGGAGGTTTTTGTACCTTTTTCTCCACAAAGCTTTAAACGATGTTGCATCCTTTAACCCGGCACCAGGCCTTCACATCTGTGTTCCACTACAAGTACTCAGGGCCTCCTTCTCTTCCCAAAAACAACTACGCTTTCATTTTTTTTCTTCCAGGAAGGACTTTTAGCCTTCAGGAGCCAAAAGAAACCCATTTATGTCCTAATTGCGTTTGTCAGTTAGCTGACAACGCATCATCTCCCAGCTGCATAAGTGAGCTCCCTTTTTGTCTGTGTCAGATCTAATTACTGTGTGGTTCTCACCTGCACGAGCACTAGTCAGAGAGGCAGGGATTATGCAAAATGTAGTTTCTTCTCAGGAGGTGTCAGGTCTCACACTGCAGATAGAGGTCATGCATTAACCCGTGCAAAGCCATGGCGAAAGCCTGATGTTTTAACACAATAAGAAACTGCTGACACAGGAAAGTGAAGATTCCCTCTACTATAGGTTAGGCATATAGTTCAACAAATGACACCATCAAACCACATCTTCAGTGCATAACTTATGCAGGGAGAAAGATTTACCATGCCTTTAACCACTTAAGGACCAAGCCTCTTCTGAGATTTGATGTTTACAAGGTAAAAACAGTTTTTTTTTTTTTTTGCTAGAAAATTACTTAGAAAAATATATATATAATGTTTGGGGGTTCTAACACCCTAGAGAATAAAATGTCAGTCGTTGCAATACTTTGTCACACCGTATTTGTGTAGCGGTCTTACAAGCGCACTTTTTTTGGAAAAAAATACACTTTTTGAATTAGAAAATAAGACAACGGTAAAGTTAGCCCAATTTTATTTCATATTGTGAAAGATAATGTTAGGCTGAGTAAATTGCTACCCAACATGTCACGCTTCAAAACTGCACCTGCTCGTGGAATGGCGACAAACTTTTACCCTTAAAAAATCTCCATAAGCGACGTTTAAAAAAATTCTACAGGTTGCATGTTTTGAGTTACGGTGGAGGTCTAGGGCTATAATTATTGTTCTTGCTCTAACGATCGCGGTGATTCCTCACATGTGTGGTTTGAACACAGTTTTCATATGCATTCGCTTCTGCAGACGAGCTCGGCCAGACGTGGCACGTTTACGTTTTTTTTATTTAATTTATTCAACCTTTTATTTTTTACACTGTTCTTTAAAAAAAAAATTGTGTCACTTTTATTCATATTACAAGGAATGTAAACATTCCTTGTAATAGAAAAAAAAAAAAGCATGACAGGACCTCTTAAATATGAGATCTCATATTTACACTAAAATGCAATAAAAAAAAAAAGTCTCTATAAGAGCGATGGGTGGAAGTGACGTTTTGACGTCGTTTCTGCCCTGCAATGGTATGGAGACGGGTGGGGGCCATCTTCCCCTCACTCGTCTCTATACCCAACAGGACACAGGACCCGATTGCCTCTGATAAAAATGATCTTGCGGCGAATCCGCCGCAGAGACCACTTTTATCCGAAAATGGACCGCCCGCTGAAGAAGAGGATACCGAGGTTATGGCAGCTAGCTGCTGCCATAACAACCATATCCCTCTTCAAAGTACCGACGTATAACAACGGCGGTCGGTCCGAAAGTGGTTAAAGAGTAAATCCTCTTTTGTTTAGAAAAAAAACAATCTCCTCTGTTTAATCAATGGACATTGCAAGGATTTTAAACAAGCTTTGTTGCAGAGTCCTACCTGTTTCTCCTCGGAAAGGAATAGTTCTTTGTTAGATTATGTCTTGTGCAGGACTGCAGGGCTCTAGTGAGAAGAATGACAGGACCTGCAGTCCTTTAGAAGCAATTAACCATTTAGGATCATCTTACATTTTTCTTGCAGAGGATGCCTAAAATCTGACTTGTATCTAAGTGCAGACTTCTGGGAAAATCAGTGAGCCAATCACACAAACAGGAAGTGAAATCGCTGGGGGTTGTTCTGTACACCAATTGTTTATGAAAAGCCTCCAGGTTGCCATATTGCATTGAATTTTACAGAAGATGACAGCGCTGTCAATTGAAAAGGAAAGGTAATTTTTTAATAAATGACAATATGGCTTGTGGTGCAATTGAATATGCTATATTATTTTTTCTTATTTGCGATCTTTTATTCTGACGAACCTTTAAAGCTTCACGTGAACAACAGACAGCCAATGTCAACTACAGGTTCAGATATGTGATTAGCATGCTTCCAAGATGTGTGTAGCCAAGAACTGGTGTGTTTGATTGATATTTGTTTTAGGTATGCTTGCACTGTGATTATTCACTGTAACTAACTTCCAAAATGTTTTAAATGCTTGCTAAACATTCAGTAAACATTTGCTTAAAAGAGAAGTATAGCCAAAAGCTATTTTGGCTATACTTCTGTAGGTCACAGGAGTGCAGGTCGTTCTGCATTCCTGTAACCTGTTTTCAGCCGACAGGGGACTAAATTCTGCTGTTGGCTGACGTCACTCAGCTGGTTGAGACTTGGGACATACGTTCGGAAAGCACCCAAAAGCCTGGACCAACAATTGGCTCAGCCTCTAGCGATCCACTGAGAGCCTGAGCCAACCCCTCCTGTCCCCTCCATAGCCCAGCACTCCAGTGAGCACTGGAGGGGCAGAGCACAGAGCCAGTGACTGACAGTCATGGCTCTCTGCTCAGAGTTGAGGGAGAGAATTGAGCGATCAGCGGTGTTTGATTGCTCAGTTCTCACTGCAGAGCCGGCAGGGGACATATGCAGCATCGGACTGATGCTGCATCCACCTAGGGTAGTATAAATGTTTATTTTTAAAGTCCATGCTTCTCCTTTAACCACTTACCAACCCGGCCAATTCTGACACTTCGCTCCTACATGTAAAAATCATCATTTTTTGCTAGAAAATTACACAGACCCCCCAAACATTATGTATGTTTTTTTTTTAGCAGAGACCCTAGAGAATACAAAGGCGGTCATTGCAACTTTTTATCTTGCACGGTATTTGCGCAGCAATTTTTCAAACGCGTTTTTTTTGGAAAAAAAAACAGTTTCGTGCTTTAAAAAAACAAAAAAAAACAAAACAGTAAAGTTAGCCCAATTTTTTTGCATACTGTGAAAGATGAAGTTGCGCCGAGTAAATTGAAACCTAACATGTCACGCTTTAAAATTGCACACGCTGGTGGAATGGCGCCAAACTTTGGTACTTAAAAATCCCCATAGGCGATGCTTTAAAAATTTTTACTGCTTACATGTTTTGACACAGAGGAGCTCTAGGGCTAGAATTATTGCTCTCGCTCTAACGTTCGCGGCGACATCTCACATGGTTTCAACACCATTTTCATATGTGGACGGGACTTACGTATGCGCTCGCTTCTGCGTGCTAGCACACGGGGACAGGAGCACTTTAAAAAATTTTTTTTGTTAATTTTACTTAAAAAAAATTTAATTTGACACTTTAAAAAAAAAAAAAAAAAAATTTTGATCACTTTTATGCCTATTAGAAGGAATGTAGACATCCCTTGTAATAAGAATATGGCATGATCGGACCTCTATACAGTGAGATATGGGGTCAATAAGACCCCACATCTCACCTCTAGGCTGGGAAGCCTAAAATAAAAAAAAATAAAACGATCACCGCTTCCCAGCCAAAGCGGCGCCAATTTTTTTTAATGCAGAGGCCGGGCGTGACGTCATAACATCGCGCCTGCCGGAAATCTCTATGGTGGACATCTGGCGCCGGCGGATCTGTTCTCTAACTCACCGATCGCAGAGGTGAGTTGGTAGAAGCACCGGAGGGCGGTGGGAGGGGGGGAGGGGATGTCCCCTCTCGCTGCCCATAAGAACGATCAAGCAACTGACCCACCGCTATGATCGTTCTTATGGTGTAGGGTATCGCCGGCTGAAAACGGGAATATCTGAATGATGCCTGCATCTGCAGGCATCATTCAGATATACCCCCACAAACCCAGGACGTCCTAGGACGTCCCACGGTCGGCAAGTGGTTAATCTTGAACATTAAGCATTTGAGAGGAGGGTTCACAAGATTATGCTGGTGTGAACCAGGCAAACTATAAGAAGGACATAATTGAGAAGATAATTAAAAATAAGGCCTTATTTGGAGTCAGGATCATTGATTATCACAACAACACAATGGACATTAATTCCTCCATTACTCTGTAATATCAAAAGGACATGAAAATAAAAAACGCAAGTGCAGAGAAGTTTGCCAAATGAATTTATAATCTTTTAATAGGTTTAGACACAACCAAAAGCCTCGATTTCACAGGAAATTACCATGCGAGTAATTCAGAAATTATATATTTGAATAGTTTGCTTACATGACCTTATTGTTTAGTGGAGTAATATGTTTTTGTTTATAACTTGGACCACACTTTAAAAAAAACTCAATGAAAATGAATTGACATAATCAGCATACTCTTTCTATAGGTATGTCCTTCAGATTTGAGTTTTATGTTGGCTAAAATGTATCTTTTTTTTTGTACAACTAAAGATCTATATATAAAAACAAGGTTTTATTTTATATCTTTGGAGCAAGAAAGGCATTCTCTTTACTTAAAGTATAACTAAATGTCAAAACTTATTTTTTAGTTTTGGATAGATTAGAACCCCTGTCAGTTTTTATTACTATCCCTCCTCCGTTAAGGAGATCCCTCCTCTCCATTTGTCCCGCTTACCATTATCATTGAAAGTGAAAGTAAAAGAAAATCCCAAATCTTGGGTTGTCCCCAGGAAAGTAATAGGGGGAAGTCTTGTGGACATTAGTTCTGGTGACCTGCGGCTCCCTAATGAATTCCCTCAATTTGCAGGGATTTCCTCTCACTTCCTGTTTAGCTATGGAAAAGGATGCGAAGGGAAATCCCCACAATAGGACACAGATGCAAAAAAAAAAAAAATCTGACGGATTATTACCCTGCCTTACCATATCCAAAATGAAAAAAAAAAAATGCATATAGTTCTACTTTAACACTAACCTAATTATTGCTGTACATTCAGGGACACCCAGAAAAGCTTTAAAGGTAACCTGCAAAGATGAAATACAGGGGCCTCCATGGGTAAATGTGTTATTGTGACAAACCCCCGGCTGCAATCTTCAGCCTTCTTTCTCTATCTAGTGAGTCCCTGGCTTGGAACAATTATGCAGCCAGTGAAGCATTAGGATACAAGGTATGCACATACTAAGAGTTGACTCACTAAAGGAGTAGAAACGGTTAACTTAGCTCAGTGAACTCTAATTTTGCTTGGCACAAAGGATGAAGCTACATTCTTTTCAATCAACCAATCATGTGCCAGCAAAAATCTAATTTTTTTTTTTTTTATTTCCATCGCACATGTTTGGCTATTCAAAGGGATTACAGGTTCACTAGATTTACTTACATTCACTTTGCGAAGTGAACTGCCTCTGCTTCTTTAGTAAACCACCACCACTGGGTCACTGGCTGAGCTAGAAAAGACGGTAGTCAAAAGGATAGCAGCCCAGCATCTTGTACCTTAAAAAACAAATCCCTTACATTATAGGCAGCTCTTACATGTCTTCCCTGGCAGGTTCATTTAACAGTTACGCAAAAGAAAAATCACCATTTAAAAGCACTACAGGCAGATTTATACACAAGAGGAAAGTGTTTTGCTATACAAAACAAACTTCACAAATGACAGCTAGAACCATACTGATTGCCCCTGCTAATGCAATTTTATTCTTTCACTTTCTAATAACCATTACAGTGATGTAGGATCCTAGCTGAAAATTTGTACCGATTACATCATTAATTAGGTGAATCTAATGCAACACAGCACATTGATGTATGCAGGTGGTGGGGAACCGAGCAAGTAGTCTACAGAAACAAGTCAAATGACTGTTAAGGGTGGTGCCTGCCCATAACCCTTCTAAGCAGCAACCTCTACAGATTAAAGTCCGCAGAATGTCATTTTCACTGGTGGTCACTGCTGGAAACAGCCTGCACAGAAGGCTGTGACTCCAGGCCAAGCAGTGTTCCCAAGTAAGAGTGTTCTCGAGTCTCAATTATTTGCTCAGGTCTGACTGGATGTAAAAGGGTTGCTGGCTGTGGCGTAAGAGTGTACTTTTCCAAGAAGGTTAAGTCAGAAGGACGCTGGTACTGTGCATCCTGTGGCAATACAGAGGTGCCAGCATGGGTCTCTAATTCACCTTCACTTTCTGCAATCTCCACAGGTACCAGGGTGAGAGGCACACAGATATCAGTCTCTGAGCTCTGAGCAGCAGCTGGGTAGAACTTATTTTCTTCGTTTGTTCCCTCTTCCTCTGTCTTTAAACTATGAACATGGTCAATGTGGTACTTGAGCTTGTCCTTGCGTTTAAAAGCTGCACTGCAAAACTGGCAGTTGAACGGACGAGCATCTGAATGTATGACCATGTGTTTTGTCAGTGTCTTTTTGATACGAAAAGCTTGATTGCAGATCTGACATTTATATGGTTTTTCACCTGTCGAAGACAGAATAAGTTACTTATACTGAAGTTCACACCTTTGGTACAAGTATAATGTCTGTGTGTATAAAGTGGTTCTAAAGCCTTAAGATTTTTCACCTTAAAAGTGATTGTAAAGTCTCCTTTTTTTCCTATAAAAATAACAAACATACAGCAGTGGATTTGCACAGAGCCTGGATCCTCCTCTTCTCGGCTGCCTCTTCTGTGATCCTGGGCCCTCCCTCCTGTTCAGTGTCCCCACATCAAGCAGCTTGCTAAGGGGGCACCCAGGCAAGTCACAGCTCCCTGTGTCCATTCAGACACGGAGTCCCGACCCGGCCCGCCCCCTCTCTCCCCTGATTGGCTAGCAGACTTTGACAGCAGCGGCAGCCAATGGGCGCGGCTGCAGTGTCTCAGCCAATCAAGAGGGAGAATCTCAGAGGGCTGAGACACTCGTGGACATTACTTGACAGAGAGGATCCTCAGGTAAGTGTTAAGGGGGCTGCTGCACACAGAATGCTTTTTATCTTAATGCATTAGGATAAAAAAAAACTTCTGACTTTACAACTCCTTTAATGCATTCTCCTAAATGGGAAGATTGATAGCCGCAGGAACCATTGGCTCCCGCAGCTGTCAATCAAATGCTATGACATGGGAGCATGAGCAGAGCCGTGTCCCACTGTCTGTGTCAATGGACATAGCAGTGGGGCTCGGAAGCGAGCACGGACAGGTGCCCCCATGGAAAGCGGCTTTCCATGGGGGCACCCGCCAAGGAGGAGGGGCCTTGAACACAGGCGGGGGACCACAGAAGAAGAGAATCGGGGCTGCTCTGTGCAAAAGCATTGCAAGGAGCAGGTATGTATAGACATGTTTGTTATTTTTTATCTAAAAAACCCAAAGGTTTAATATCACTTTAAATAAATACAGGACATTTCAGTAGATCAAATCCTGGAACTAAAAATATATTTTCCCCCAATTCCCACAATAAAGCACCCATCCAATTCCTCTTGCTACCCCATCTAACAGCACTTTACTGCAGATTCTGTGCATCTGCGTTAGTTCAGGCACAGCAGTCCATTCATGTGTACCTGTGTATACGCAGGGACAAGGTCCCAGCACATTTTCTAAAATCACAGCCGCAGTAAAAGTGCTCTGCATTTCCCACCACAGGTAAAATGCACTGTGGTTTCCATTGTGTGAGAGTGCCATTAAGAATTAATGGTACCCCCGCACCCCAGCTAACAGCAGCGCATTTTTGCTGCGGGCGCGGGAGTCCCACACCTGCACAGATGTAAACCCGACCTTAGATACTACTGATAAGAATATTTACAATATCTTTCCAATGTATTTGCACAAACAATTAAAAATACAATGGGCACAATACACTAAAAGGTTATCAAATGCGTTCTGACAGTCACTTGACCACATAACGCATGCGATAATGAAAATGTAAAATTTACTATTGCTCGTATGCGGTATTTAGCACAAACACCAAAGACACTCATTAAATACCGCTTAAAAAAACATTAAAGTCAATTCACAGAAGGAAATAAATGCATGCGGTAATTAAGTACTGGTCCAAGCTTGCAATAACTATGGCGATGGTTAGACCCTCCCCGTGATTGGTTTAGGAAATAGGCTGAAAAGTGCAAGCTGGAGCAAATGTCAGCTAGATTTTACTCAGGAGTTGTCTCTGGAGGCTGGTAGACTGCATAGCAAAGAGGATGGAGCCCTTTGAATCCAGTCTTCTGAAAATTTAAAGCAATGGAGAAGAGGAGGCGGAGAAGATCAAGTGGTCCTTTTAAAAAGGAAAGAAGCTTTAAGGAGCACACATTGCTGGATCAATTCACAAATGCTGATACCCTGCAGAAGTTCAGGTTATCCAAGCTGCTTATCATGGAGCTTTATACCCCACTCATAGGGTACCTTTAACCCCTTAACCCCAGAGAAGCCATGCCATACCAGCCATGACTAAATTGCTGGCTGCCTTACAATTTTTTTTGAAAACACATCATAATCGGATGCTTGCGATAACTTACCACACGGTTTAATGTGGTATTTAACTGGTTCCCGGCCATGTCACGCAGATATACTGCGGCACAATGGCTCTCCTGGGCGAAATCTCATACGGGTACGTCCTACCCCATTTCGGCCACCAGAGGGCACGCGCACACCGCCGGAGGCGGGGAACCCGATGCACGTGGCCGGCGGGCAAGATCGCCGCTGGTCACGCGAGATCGCGTGCACAAGCACCAGCACGGGGATTGTGTGTGCTGCCAGAGGAGAGGAGCCATATCGTTTGTTCCTACTAAGTAGAAAAAACAATATGTCTCCTCTCCTAGTCAATCCTATCCCCATACAGTTAGAACACACTGAGAGAACACAGTTACTCCTTGATCACCCCCCTAGTGTTAGCTCCTTCCCTGCCAGTGACATTTACACAGTAATCAGTGCATTTTGCGCAAACCAATCAATATACGCTCATTGCGATTTTTTTACCAAAAATATGTAGAAGAATATATATTGGCCTAAGCTGATAAAGAATTTTTATTTTTTTTTTAATTTGGGGGATATTTATAATAGCAGAAAGTAAAAATTAAATTTTTTCAAAATTGTCGCTCTTTTTTTGTTTATAGCGCAAAAAAATAAAAACCGCAGAGGTGAGAAAATACCACCAAAAGAAAGCTCTATTTGTGGGAAAAAAAGGACGCAAATTTTGTTTGGGTACAGCATCGAACGACCGCGCAAAAGTGCTCTGGTCAGGAAGGGGATAAAATCTTCCGGGGCTAAAGTGGTTAAGGCATACTTCGTAAAGATAATGCATGCAAGATTTTAAGGAGTTTCTCTTTCTGAATTGCAGCCGGTAAAATATTGCCCAATAGTACTGGTTTAAAGGTGCTGATAACACTCAAACAAATTTTCTGCATGGTATATCAGCACATTTCCTGGTTGATACTGCCAGGGAAGCAGCTAATGGAGCACAATTTGTGCTTAGTTAGCTGCTTTGGAGGGCAGGAGAGACATTGGAGTCTAATAGACTCCTAAGGTCTCCAAAAAGAGTACCTTTCACCTGGCCAATGCTATCACATGGGGATTTATTAACTACTTTGTGATAAAAAAATAAAGTTAAATAGAAAAAGGTTAAAAAAAAAAAAAAAATCAATAAACTGTGTTAAAAACCAAATAATTAAAAATAAATTAAATGTAACCCCCATTGGTCTGCATACACTCACTAATTCAAACGTTCGCACAAACTGAAAACTGAAACTGATACCGAAAATGAGTTTTTAAAAAATATGTATATTTTTACATATGTATATTTTTACGTATTATATTCAACTTTTTAATTAATATCATCAATTTAAATGAATATAATTTTTTTGTTGGCCATTATTGGCACCTTTAGTACAAGAAAAGTCAAGAAAAATGCAGTCTGCAGTCTCTGACCATCTCTTGTATCATGTTTGCAATCTCTTACTTAAACTTAAACACACTGTTAATAGTATTAGCAAAATTTCCATTCGGTGCACCTCTAGCAGATATGATACAGGAGATGGTCAGACAGCGGACATGATACAGGAGATCAATGCAGCCTCACCAGTGCCAATCACATGCAGCCTACCAGTGCTCAGCAGCCTCACCAGTGCCCATTACATGCAGCATACCTGTGTCCAGCAGCCTCATCAGTGCCCGTCATATGCAGCCTAGCAGCCTCACCAGTGCCCGTCATAAGCAGCCTACCAGTGCCCAGCAGCCTCATCAGTGCCTGTCACTTGTGAACCTGTCACTGCAGCCTACCAGTGCCCATCATAACCAGCCTACCTGTGCCCAGCAGCCTCACCAGAGCCCATTATATGCAGCCTACCTGTGCCAGCAGCCTCTCTAGTGCACATTATATGCAGCCTACCTGTGCCAGCAGCTTCACCAGTGCCCGTCATATGCAGCCTACCAGCGTCCGTCATATGAAGCCTACCTGTGCCCAGCAGCCTCACCAGTCCCCGTCATATGCAGCCTACCTGTTCCCAGCAGACTCACCAGTGCCCGTAATATGCAAACTGCCTGTGCCCAGCAGCATCACCAGTGCCCATCAAATGCAGCCTACCTGTGCCCAGCAGCTTTACCAGTGCCCATCATATGCAGCCTGCTTGTGCCCGGATCAGAGCGGTGATCTCCGTGATCACGTCATTGGATCAGTGTGCCGTCTATCACAGGAGGCGGGACATTGTTACTATGGCCCGGGCAATTGAAACCAGCTCCTTGACACACAGAGATTACCGTAAACCATGACTGCACTACACATGTGGGGTACTGCCATGAACATTGGAGTGGGAGTAATAATTCTAGCGCTATAGCTTATGGTTTATTCCAAATTGATAAGCAGTAAAGGCTATTAAAAAGTGTCACCTATGGAGATATTTTGGGTATCATAATTTTTCGTGATATCGCAGGCACACACAGTTTTCAGACTTGACATGTTTGAAACCTATTTGCTCGATGCAACCCTGTCTTTTATATTTTACAAAGAAATTGGGTAATATATTGTGTTTGTGAGCACTAAAATTCATTTAAATATATTTTTCCCCAAAAATTTGCGTTTGATAAACAGCTGCTCAAATATCGTGCAACATAAATGTTCTGGGGGTTTTAGGGCCAAAAATGCAGATTTTACATCTGTGCAAAAATGTAAAAATTGCTCTAGAGGTGAAGTGGTAAATGGCACATAGAGATAGCCTTGACAACACTTTACAATATAAATAAACATTACCCGAATGTGTTCTGAAGTGCATTTCAAGGCTTGATTTCCCCTTAAAGACTTTTTTGCATACTTCACACTGATGAATTGTTGCCTTGTATCTGCAAAATAAAAACAAGATACATCTCCATTTTTTGTTTTGTAAATGCATAGACAGGAATATACAACATACAAGTCTATTGGGATAATAGGTAAAATCCTAATTTGATTAATTACCTTTGGTGCGTTTGAGCACCACAGGTTTACTGAAAGTCAGCAAACACAATTCTCTGTACCAAACAATATTATGCAACTGCCATCCAACAAACCCCATGACTATCCTCGTCTTTTTGAGAAGCTGCAGTGTGATGTGTACCACCCCTACAGGATTTAAATCCATCTAGTGATTATCAAGCTCGCGATCTGTATCCCATCTGTTAAAATTATAAACAGTAACTGAAAAAAGAAAAAAAAAAAAAAAACTTATTGACATTGGAGCTGGAAAATCCCGGTTGCCAGAATGCAAAGGTGATAGGAGTTTTTAAGTGACTAGGACATCCTGCCTATAAGTCTAAGATGCAAATCACAACACAGTATGCAGCTGAAGAAGTGGGCTTCAAAGTGGGCTCACTACAGTGTTCTCACTACAGGGCTCAGAGAGAACCAGAACTTGCTGCCATGGGGGAAAAAAAGCCTTAGCCATATGATGCTTTTCTTCTTTTGCCCTTCTTGAGACCCATGGCGTTTTTTTTTTTTTTTTTTCTTTTCTCATTAGAACCTTTAACTTTTGCAGTCTACCCAAACAGATTATACACTGTTTTTTTACAGAGAGGGACACTATTTAGTAGGAGGTTTTGATACATATATTTTTAGCTCCTAGGTTCTTATCAGGAATAAATAAGGAAAAAATTAGAAAAAATGCACTTTCCGATCATTTTGCACAAGGCAACTTTTACACAAGTTGTAGAACACCAGATGTTTACCCCAATCAACAAATATCTGTAAATAATAGGTTTTCATATAGTGCAATTTTCAAGTAACAGAATAGTAACCTCACAACAGAAGAGCAAAACTTCCTACCCTCAGGAGTAGAAGTCCAGCTTGTAGGGGCATAAGCCCTCTTTTTCTGGGGACAGTACACTTACCCCCGTGATCTCCTTGATGTATTTATCCAAAGGACCAAAGGCAGTCACATTCAAAGAGTAAACGCTTAGTATGGGTACAACTTGCTGCGTCATATAATGTACATTTTACAGAACTAAAAACACATTTACACTTTAAAATGCACATACATTTACATATATACAGTGAGGAAAATTATTATTTGATCCCCTGCAGATTTTGTATGTTTGCCCACTTACAAAGAAACGAAGGGTCTAAATTTTTTTATCATAGCTGTATCTTAAAATGAAAGAGACAGAATATTAACCAAAAATCCAGAAAAAAAAAAAAACACGATGAAAATGTTACAAATTGATTTGCAGTTCAGTGAGTAAAATAAGTATTTGATCCCCTACCAACCAACAATAATTCTGTCTCCCACAGACTGGCTACACAGATTAGTCCTGTCAATTTAGGAAGGTGCTCCTAACGACAACTCGTTATGTGTATTAAAGACACCTGTCCACAGAATCTCTTTCTTCCATTCAAACCTGCAAAAATCAGCCCAGAACTACACTGGAGGAGCTTGTGAATGATCTTAATGCAGTTGGAATCACAGTCACCAAACAAACCATTGGTAACACAATACGCTGCCATAGATTGAAATCCCGCAGCACCCGCAATGTCCCCCTTCTCAAGAAGGCACATGTACAGGCCCATCTGAAGTTTGACAATGAACATCTAAATGATTCAGAGAAGGATTGGGAGAAAGTGCTGTGGTCAGATGAGACCAAAATTGAGCTCTTTGGCATTAACTCGACTAAGAACACCATCGCTACCATCTAGCATGGAGGTGAAAACATTATGCTTTGGGGCTGTTTCTCTGCTAAAAGGTACAGGCCAACTTTGTCACATTGAGGGGCCAATGGACAGAGCCATTTATTGAAAAATCTTGGATGAGAACTTTCTTCCCTTAGCCAAAACACTGAAGATGGGTCATGGATGGATCTTCCAGCACTACAATGACCTAAAACATACCGCCAAGAGAACAAAGGAGTGGCTCCAGAAGAAGCACATTAAAGTGGATGTAAAACCAATGTCATCCTTTCTAAACTACTGCCATAGGGGTTATCTATAAGGATATACATGCCTCCTGCATGTATCTTTACCTGTCAAATGTCTCCCCTCTGTCTGTTATGAGAGCCGAAAAACTGCATATTCTGTGGGTGGAGTCGTGATGTCAGTAGACTCCCCACCCACCTCTACACTCCCCTTGTCAATATGCATTTATCTCCTGTGTATTTCTTACACTGAACTTCTGCTATGATCTCTAACATCCAGTGAAAAGACAGGAAAGTAACCACATGACTTCAGCATGCCAAATCATGCTGAGGTGTGGAACATCCAATCCTGGCAGAGCAGCAGAAGAAAGGAGTGGGGGAGGGAATTAAAAAATAATGTATGTCTTAGACTAGTGCACGAGATATGTAAATCACCTGTCACTCATAGCAAGGGGGAGGATTTGACAAAGTTTTTCTCTGTTTGTCAAGATTTATCTCACTGAACAATAAAAAGAGGATTGCCCAGAGATGGATTAACTCTTTGTGGCAAGACTGGGCTCAAATGGGCTCAAGGAAATCTTATACCTCTATATTATGACATTAAAAAAAAAAAATTTCGGGTTTACATCCACTTTAAGGTCATGGAGTGGCCTAGCCAGTTTTCAGACCATAATCCTATAGAAAATTTATGGAGGGAGCTGAAACTTCAAGTTTCCAAGCGACAGCAAAGAAACCTTAAGTATTTCGAGAAGATCTGTAAAGTAGAGTGGACCAAAATCTCTCCTGAGATGTGTGCAAACCTGGTAACCAACTACAAGAAATATCTTACCTCTGTGCTTGCCAACAAGCGCCGCTGGGGGACCCCAGAAGAGGATTATCGGGGCCACTCTGTGCAAAACAAACTGGGTAGTGGAGGTAAGTATGACATGTTTGTCATTTAAAAAAACCTCAAAGCTTTACAATTACTTTAAGCACAGCAACAAGACACAAGGTAGTTATACTGCATCAGCAAGGTCTCTCCAAGGCAAAGATTTCAAAGCAGACTGAGGTTTCAAGATGTGCTGTTCAAGCTCTTTTGAAAAAAACAAAAAAACAAAGAAAAGGCCAACATGGAGGACTGTAGATGCATGAAGAGACAGAAGGGTTTGAGGCAGCCTACATCCACAGATCTGTGGTTAGTTCTACTCGAGGTCTGGAACAACCTACCTGCAGAGTTCCTTCTAAAACTGTGCGGAAGTGTACCGAGAAGCACCGATTCTGTTTTGCAGGCAAAGGGTGGTCACACCAAATATTGATTGGATTTCTCTTCTGTCCATTTACTTTCCATTTTGTTAATTGATAAAAAATAAACTATTAACACTTCTAATTTCTGAAAGCATTCTTATTTACAGCATTTTCCACCTAACTTTTTTTTGTAAGGGCAAATGGGACCAAAGGTGAGATTTTTCTTCCTATTGAATATTAATATATTTGAACCAATATGTTGCATACATTTTTCTTCTATCCATTGACTGTTAAAATGAAATCACTTACTTCTGCCAAATCTTCTCCCCTAAATGAACGCTCTTGTAATGCACAGTCAGATGGTCACGGCGGCCAAAACATTTTCCACACTCTTCACATTGATGGGCTTTCTCACCTTGAAATACATATTTTAATATTTAATCGCTATGATTTGGTATTAAATGTTTAGTTTGTGCAAATTGTATTTGATTTAAAAAAAAAAACAAAAAAAAAAAAAAAACAGTACAAATGTCTACTTCTGTAAAAGTCAAAATTAGTAGAGAAATTCAAATTCTCAACTTAGAAACCCTGTTACCTTGCCCATTTATTTAGTGCAAAGGCAGTTTAACGCCCCCCTTAGGCTTCATGTACACACAGACTGTGATGACCGCCAGCCGCGAGAAACCGCAAAATCGCACCGCAATTTTGCGACCGGCGGTCAAAACATTCCCATCCTGAACGGATTCTTTCGCATTCAGGGGAGGGAGGTTGAACCTCCCCTAACCACAGCAGCTTCTGAACTTTTGTAAAAGTCTATGTGTACATGGACACAAAGGCTTTTATGGAGTTATGTTTAGGAACATAGGCAAAAAAAACCCAAACACACCAAAAGCTCCTAAACTCAAGTTTAGACGCTGTAGTGTACATGAGCCCTTACCTCACACTTATAATTACCTTCACCACACCAGGGGCGGATCGGGGGGGGGGGGGGGGGGGGGGGGGCGACAACAGGGCAATTGCGCCCCCCCCCCGAGAAAATATTGCTGACTTTGAGGCTGAGCGCGCCCCGAGAATGTCCCACAGTCGGGACAACTCACAGCTATTTCCAGCATTAGGAATTACTGCACACACTCGGAACTGCACTCTCCGCCCCCTGTACCTCCCCCAGCAGCTTTCCAGCCTCTCTCCTGCAGGCTTCTGCTTGAGTGGGAGGGAAGGGGATGTGCCTGACCCCCGAGACCGCGCCCACCTGGAAGAGGGAGGTGTGAGCAGCTGAGCAGAGGGAGCCGAGTGACTGTGAACTTCCTGGAGGTAAGCTCAGCTAGCAGTATATCCTGGATTAGTTTACAGGCACCTCTAAGGTAAGTCTGCTGAGTTATTGCAGCTTAGCATAGAGGAGCTGTTACTGACAAATGGGACTGCATCTTTTCGTGTGGCACAGTGAGAAATTGGGCTCAATAAAGCATTGTGACTGCCCCCTGCTGTGTGCCCTCCTGATCCCCCCCAGTGTGTGCCCTCCTGATCCCCCCCCAGTGTGTGCCCTCCTGATCCCCCCCCAGTGTGTGCCCTCCTGATCCCCCCCCCAGTGTGTGCCCTCCTGATCCCCCCCCCAGTGTGTGCCCTCCTGATCCCCCCCCCCAGTGTGTGCCCTCCTGATCCCCCCCCCCAGTGTGTGCCCTCCTGATCCCCCCCCCAGTGTGTGCCCTCCTGATCCCCCCCCCAGTGTGTGCCCTCCTGATCCCCCCCCAGTGTGTGCCCTCCTGATCCCCCCCCAGTGTGTGCCCTCCTGATCCCCCCCCCAGTGTGTGCCCTCCTGATCCCCCCAGTGTGTGCCCTCCTGATCCCCCAGTGTGTGCCCTCCTGATCCCCCCAGTGTGTGCCCTCCTGATCCCCAGTGTGTGCCCTCCTGATCCCCAGTGTGTGCCCTCCTGATCCCCCCCCCAGTGTGTGCCCTTCTGATCCCCCCCCAGTGTGTGCCCTCCTGATCCCCCCCCAGTGTGTGCCCTCCTGATCCCCCCCAGTGTGTGCCCTCCTGATCCCCCCCAGTGTGTGCCCTCCTGATCCCCCCCAGTGTGTGCCCTCCTGATCCCCTCCAGTGTGTGCCCTCCTAATCCCCACCAGTGTGTGCCCTCCTGATCCCCCCCCCCCAGTGTGTCCCTTCCTGATCCCCCCAGTGTGTGCCCTCCTGACCTCCCCAGTGTGTGCCCTCCTGACCCCGTACTGTGCTCTCCTGACCTCCCCAGTGTGTGCCCTCCTGACCCCGTACTGTGCTCTCCTGACCTCCCCGGTGTGTGCCCTACTGACCCTATACCGTGCCCTCCTGATCTCCCCGGCGTGTGCCCTACTGACCCCATACTGTGCTGTCCTGACCTCCCGCTGGTGTGTGCCCTCCTGACCCTGTACTGTGCCCTCCTGACCTCCCTTGTGTGTGCCATCCTGACCTCGCTGTTGTGTGCTCTCCTGACCCCCCCCCCCCAGTTCTGTAAGCAACACCTTATTTTCTGGCAGTGCCCCTCCCGAGACTAGACTCTGGATCCGCCCTGCACCACAACCCCCTGCTACTCGGTCGTCTACAACAAACAGCACAACTCCCTGTTTCTGGGCAAGGGAGAGTATGTTACCTCCTCCCATAAGGCAACACTCAGGCATAGTGGCCAATGGATTGGTCTGAAATCACTCCCTGTATGCTCTGACACTAGGCATTTTGCAGCAGATGCAATGGAGGAATGAGTAGCTGGGGAATACTCTGAAGGTGGGTATAACTGGATCAGAGGGATAGTTAGGTTTTAAAGAGATCAATCATTTGTCCTGAATGAGCAAGGTGATATAGACTCTTAATATTGTTCTTATTACTTTAAAGAAGCACCTTATTTTTCTGGGGCTAGATCCTTCTTTCTGTAGCATAAACAGTATGATAATGTTTATGTTTATTACGCAAGGTGGGGAGAAAATGTAAAGGATACACAATTCCCTTCTACAAAATTAGGCAAACGGTAATTTTTGCTGCACAAATACAACTCTACATTGTGTCCCGATTACAGGGCAAAATATATATAAATATATGTGTTAATGCAACTAGTAATTTACAAAATTTAACATTTTCAATCCCTTAGCATACAGTATATTTACAGGTTCCATGTAACAGTTATAAGAGCAGACACCCCATTTTACAGTGGCAAGAAAAGGATTTGAGCCCCTTGACATTAACTGTTTTTCTGCAGTAATTTTACATAGAAAGGGGCCTTCTGGGTTATCAGCGCTCAGCTGAAAAGCCTGCATCTTTGATGGTATGGGGTACATAAGGGCGTATGGAATAGGCAGCTTGCACATCTGGAAAAGCTCCATCAGTGCTGAAAGATATATCCAGGTTTTGGAGCAGCATATGCACTCATCCAGGTGATGACTTTTTCGTGGAAGGCATTGCATATTTTAATAGAACAATGCTAAACCACACATTACATATATGACAACAGCATGTCTTCTTAGTAGACGAGTCCAGGTGCTTAACTGGCCTGCGCTGGCAGTCAAGACCCTTCACTAATTGAAAATATTTGGCACATCTTGAAACCAGTGACGTATCATCAATGTGTTCAGTGTGTGCAGGGCACACTGGCCCGAGGGAAGGGGGTCAGCTGAGCCCTGTCACACACTGCACACATAGAAGAGACAGATCACTGCAGCCACAACTGTCACTGCCAGTGCCTGGATCCTGTCACAGTTCCCTGTGTGACACACTTTCACACAGAGCCTCTTGCTGTCCAAGAGCAGGCAGCTGTCTGGGGGTGGGACTGGCATCACTGGGGTGCGGGGCGATGATGTCATCCTAACCACCAAAAAGGAAAACCCCCATGCAGCTGAGAACTATCTGAGGTCTGTGAATTTGGGGGGGGGATTGTGCACACTGTGACAGAATGACCTGGAAGAGGGGGTTATTTATTATACTGAAGGACAGACTGCTGCCCCTCATGTAATGTGCCCTTCATGTGTCCCCATATAATATGCCCCGCTGTGCTCCCATGTACCCTGCTGTCCCCCCCATGTAATCTGCCTTGAAAAAGTATTCATACCCCTGGGATTTTATGTGATAGACCAACACAAAGTGGTACATAATTGTGAAGTGGAAGTAAAATGATAAATTGTTTTCAAATTTTTTTGAAAAGTGTGGCGTGCATTTGTATTCAGCCCCCAAGTCAATATTTTGTAGAACCTCCTTTCGCTGCAATTACAGCTGCAAGTCTTTTTGGGTATGTCTCTACCAACTTTGCACATCTAGAGAGAGTGATGTTTTTGCCCATTCTTTGCAAAATAACTCAAGCTCTGTCAGATTGGATGGAGAGCATCTGTGAACAGCAATTTTGAAGTCTTGCCACAGCAATTTAATTTAGGTCTGGACTTTGACTGGGCCATTCTAACACATACATATGCTTTGATCTAAACCATTCCATTGTAGATCTGGCTGTATGTTTGCGGTCGTTGTCCTGCTGGAAGGTGAACCTCCGCCCAAGTCTCAAGTCTTTTGCAGACTAATGCCCCGTACACACGATCGGACATTGATCGGACATTCCGACAACAAAATCCTAGGATTTTTTCAGACGGATGTTGGCTCAAACTTGTTTTGCGTACACACGGTCGCACAAAGTTTTCGGAATTTCTGATCGCCAACAACGCGGTGACGTCAAGCACGTACGACGAGACTAGAAAAGGCCAGTTCAGAACCAAGCGCGGCACCCTTTGGGCTCCTTTTGCTAATCTCGTGTTAGTAAAAGTTTGGTGAGAGACTATTCGCGCTTTTTCAGACTCGTGGCTTTCAGATCGTTTTCTGCAGTTCAGTTTGTGCTTGTGGGTTTGTATCTGCTCTTCAGTGCGTGCAAGCAAGTTCTGCGTGACTTAGTCATTGTGTTCTTGTGCGTTCGTTACTGTTTTTCAGGTCGCTCTTCACAGGCCTTGCTGTTCTTCAGTGCGTTCTGTTACTTCGTTCTGAGCAGCCGATCGTTTTCTAGCCATGTTGCTAATACGTACTCCTCGTAGAGTTCGTGCTGTGCGGGGGCTTGGTGTTGGGGTCCTGACCTTGACACAAGTCCAGTCCATGAACAGGGTGGGGAGGAGTTCATGGACCAAGAATTGGTTGCTTCAGCGTTACCAGTTCTCTCATATCCCTTTGCTCCGTGAGAATAATCCTGATGATTTCAGGAACTTTCTCAGGATGACGGACCCCGTATTTCACCGTCTGCTGGCTTTGCTGACCCCCTATATCAGCATGCAGGATACCTGCATGAGGCAAGCCATCACTGCAGAGCAGAGGTTGGTCGCTACCGTGCGGTACTTGGCGACAGGGAGAAGCCTGCAGGACCTCAAGTTCTCGACAGGCATCTCCCCCCAGGCTCTGGGGATCATTATCCCAAAGACCTGTTCTGCCATCATCCAGGTCCTGCAGAAGGAGTATATGAAGGTAAGATTTTTATCCTTTAATATCACATTTTATTGTATTGAATGTTTGCTAATATATTGTATTTCTTTCCTCATTCCCTAATTACCATGATTGTAATATGCTGTGAATGTCCCCTTTGTTCTCATTCATGCTGAATTTTTATGTTATTATTTTTTTGGTCCTTCATACATATTTGCCTTCACTAACCTCCCCAGCATGCTCTCCTGCCCTATATTCACCTCATGTAGTCACTTAATGTATTTTATCAGCTCCATAGTAGTGCTTTACCCCAGACACACCCTAAAATGTTTTGAAATGTGATTTGTGCTTTAAATTCAGGCAAAGTGCCAGAGGCTTTTTTTTGTGGTGTTCCCAAATCTTTTTTTTTTTACCCCTCCCTCCCCCCAACTGCTAAGTCAGCTGATCCCAATTCTCTATCTATCCTCAATCATCTATTTGCTGACTTTGCCAAACCCATACACACTATACCCACCTCTTTTGTGGTCAGATGTATGGATGAATTACCCAAAGCATGTAGTGCAAGGGCCTGCCTGTATACTTTCAAATGGTACTGTTTCAAGTTTTTGTATCCTATTATTATCTGTATAGGTAATAGCAGAATGTCCAAATGTGCTCAAATGTGTACAGTGTGTATTTATATCTTTGTATTAGGACATCCCTTACCTGTCCAGTGGGCTGCCAATAGTGTAACTAAGGAGGGGCTGTTCCAAGTAATACCCTGTATTTAGGCATTCATCTCTCAATGAAGTGGAGAGGGTTACCTGTTCAAGATCCCCCCCCCTATAATGTTAGAAATGGCCCATGAGAAGGGGGGGGGGGATATGATAGGTGTACCTTATACTTTTGTGTTGTAAAATTCCCCTTAATAAATGTTGTTATCTGGAGGTTGGCCAAGAATGTTTGTGTCTAATCTGCTTGCCATGTTTATGTTCAAAAATACTAATTTTTTTTTGTTTTCCTCAAGTTTCCTTCCACGCCACAGGAATGGCAGACTGTGGCCTCCCACTTTGCCCAGCAGTGGGACTTTCCTAACTGCGGAGAGGCAATTGATGGGAAACACGTCCACATCGTCCCACCACCCAACTCGGGGTCGTACTATTATAATTACAAGGGGTTCAATAGTATTGTGATGTTGGCGGTGGTGTCGGCTAATTACGACTTCTTGTATGTGGACGTGGGGAAGAATGGCCGGATGTCCGATGGTGGAGTCTGGCGTCTCCAGAATGGCAGCTTGGACTTGCCACCTCCAGAAGAGAATGTGGAAGGACTCCCATTCGTCTTCGTTGCAGATGAAGCATTTGCGCTGGGGGACCATCTTATGCGGCCATTCCCGATGAGGACCCTCACCCCGGAACAGAGGGTTTTTAATTACCGGCTGGCCAGAGCCAGAAGAGTGGTGGAGAACACATTTGGAATCATGGCCAGCTGGTTCCGCCTATTTCTGACACCCATCCATATGGCGGAGTATAAACTTAATCATATAATCCTGGCGTGCTGTGTTCTACATAACTTTTTACGCCAACATTCTGCCAACTATGCTGGCTCAGTTGGGCCTGAGGCCGGAATTTTACATGAAACAACCCTGACAGCGCTTGACAGTGGCCGTCCTGGCTTGCCCTCCCTGAGTGCCCGTGATGTCCGGTTAAGATACCGTGAGTTCTTTGCGGGTAGGGGGGCCATCAATATGCCAGACAATTTGTGATGCCTTTATCAAATAAAAAAAAAAAAAAAAAAAGCTAATCTTTGGTGACATTTACTGCTTGTGTTTGTTTTAGCTGACACTGACAGCAATGTGGGGAGTCCTGAAAATGGCGTGATTGTGTAACCTTATACAAAGCACTGTTGGGTGTTATTTACTAAAGGCGTAGACACTTTGCACTACAAGTGCACTTGAAACTGCACTGAAACTGCACTTGTAGTGCAAAGAGGATTTGTCCTCAGGAAATAACCCCCATTTTCACAGAAAACAGCAATTACATCACCACAAAAGTGTTGTAGCATTGAGACAATAATCCACACATTCTTGAATAACAATCTTTTTAATACCTGCACAATCACATGTGCATTTAGAAAAGGTTTTAAAAACAAACCAACATGTTTGTTGTATAACAATTTTTGGGGTAACATTATAAAAAATAGAAATGTCCATTTAAGATAAAACAGGCCTGTGTAAAACCAACAAGAAAGACAAAAATCTTGAACTTACAAAGTTCACACATGGTAAAACTTGAAGGCAATATCAGACATGAGTATTTAGGAACTGTGTTTGATATTGCGTTCAGATGGGGTGAAGTCACCCCTTGAAAAGCCAAATTTGGAAGATGCACACTAATTTACGAATGTCAACATGTGCTAGCTGCCATCACGGGGGATCAAGGGATGTGTTTTGGGGGAGCAACCCCTTCCTCACAGCTACTTTATTATTGAGGAAGGGGTTGCATTGATCCATTGATCTCCCGTGATGGCAGATAGCACATGTTGGCACACTGTGTGCATCCTCCAAATTTGGCTCTTCGAAACATCGCTAAAACATTTTTAAGATTGTAGCACACAAAAAAATAAAGTGATTTTGCGGGGTTTTAAATTCGCCCCAAAACATCAATGATGTTATTATTTTTTGGAATAACATCATTGATTTTTTTCTTGAGGTTTTCCAATTCTAAATTACACCCCATGATCTCCCCAATCAGGATCTGGGCACTTTCTGATGTGAAAGGATCTCGATCCACAACATCACGATCACAAAAACAGGTATAAAAAATCTGCCGGCATCCATCTCTTACCTGAGCCTGTGGTCGCAGACACTCACCTGTTGTGGTGACTAGTTCCACCACGTCTTCTTCCTCCTCCTGCTCAGCTTGGGTTGGGGGTATTTCCCCTTCTTCCAGAGGTGGGGGGTCTGTGGTCTCCTCGGATGAGGGGTGGTCTCCTTGGATGAGGGGTGGTCTCCTTGGATGAGGGGTGTCCTCCGAGTCGTTTCTCCCCTATGTAAAACAAAAATGGTATAATTAGCACACAGATATTTGATGGCCGAAATCTAAAGATGAAACATTGCTTGGAAGTGGGATACAATTGTCTATTTGGGCAGAGTTCCAAGATGTAGCATTTTTATTGTCCTTTGGCAAGCTTCAATACTTTACCTGTCTTGTACAAGCTTCACTTATGGAGACACACCTATAGTATACACTGGAGCACCTGTGTGGGCCCCCTAATAAAAAGGGTGTTCTTGTGTCCCACACTAGTGCTCCAGTGTCCAGATGTGAAAACAGCTGCTGAGTGTCCTCTCCTTACACAGAATCTAGTTTGCATTTCATTCTAGTAACAAACCCATCTACACAACCAAATATTTTTCATACAAGTAGGCCCTAAAAAATGTTGGCAAATGCATATGGCCTAAACAATGGTGTTTTATAGGCCGAAAGAAAAAGGTTTGATACGAACGAATAATGGGCCCATGAACATTAAATTTGCCATTTTAAACTGTACAACACTTAAGAAAAGCATATGGAGCAGCACGAACGTAATAAACACAAAAAGAATAGGAACACAGCACAACTACTTACTTTTTTGCAGCACTCTCCGGATCTTTCTGTACTGCTCGGGCTCTCTTAATTTTAGGTCCGACCACCGCTTCCTGAGCTGATCTTTCGATCGTCGTACCCCGAAATTCCGGTGCAGACTTTTGACCACTTTCGCCATGATCTTGGCCTTTCTGATATTGGGGTTGGGGTAAGGTCTATACTTTCCATCATAGTCGGCCTTCTTCAGGATGTCCACCATCTCCAACATCTCCCCGAAGGACATATTTGTGGCCTTAAATCGTCTCCTTCTGGATCGGGACGTTTCCGGATCTGGGCTTTCCTCCTCCTCGTTGCTATAATTAGCACGCACCTGCTCTGACTCCGCCATGTGCTCTTCACCCACTGCGCCGAACGAAAAGGGGCGGGGAATAGACTAAAAAGAACGTCAGGGGCAGGCGGAGTTACACGCATGCGCAGTGTGTATAAAGCATAACAGGCGTGCGTATTACGTACGATCTGTGAGCGGAGGAAGGAGCATTGGAGGTGACGATCGTAATAACGAAGGTAAGAGACAAACTTGGGCCTATACTGCTTCTAGATTGAGGCCTATATTGTAACAAGATTAGGAGAGTTTTGGCTGACATTAGGGTTTGTCTTGTGTTGTGTCTTGCAGTTAAAATGGATATCTTGAATGATACAGACTTCATGGCAATATTCATTGACATGTTCAGGGAGCTGCCTTGTCTGTGGGAGATCAACCACCCACATTATAGGAACCAAACAAAGAGGAAGGCAGCGCTGGATCAATTGTTGGAAATTGTGAAGCAGGTGATCCCCACGGCAGACATCACATATTTGAAGATCCTAATTGGTGGCCTGAGGAGCACATATGTAAGGGAGCGCCAGAAAGTCCAGGATTCGCAGAGATCCGGAGCAGCAGATGACATCTATGTCCCCAGGATGTGGTACTATGACAGGCTGCATTTTCTGGCAGGCCAGACTGAACCCAGGTCATCACTCTCCAGTCTTCCTTCCACGATTCCTTCCCCCCCAGCTGAGGCTTCTGACGCCCAACCTGGGCCTTCCAGGCAACAACATGTGGAGGAGCCCAGCTTGAGCCAGGTATAGCATTCCTCTAAATAGTTCAGGTTGTCCAATCAATTATGTTAACTAGATGTTAGTTTGGAGTACTAATTTAGGATTGTGATTGATGATGCAAAACATTAAACCATGTCCCTTTTTCATACACAGGGAAGTCGCAGCCAGGAGGTGGCCGGGCCGAGCAGGCTGCCTGATATGCAGGTCCCTCCCCTACACCTGCAAAGAGAAAGTGGCAGGAAGAGGAGTACCCTAGAGGAGGCTGTTATAGGCCTCTTTTGGAAGGCTACAGAGGCCCTGGGAGCACCACACACCGTGGAGGAGGACTTTGCTGGCATAATTGCCTGTAAAATGCAGCGGATGGAGGAGGGCCAACAACTCATGTGTGAGTCATTAATTTTGGAGGCTCTCAATAAGGGGTTGAGGGCCCAAATAACATCTGATACCCACCTTTGTGACCTCACACATGGTCCTCCTCCTCCTCCAGGTCCTCCTCCTCCTTCTCCTCCAGGTCCTACTAGTCCTCCTCCAGGTCCTACTCCTCCTCCTGCCACATCTCCAACAGCAGAGCCACAGCCAGGAAGGAAGCGTGGAAGGAAGACCAGAAAGTGAAGACCCTGGGTTCAGTCTGGTCGGCCAAAAGATGCAGCCTCTTGTGGTACCACAGCCTGGGGACACAGATGTCATCTGCTGATCTCTGGGACTTCAGGACCAGACTGCGCTTCCTTACATATGGACTCCTCAGGCCACCAATTTTGATGTTCAAGAATTGATGTCTGCCCTGGGGGTCCAAGGCTTCGCTAATTTCTCCTGATTATCCAGCGTTGCCTCCCTGTTTGTTTGGTTCTGATCCCTTAATAAAGGATTTTTGGTTTCAATTATACTTCCCTATGTGTTTTTTCCTTCTAAAAGGACAGTTTGTTTGTGAGGATTCAGGTACATTTCAAAAATACAATGTGAAATTAACAAGGGACACCAACACCAAACAATCTCCTTGAGATTAAATAATACAAGATAATAATGGTGTTGTGGTAACTTGACACACAAAACACACACAAAAATATTCTGGAGTAAAACTAAAACTAAAATAAAACAAAGATCAGCCTTTGAAAAAATACAAACCTAAAATAAAAAATAAATCTGCCTTTAAAAAAAATTAAAAAAAATTAAAAAAACAAAAAAACAACACAAACATATTTTTGTGAGATGTGACAAATCAAAATATATAAAGGGAATCCCTATAGATAATAAAGAAATAAGTTTGTGAGAAGTGTGTGTGAAATATGAGCAGCAAAACTACTTAATTCTTCTGACATTATAAAGAAGAAGAGAGTGCGCTGTATTAAACCATTTTTTACATTGCACCGTGACGAAAGTGCTGTATCCATTGCGAACGCTAAGTTTACCAGACAGAGCTGTTCCGTGTCGGAATTTCTTCTGAGCATGCGTGGCACTTTGTGCGTCGGAACAGGCCACACACGGTTGGAATTGACGCGATCGGATTTTGTTGTCGGAAAATTTTATAGCCTGCTCTCAAACTTTGTGTGTCGGAAAATCCGATGGAAAATGTCCGAAGGAGCCCACACACGGTTGGAATTTCCGACAACAGGCTCCGATCGGACATTTTCCATCGGAAAATCCGACCGTGTGTACGGGGCACAACAGGTCATCTGTGAGAACCGAGCCATCGGCAGTGTTCGGTGGTTCGGTTCTCAGTGAAGAAGCGGCGGGGGACAGATGCAGCATCGGATGGATGCTGCATATACCTAGGTAAGTACGATTCTGCAAAAAAGTTCAAACCCATGCTTCTCTTTTAAAGTGACTTCTGAAGGCAATTGGTTCTACCAGATTTTAGTTAGGGGTATCAGAGTAAAGGGGGCTGAAAAACGTTTATAATTTTCCTTTAACTTCACAATCATGTGACATTTTGGGGGTTATTTACGAAAGGCAAATCCACTTTGCACTGCAAGTGCACTTGAAAGTGCAGTCGCTCTAAATCTAAGGGGTAGATTTGAAAGGAGTAGAAGCTCTGCTGATTTTATCATCCAATCATGTGCAAGCTAAAATGCTGTTTTTTATTTTCCTTGCATGTATACCTCGGATCTACAGCGACTTTACTTCCAAGTGCACTTGCAGTGCAAAGTGGATTTTCCTTTAGTAAATAACCCCCTTTGTGTTGGTCTATCACGTAAAATCCCCCAAAAAATACAATTTACAATTTTGATTGGTGTTGTAATATGTTGGCCGATTTATGTATAATGTTGTATTGGAGTGCCATGTTGACCAGAAATTCAGTTGAATTGTCCAAGTCAACTGAATTTTAACATAGCAAGGGGACAGCTGAAGACCCTTTGATGTGTTAATCTTATGCAAGTCTACCTAGGTGTGAGGTATGGCCTGTTAACCTAATTGAACATTTCAAAGGGTGTTCAGGTGGTATCTGTTAATCTAATCTAATTACACATATCTAAGGGGACTTGTTGATGTTGATATGCGGGAATGCAAATTGGGGCGGTTTATGACTGCAGCTGTTCATGGCTGGGGGTTGTTGTCTGTCTGAAAGACTAAAGCATATCAAAGGCCTGAATGGAGACGGCCAATCAAATTGCTCAGCCATTCAGTGTCTAGTGAATATAACATGGCGTTCAGTCTATAGTACATATAGTCTTGTCTGTGTATGACTATGAAGGCGCAAATCTAGAGAAAATGGGACTCTGAATTATATACTCAGTCGGATTTTTTGTCATCTGTGGACTTTGTTCTGTGTTGGAAGTCAATAAAGTGCATCTCTCTGGAAGATTTGGGTTGCTGCGGAAGAGTACTTACTAATTAATTATCATAACCACGATACTACTATACATATTATATCACTACAATTGGAACATGACAAAATGTGGAAAATTTGAAGGGGTATGAATACTTTCTCAAGGCACCGTAATGTGCCCTGCAATGTCCCCCACATAATGTACTCTGCTTTGCCCCCATGTAACATGTCCTGCTGTGCGGACCCCTTGTGTTCTGCCCTGCTAAACCCCTGTGCTCTGCGTTCTTGACCCCCTGTACCCTGCCCACCTAATGTTTGATGCTGAATTGAGCATCTGTGCAGTAGAAAGCAAGCACAAGTTTAACATTAATAGATAATTTCACCTATTGCAATATGTTACGTTACACCCATATCCAGGGTGTAACATAACAGGTTACAAATGTATTTTTATTATGTACAGAATAATATGTAAGAAAGAATTATTTTTTTTTTAATGATTGTGATGAGGTGTATATATGTCTGAGACGCTTACTTGTGGCACAGCAACCTAAGCATATTTTATGGGTAGAGGGATTATTTAACCACACCCCTTTAACCTCCTCACACTGTTAACAATCTGGCCAGACCCACCACTGCTCTACTTTGAGTTCCCAAAGGTACCTCAGGTCTTTTACAATCCTAGAAACGCCCCTGGCACAATAAAAACCATGCCCACTCTTTACTATAACACACCAAAAATACCATATGTATATATATTTTTTTTTCAAGCAAGGCTATTTTTTGTGATACAGCACTGCATTATTTTAACTGACAATTGTGCAGGCAAGCAATTGTACCCAAATAATATTTACGTCCCTTTACACGTGGCCTGACCAACGTCGTGCGTCATCTCCAATGAACACAGGATTTTATGACGGTTAAACTCAGATCTTTTATGCTTGAATTGAACTTTTATAATGTGAGTACCAGTCTGTTACTTTTGGAATAAAGGTTTAAACGTTTTTACACTATGGGCACCCCTTCTCTTTTATGTTAATACAACACGATCTGGGATTACCAGGAAGTGCTGCACAGTGGCACAAATTGTGACCGCGCAATACCCCTGCAGGGGTGAAAGTATCCGGTGAGTGTTTGCACAGCAAAAGCACGAATTTAAGCACTGTCACCAAATGAACACTGGAATAAGAAGATTATTTTGAGCAAAATGGTTTACCAAGAGGAACAAGCTTTCAAGCACAACTATCACTTGTGCACTACAATTGGGACTATTTAAAGCAACATTGTTTTTCTGAATATCATTTTAGCACAAGTCACTTTATCATCGACTGGATTTTTCCCTTCCCCCTTCCTTCAATTTCCCTCTTCTTCCCTCCCTCCCCCCCAACCCCCTCCCCCTTTTTTCTCCCCACCTTCTCCTTCACTATAGCACTTTATATCAATGTATGGTACCAATACATGAGCACATTTTGATATAATAGCATCACATTGTAAACAGTGAGTTGCACAGGACCAGGCACTGTTTGAAACATATTATACCCACATTATTATTGTTTATTTTTATGCAAAACCATTTTTGGGTATTACTCCGTTTTTTGGGGGATAAAGTTTTTTAAGAATCTTTATTAAACAACGTTTTCACACTTCCACCCACCCTTCAGAGGTGACCTTAATATGCTATCACAGGGTTATAACACTTTGCAGTTAAAAGGTTTAAACTGTGTCCCTAGCCAGTGTTTGTGTACACAGTGTTTTGCCTTCACTAGGGAAAGAGATCGATTTTAGTCCCTGCTCTGCAGAGGCACAGCATCGGTCTCTTCCCCCGTCAGAACTGAGATATGCCTTGTTTACATCAGTTCTCTGTGTTTTACTGACGATCGGCGGGTGCCGGAGGACAAGGAGTCTCCGGGATCCGGAGATTGGCTTCTGCTGTGAATTATCACAGCAAAAGTGGCCGTTGGCAGTGCGCACCCCCTGCATGGGGAAGTGCAGGATCACATACATATATATATATTATATATATATATATATATATATACATACATATACACACACATAAGTGATCCTGCACCCCCTGCATGCGGAAGTGCAGGATCAGGTATATATACATAAGTGATCCTGCGCACAGCTGATGCCCTGTAGCAGTAAAAAAGTGCTATAGGGCGGTCAGCAAGTGGTTAAACATTTGATATGTTTTCTATTTTTCGATTGTGAATAAAATGTGGGTTTAAGAGATTTCAAATCTTTGCATTCTGTTTTTTTTATGTATAATTTACACAGCATCCCAACTTTTTTGGAATAGGGGTTGTAATTTATTGTGTCTTTATTGAACACACCCATCAAACATTCACAGTGCTGGAGGAAAAAGTAAGTTATCCCTTAAGTTCACAGCTGGTCGAACCTTTTTTGGTAGCAATAACTTCAAGCAAGTACTTGTGATAGCTCTGGATCAGACCTGCACAACTTCAGGAGGAATTTGACCGTTCTTCTTTACAAAGCTGGTTCACCTCAGACACATTTTTTAGGATGTCTGGTGTGAATGGCTCTCAAGGTCATTCCACAGCATCTCTATGAGGTTAAGGTTTGGGCTCTGACTGGGCCACTCCAAAAAGGCACATTTTCTTTTTCTGAAGCCAGACTGTGGTGGATTTATTTCAGTTCTTAGAGTCATTGTCCTGCTGCATCACCCAACTTCTACCAAGCTTCAACTGGCGGACAGCCACACTGACATTATCCTGTAGGATATTTTGGTAAACTTTGGAATTAATTTTCTCCTCTGATGGCAAGTGGTCCAGGCCCTGAGGCAGCGAAGCAAGCCCAAATCATGATATTCCCTCCACCATACTTCACCATTGGGATGATGTTTTGATGTTGGTAATCTTAGTCCTTTTAGTGCCATACGAAGTGCTGAGTAGTCTTCCCGAACAGTTCAACTTTTGTTTCATCAGTACACAAAATATTTTCCCAGTAGCTTTGTGGTTTGCCAATGTTCTCTTTGGCAAACTTCAGGCACACAGCAACGTTTTTTTTGCAGAGCAGTGGCTTCCTCTGTGGTATTCTGCCACTGACACCCTTGCCTGTTCAAAGACTTATGTATGGTAGACTCATGAACAAGCATGTTTGCCAGTTCCAGTGATGTCTTCAAGCCTTTAGCTCTTACTAGTGGGTCTTTCTTCACTTCACTGAGGATTCTGTGTTGTGCCTTGGAAGTCAACCTGGCTGGGTGCTCACTTCTAGGAAAAGTAGCCACAGTAGTTAACGGTCTCCATTTACAGACAATTTATCTAAATGAATGTCTAAACACTTTGAGATTGCTTTGTATTCCTTTCCAGCCTTATGCAGATCAACTACTCTTAAATTGTATATATTCAGAGAACTCCTTTTTTTGCAAGGCATGGTTCACATCAGCTAATGCTTCTTATGAACAGAAATCTTACAATGTTTAAGTGTCTTTTATCAAAAATAGCTCCAAACCACACCTCCAGACTCATTTCATTAACGGGACTCCAGGTATGCAAACTACTGATTCCAATTAGCTTTCGTTGAAATAATAAGTCTATGGGTTCACTTACTTTTTCCTCCAGCAACGGTGTGTTCAGTGAAGACACGAGAAATTAGAATTGTTTGTTTGTTATCAGCTTTAGCATATTGTGTTTGTATATTGTGATTTGGATTAGGATTAGATCACATTTTATGGCAAAATACTGCCGAAAACTAGTCAATTCCAAGGGGTTCACATCCTTTACCACTGTATTAATGATTTCAGTTTGTCAGTCACTGTTTCTCTGCTCTGTGCCTCAAATACATACTGGATTGCTGAGCTGTGGAGGGGGGAGTGGCTGGCTCAGGCTCTCAGCAGCTCACTGATAGGCTGAGCCACCTGCCAGTGTATGATCGGGATCTTTTGAGACCCTGGATCGGCTCTATGATGTCAGCAAACAGAGGGCTTTAGCTATACATCCTTTTTTAATTCTATTCTATCCCACTTTTAGTATGTATCTGGAATGGCATTTATGAAAAATACTGGCCCATAAAATTGAAATACATGACATACTTTTTGGTCCTTATCAAATCTAATGGCAATGAAAAGTGCACACATGAAATCATTTTTAAATATATTCTAGGGTTACTTCATACCATTAACTTCAGTGAGCATGAACATCACTCAAAAGACAAAAGTTATTAACAAGTGTAATCTTCTTTTAATAAAGACAAAAATTGATACAATTAAAAGAAAATAACACCATACTAATCCCAACCTATTCTTACCTCAGAGGGGCAGCTGCTGATAGATAATTCTGCAGCAAAGTAAATAAATCTTCAACGTCTTGATCCAGCTGAGCTATAGAGAGATTGCCTACCTTCCAAGCAGACTAAGCCAAACTGGGCTTACTCAGTATGTGGTTGGGGTATAGCCACTAGGAGGAGCCGTACTTTACGATTATCCTAGTGGAACAGTATATACTTAGAGGTCTGCTGTGTCCCTTAATGAATGCTAAGAGAAATGGGAATACTGGTCAAGCAGTGAAAAGGCTAAATAAAGGCACTAGGCTCCTCTTTTCAGTAGTACCAAAATATAACTGGAAACTGTATTTTCCTGGTGATGGATTAAAAAACGAAAACTAACTTACCAGAATGTATTTTCTTGTGTTTAGTGAGATGATCATGTCGTATAAAGGTCTTCCCACAATCTTCACACTCATAACGCTTGTCATCATGATGAACACGAATATGTAGCCTAAGATACAAAGGCAAGTTTTTACCTTTTAGTACATAAGTGCAAAATCTAACAATTTATTGTGAAAAAGAATATATAAAACACAAAGCGCTGTGACGCTAAATAGCTGATAATTACACATAAAACCAAGTGAGGCTGCTATCAAAAGAGAGTGTTTTCAGAGTCACTTAAAAAGAATAAATAATGATATTTGAAGCGCTTCACAATGTGCATAAAAATGAATATATATGAATAAATATAAATAAATAAATAAATATAAATACTCAAATAAATCCAGCGGTGAATAAAAATTCCTAAAAAATCCAGCAATCAAAATAGTGTAAAATTAAAAAATTAGTGCCACCAAATGCGTAAAAAAATCCACATATAAAATCAACATAAAAATAAATATATAGGGATGTATTCAGAAGGTTCAATTATACAAGTGTAGAATGCGATTGGTATAAAGCTTTGATCCGGTCCCACTAGCAAAGCTGTTTAACCAGTTGCCGACCACCGCACGACGATGTACATCGGCAGAATGGCACAGGCAGGCAAAAGGACTTACAGGTACGTCCTTGCCTGCCCGCAGGTGGGGGGTCCGATCGGACCCCCCCCCCCGGTGCCTGCGGCGGTCGGCAAATCTCCCCCGGCGATCGGTGGTGAGGGGGAGGCCATCCATTCGTGGCCCCCCCTCGCGATTGCTCCCAGCCAATGGGATCATTTCCCTGCCTCTGTATTGTACACAGAGGCAGAGGAAATGATGTCATCTCTCCTCGGCTCGGTATTTTCCTTTCCGGGCCGAGGAGAGAAGACTGTAATGTGAGTGCACCAACACACTACACACACAGTAGAACATGCCAGGCACACAAAACACCCCGATCCCCCCCCCCCCGATCGCCCCCCGATCCCCCCCCAATCACCCCCCCCGTCACAAACTGACACCAAGCAGGTTTTTTTTTTTTTTTTTTTCTGATTACTGTATTGGTGTCAGTTTGTGACAGTTACAGTGTTAGGGCAGTGAGTGTTAGGCCCCCTTTAGGTCTAGGATACCCCCCTAACCCCCCCTAATAAAGTTTTAACCCCTTGATCACCCCCCGTCACCAGTGTCGCTAAGCGATCATTTTTCTGATCGCTGTATTAGTGTCGCTGGTGATGCTAGTTAGGGACGTAAATATTTAGGTTCGCCGTCAGCGTTTTATAGCGACAGGGACCCCCATATACTATCTAATAAATGTTTTAACCCCTTGATTGCCCCTAGTTAACCCTTTCACCACTGATCACCGTATAACCGTTACGGGTGACGCTGGTTAGTTCGTTTATTTTTTATAGTGTCAGGGCACCCGCCGTTTATTACCGAATAAAGGTTTAGCCCCCTGATCGCCCGGCGGTGATATGCGTCGCCCCAGGCAGCGTCAGATTAGCGCCAGTACCGCTAACACCCACGCACGCAGCATACGCCTCCCTTAGTGGTATAGTATCTGATCGGATCAATATCTGATCCGTTCAGATCTATACTAGCGTCCCCAGCAGTTTAGGGTTCCAAAAAACGCAGTGTTAGCGGGATCAGCCCAGATACCTGCTAGCACCAGCGTTTTGCCCCTCCGCCCGGCCCAGCCCAGCCCACCCAAGTGCAGTATCGATCGATCACTGTCACTTACAAAACACTAAACGCATAACTGCAGCGTTCGCAGAGTCAGGCCTGATCCCTGCGATTGCTAACAGTTTTTTTGGTAGCGTTTTGGTGAACTGGCAAGCACCAGCCCCAGGCAGCGTCAGGTTAGTGCCAGTAGCGCTAACACCCACGCACGCACCGTACACCTCCCTTAGTGGTATAGTATCTGAACTGATCAATATCTGATCTGATCCGATCAGATCTATACTGGCGTCCCCAGCAGTTTAGGGTTCCCAAAAACGCAGTGTTAGTGGGATCAGCCCAGATACCTGCTAGCACCTGCGCTTTGCCCCTCCGCCCGGCCCAGCCCAGCCCACCCAAGTGCAGTATCGATCGATCACTGTCACTTACAAAAAACTAAACGCATAACTGCAGCGTTCGCAGAGTCAGGCCTGATCCCTGCGATCGTTAACAGTTTTTTTGGTAGCGTTTTGGTGAACTGGCAAGCGCCAGCGGCCTAGTACACCCCGGTCGTAGTCAAACCAGCACTGCAGTAACACTTGGTGACGTGGCGAGTCCCATAAGTGCAGTTCAAGCTGGTGAGGTGGCAAGCACAAATAGTGTCCCGCTGCCACCAAGAAGACAAACACAGGCCCGTCGTGCCCATAATGCCCTTCCTGCTGCATTCGCCAATCCTAATTGGGAACCCACCACTTCTGCAGCGCCCGTACTTCCCCCATTCACATCCCCAACCAAATGCAGTCAGCTGCACGAGAGGCATTTTTATGTCCTCCCGAGTACCCCTACCCAACGAACCCCCCCAAAAAAGATGTTGTGTCTGCAGCAAACGCGGATTTAGGCGTGACACCCGCTATTATTGTCCCTCCTGTCAATCCTGGTCTTTGCATTGGTGAATGTTTTGAACGCTACCATTCACTAGTTGAGTATTAGCGTAGGGTACAGCATTGCACAGACTAGGACACACTTTCACAGGGTCTCCCAAGATGCCATCGCATTTTGAGAGACCCGAACCTGGAACCGGTTACAGTTATAAAAGTTACAGTTACAAAAAAAAAAAAAAAAAAACCACAAACAAAAATATAAAATAAAAAATAATAGTTGTCGTTTTATTGTTCTCTCTCTATTCTCTCTCTCTATTCTCTCTATTGTTCTGCTCTTTTTTACTGTATTCTATTCTGCAATGTTTTATTGTTATTATGTTTTATCATGTTTGCTTTTCAGGTATGCAATTTTTTATACTTTACCGTTTACTGTGCTTTATTGTTAACCATTTTTTTGTCTTCAGGTACACCATTCACGACTTTGAGTGGTTATACCAGAATGATGCTTGCAGGTTTAGGTATCATCTTGGTATCATTCTTTTCAGCCAGCGGTCGGCTTTCATGTAAAAGCAATCCTAGCCTCTAGACTGCTTTTACAAGCAGTGGGAGAGAATGCCCCCCCCCCCCACCGTCTTCCGTGTTTTTCTCTGGCTCTCCTGTCTCAACAGGGAACCTGAGAATGCAGCCGGTGATTCAGCCAGCTGACCATAGAGCTGATCAGAGACCAGAGTGGCTCCAAACATCTCTATGGCCTAAGAAACCGGAAGCTACGAGCATTTTATGACTTAGATTTCGCCGGATGTAAATAGCGCCATTGGGAAATTGGGGAAGCATTTTATCACACCGATCTTGGTGTGGTCAGATGCTTTGAGGGCAGAGGAGAAATCTAGGGTCTAATAGACCCCAATTTTTTCAAAAAAGAGTACCTGTCACTACCTATTGCTATCATAGGGGATATTTACATTCCCTGAGATAACAATAAAAATGATTAAAAAAAAAAATAAAAAATGAAAGGAACAGTTTTAAAATAAGATAAAAAAGCAAAAAAATAATAAAGAAAAAAAAAAAAAAAAAAAAAAAAAAGCACCCCTGTCCCCCCTGCTCTCGCGCTAAGGCGAACGCAAGCGTCGGTCTGGCGTCAAATGTAAACAGCAATTGCACCATGCATGTGAGGTATCACCGCGACGGTCAGATCGAGGGCAGTAATTTTAGCAGTAGACCTCCTCTGTAAATCTAAAGTGGTAACCTGTAAAGGCTTTTAAAAATGTATTTATTTTGTTGCCACTGCACGTTTGTGCGCAATTGTAAAGCATGTCATGTTTGGTATCCATGTACTCGGCCTAAGATCATCTTTTTTATTTCATCAAACATTTGGGCAATATAGTGTGTTTTAGTGCATTAAAATGTAAAAAAGTGTGTTTTTTCCCCAAAAAATGCGTTTGAAAAATCGCTGCGCAAATACTGTGTGAAAAAAAAAATTAAACACCCACCATTTTAATCTGTAGGGCATTTGCTTTAAAAAAATATATAATGTGTGGGGGTTCAAAGTAATTTTCTTGCAAAAAAAAATAATTTTTTCATGTAATCAAAAAGTGTCAGAAAGGGCTTTGTCTTCAAGTGGTTAGAAGAGTGGGTGATGTGTGACATAAGCTTCTAAATGTTGTGCATAAAATGCCAGGACAGTTCAAACCCCCCCCAAATGACCCCATTTTGGAAAGTAGACACCCCAAGCTATTTGCTGAGAGGCATGTCGAGTCCATGGAATATTTTATATTGTGACACAAGTTGCGGGAAAGAGACAAATTTTTTTTTTTTTTGCACAAAGTTGTCACTAAATGATATATTGCTCAAACATGCCATGGGAATATGTGAAATTACACCCCAAAATACATTCTGTTGCTTCTCCTGAGTACGGGGATACCACATGTGTGAGACTTTTTGAGAGCCTAGCCGCGTATGGGACCCCGAAAACCAAGCACCGCCTTCAGGCTTTCTAAGGGCGTAAATTTTTGATTTCACTCTTCACTGCCTATCACAGTCTCGGAGGCCATGGAATGCCCAGGTGGCACAAAACCCCCCCAAATGACCCCATTTTGGAAAGTAGACACCCAAAGCTATTTGCTGAGCGGTATAGTGAGTATTTTGCAGACCTGACTTTTTGTCACAAAGTTTTGAAAATTAAAAAAAGAAAAAAAAAATTTTTTTTTTGTCTTTCTTCATTTTCTAAAACAAATGAGAGCTGCAAAATACTCACCATGCCTCTCAGCAAATAGCTTGGGGTGTCTACTTTCCAAAATGGGGTCATTTGGGGGGGGTTTGTGCCACCTGGGCATTCCATGACCTCCGAAACTGTGATAGGCAGTGAAGAGTGAAATCAAAAATGTACACCCTTAGAAATCCTGAAGGCGGTGATTGGTTTTCGGGGTCCCGTACGCGGCTAGGCTCCTAAAAAGTCCCACACATGTGGTATCCCCATACTCAAGAGAAGCAGCAGAATGTATTTTGGGGTGCAATTCCACATATGCCCATGACCTGTGTGAGCAATATATCATTTAGTGACAACTTTGTGCAAAAAAAAAAAATAATAAATTGTCACTTTCCCGCAACTTGTGTCAAAATATAAAATATTCCATGGACTCAACATGCCTCTCAGCAAATAGCTTGGGGTGTCTACTTTCCAAAATGGGGTCATTTGGGGGGGGTTTGTGCCATCTGGGCATTTTATGGCCTTCAAAACTGTGATAGGTAGTGAGGAGTAAAATCAAAAATGTACGCCCTTAGAAATCCTGAAGGCAGTGATTGGTTTTCGGGGCCCCGTATGCGGCTAGGCTCCCAAAAAGTCCCACACATGTGGTATCCCCATACTCAGGAGAAGCAGCTAAATGTATTTTGGGGTGCAATTCCACATATGCCCATGGCCTGTGTGAGCAATATATCATTTAGTGACAACTTTTTGTAATTTTTTTTTTGTCATTATTCAATCACTTGGGACAAAAAAAATGAATATTCAATGGGCTCAACATGCCTCTCAGCAATTTCCTTGGGGTGTCTACTTTCCAAAATGGGGTCATTTGTGGGGGTTTTGTACTGCCTTGCCATTTTAGCACCTCAAGAAACGACATAGGCAGTCATAAATTAAAGGCTGTGTAAATTCCAGAAAATGTACCCTAGTTTGTAGGCGCTATAACTTTTGCGCAAACCAATAAATATACACTTATTGACATTTTTTTTACCAAAGACATGTGGCCAAATACATTTTGGCCTAAATGTATGACTAAAATTGAGTTTATTGGATTTTTTTTAGAACAAAAAGTAGAAAATATCATTTTTTTTCAAAATTTTCGGTCTTTTTCCTTGTATAGCGCAAAAAATAAAAACGGCAGAGGTGATCAAATACCATCAAAAGAAAGCTCTATTTGTGGGAAGAAAAGGACGCAAATTTCGTTTGGGTACAGCATTGCATGACCGCGCAATTAGCAGTTAAAGCGACGCAGTGCCAAATTGGAAAAAGTGCTCTGGTCAGGAAGGGGGTAAATCCTTCCGGGGCTGAAGTGGTTAAAAACACTTGCTTAATTAAGGTGCTCATTGACATTTATAGTAACAATGTTTCTTTTGCTTCTGTTCACAACCAATGTGAGAATCATAAACAGATCTCATTTGACAAGCAGATAAGAGAAAAAAACAATCATTGTGCAATAGTTAGGATACCAAGGTACACAGGCAAACTTCAATTCACTCACGTGTGCCTTATAATGATAAGGCATATGCAGGTTTTACTATAGCAGTCAGCTGCCTTAGACAGGAGCAGATTCACTGCAGTACACTGTGTGATACTGCTGATCTGCACAGAGCGTCCTTGGCTCCTCCCACACGTTGCATCACAGTCACGTGACTTTTTCAAGGATAATACAAGCTCTGACGGACTCAGCTTTATAGCACAACAGCAGAGTGGTTGCCATGGCTACAGCATGAGTTAATCATCATCCTGCTTCCTGCATAGACTTCAATCCTGTTAAAACCTACTTTTATTAGACATGTAATTCATATGAATATCGTTGGTTTATCAAAACCACGATTCCGTGTGTAAAAAACGCAGTGTGTAAAGAATAAAAAATATATATATTGATATCTCTAATCACGTTTACTTCTTCCACTCCCTCCAGTGGTCACAATTGGTATAACATCTCACAGAGGGAATATATAGCAAAGCATTGTCTCTAATGGTTTTGATAATTGACCAGTGCCCCATAATATCACAAAAATGGGGTATCCACATGCTCTGCTCATAAATGTATGGAAAACGAAGTAAACAGGATGACATGATATATATGTATATAAAATATACATATATAAAATTAAAATAAGATATGATATACGAAATAGGGAAATAATATTAAAATGTAAAATTAAAATCTAAAAATTCCATGATAGAATATTGCAAAAATGGATGATGACCATTATTTGTATGCTAGAACTGAACCAAATATTGCCACTCAGAAAAAACTGGTATTGGAGAAATAATGAGAATCTAGGACCAAAAAATGAAAAATATATAAAAAAATATAAAAAATTTAAATAAAATATATACCATAAAAATATATATATAAATCTGAAAAACCTCTAAAAATCAGAAATAAAACAATTCAGGTCGAATTCAATGTTCAAACCATGGGGTTCTAATGTACCCATCTGGTATATCCATTTGGATTCATTCTTGCTGAGTTCCCTCACTTTATGGGAACCCCTCCAATGAGCCTTATACTTTTGAATAGCCCAGAATTGGAGACCCCTAGGGTCTCTGTTATGATACCTATCAAAATGTTTTGAAACACTGTGTTTTGGATAGCCTTTTCTAATGTTCTGGATATGCTCTCTTATTTTCTTCCACATTGGTCGTTTCGTTCTGCCAATGTATTGGAGGGAGCAGGAGCACTGTAAAGCATATACCACCCCCTCAGTCCTGCAAGATATAAAATCCTTTATTTCAAATTCTTGTCCAGTATTTGTTGAAGAAAATTTCTGACATTTGTATCCATTTTGATTAGTATTTATGCAGGCATAACACTTTTTACAGGGATAGAATCCTTTACCCTGAAAAAGGTTAAATCAGTTATTCTCTTGGGTGGGTTGGGTACATTTTTAGCTATGATGTCCCTTAGAGTTGGAGCTCGTCTATAAATGAATCTCGGTTTTTCTGGGAGTATATTTGCCAAAGTAGTATCAGTTTTTCAAATAGACCAATGTCTTTTTATAATCCTCTCCATCCTCCTGTGTTGTACACTGAAGTCCATTATCAGAGGTATGTCATCTGTTTTGTCATTTACCTTGATTTTATCTTGGATCAGCGCTTCTCTTGAGGTTTGATTGACTTCTGTTATTTTTTCTTCTATAAAACATTTATTGTACCCTTTTTCTTCAAACCTCTTACCCATCCACTGAGCTTGTTTAAGTGTTGTTTTAAGTCATTATTTTCTGAACAATTTCTCCGTAAGCGAATAAACTGGCCCTTCGGAATGTTGATTAACCATGGCTCATAGTGGCAACTCGTTACTGGTATATAGCTGTTCCTTTCCACCGGTTTGAAGAAAGTTTTTGTGCTGATGATATTGGCTGTTAGTTCTATTTCAAGATCAAGGAACTGGATTTTAGTCTCACTAATTTGATGTTCAAGTTTAATATTTTTTTGATTCATATTCAAACGTTGGAAAAAGGATCTTGAACTCAGTTCATCACCCTTCCAAATAAAAACACAATCGTCTATGAATCTTTTATATAGAACCAGTTCCTTTGGAGTATTTAAAAAGATGGCATCCTCCCATTTTGCCATGAATATGTTGGCTACACTTGGGGCATATTTAGCTCCCATCCCAATACCCGTTAGTTGTCGAAAATAATTATCATTATACCAGAAGTAGTTATGTTGAATACCAAAGGCCAGGCTTCTAAGAAGCAATCTTTTCTGTTTAGAAATGAGATGGCTGAATGAATCCATAGCCCATTTAGATGCTTCTATTGCATCGCTATGTTCAATTATTGTGTACAGTGAAGCAACATCAGCAGTTGCTAACAGATATCTTCCATTAGGGTCCAGGGTCAGAGATTTTAATATTTGTAATAAATGTTTGGTATCACGTAGATAAGCTTTAGTGTTAGGTACTAGGGGTTGCAAGAATTTGTCCACATATTCCCCTAGTCTTGCATTGATCGACTGAATCCCATTAATGATGGGTCTTCCTGGTGGTGCCTCAGCATTCTTATGGATCTTCGGGATGGTGTAAATGATTGGAACTCTACATGTATCCGGTACTAAATATCTAGATTCTTTTTTGGATAAAATATTTTTGTTGATTCCTTTTTGAATCAAAGAGGACAGATCTCGTTTGTATACTCCCAGAAAAACCGAGATTCATTTATAGACGAGCTCCAACTCTAAGGGACATCATAGCTAAAAATGTACCCAACCCACCCAAGAGAATAACTGATTTAACCTTTTTTCAGGGTAAAGGATTCTATCCCTGTAAAAGGTGTTATGCCTGCATAAATACTAATCAAAATGGATACAAATGTCAGAAATTTTCTTCAACAAATACTGGACAAGAATTTGAAATAAAGGATTTTATATCTTGCAGGACTGAGGGGGTGGTATATGCTTTACAGTGCTCCTGCTCCCTCCAATACATTGGCAGAACGAAACGACCAATGTGGAAGAGATTAAGAGAGAGCATATCCAGAACATTAGAAAAGGCTATCCAAAACACAGTGTTTCAAAACATTTTGATAGGTATCATAACAGAGACCCTAGGGGTCTCCAATTCTGGGCTATTCAAAAGTATAAGGCTCATTGGAGGGGTTCCCATAAAGTGAGGGAACTCAGCAAGAATGAATCCAAATGGATATTCCAGATGGGTACATTAGAACCCCATGGTTTGAACATTGAATTCGACCTGAATTGTTTTATTTCTGATTTTTAGAGGTTTTTCAGATTTATATATATATTTTTATGGTATATATTTTATTTTAATTTTTTATATTTTTTTATATATTTTTCATTTTTTGGTCCTAGATTCTCATTATTTGTCCAATACCAGTTTTTTCTGAGTGGCAATATTTGGTTCAGTTCTAGCATACAAATAATGGTAATCATCCATTTTTGCAATATTCTATCATGGAATTTTTAGATTTTAATTTTATATTTTAATATTATTTCCCTATTTCGTATATCATATCTTATTTTAATTTTATATATGTATATTTTATATACATATATATCATGTCATCCTGTTTACTCTGTTTTCCATACATTTATGAGCAGAGCATGTGGATACCCCATTTTTGTGATAATATGGGGCACTGGTCAATTATCAAAACCATTAGAGACAATGCTTTGCTATATATTCCCTCTGTGAGATGTTATACCAATTGTGACCACTGGAGGGAGTGGAAGAAGTAAACGTGATTAGAGATATCAATATATATATTTTTTATTCTTTACACACTGCGTTTTTTACACATGGAATCGTGGTTTTGATAAACCAACGATATTTATATGAATTACATGTCTAATAAAAGTAGGTTTTAACAGGATTGAAGTCTATGCAGGAAGCAGGATGATGATTAACTCATGCTGTAGCCATGGCAACCACTCTGCTGTTGTGCTATAAAGCTGAGTCCGTCAGAGCTTGTATTATCCTTGAAAAAGTCACGTGACTGTGATGCAACGCATGGGAGGAACCAAGGACGCTCTGTGCAGATCAGCAGTATCACACAGTGTACTGCAGTGAATCTGCTCCTGTCTAAGGTGGCTGACTGCTATAGTAAAACCTGCATATGCCTTATCATTATAAGGCACACGTGAGTGGATTGAAGTTTGCCTGTGTACCTTGGTATCCTAAATATTGCACAATGATTGTTTTTTTCTCTTATCTGCTTGTCAAATGAGATCGGTTTATGATTCTCACATTGGTTGTGAACAGAAGCAAAAGAAACATTGTTACTATAAATGTCAATAAGCACCTTAATTACTGTAAGCAAGTGTTTTTAAACAGCTTTGCTAGTGGGACCGGATCAAAGCTTTATACCAATCGCATTCTACACTTGTATAATTGAACCTTCTGAATACATCCCTATATATTTATTTTTATGTTGATTTTTTATGTGGATTTTTTTACACATTTGGTGGCACTAATTTTTTAATTTTACACTATTTTGATTGATGGATTTTTTAGGAATTTTTATTCACCGCTGGATTTATTTGAGTATTTATATTTATTTATTTATATTTATTCATATATATTCATTTTTATGCACATTGTGAAGCGCTTCAAATATCATTATTTAACAATTTATTGTGCCAGTTTCTAAAAAAAAAAAGTATAAGAAAGTATATTGAGCCCAAACTTTTTATCTCTTTTTCCAGCTCTTTCTATTTTAAATATAGTAGGGGATACTTAGACCCCTATCAGCTTGTTTTGCACAGTTCCACTGGGAAGATTTCTCTGCTTTCAGACCCAAGGACAAAAACAGAAAGAGGAAACCATCTTTTGGAAAGTGACATGATCAGGTTTCCCTAGAGGAAACATTTCCCCTACCTTCTATTCTGGTGGCAACCAACAAACTAATTTTCTGTTCAGATAAAAGTGGTCATCTGGACAAACAGAGACAGCAATAAAAAACCTCAAAGAGATTCTAATTCTTCCTTACTCTATCCAAACCAAAAAGAGCTTTTGTTATAGATAATATTTTAAAAGTAATTCTAAAAGCACTAGATATATATTTAAAAATCAACTATAACACACAAAAAAAAATTCAGTATCCAAAATTTTATTTAAAAAAGCAGCTCCGGTTCCAACACTTACCCTGTCAGGCTGTCCCCCTCAGTAAATCCTCTCTGCCATTAGATGCTACAGCTTTCCCGTACTGAATGATTGTCGGCATCATTGCTACCTACCTAATTTGATCCCAGGGCACCAAGAGCCTTTGGGAATTGCATCAACAGGCCGTCCTGGATTTATCAAATGCACCAGAGACCAGAATCGCATCATCATATGACACTGCTCCCTGCAACATTCAAGATCCACCCACTGCAGGGACCAGCTAAGGAGGAAGTGAAATCATAACATCAGGCAACTGGACCAAAGACTGCCAGAAAAAAAATAAAAAGGTATTTATATACCCCCTTTTTTTTCTTTTTTTTAAGTGGAAATGCTGGAATGAATTTACAGTTTGACTGAACAGACACATAACATACAAATGCTGGAAAATACAACCTTTTCTGTGAAAGAAACTTTCTTGGTGTACCAAGTGAAAGGATAGTGAAAGGATTTAAATATAGCTTGTGTGTGGCCCCTCCTTCACCAGATATGTGATCAGTCAACACAACTATGTTGCCATAGACAGAGACATATAGCTTGAAGGTGTTTGGTCCACAGGTTGATGTTCATTGCAAATCAGCAGGCAAATGCATCCATTTAATAAATTTAGGAGTTTTATTACCTACTGATTTTAAACTGTTTAGTCAGGTCTGAGTTTCTCTGAAATAAAAACATTATTATCGTTATGTGTTGTTTACTTACCTGTATGAGCTACCATGGCGGAAATTCTGCCCACAAATACTGCACAGGTGTGGCTTTTCCCCACTGTGAATCCTAAGATGTTCCTTTAATGTGGTCCTTAAAACGAACATGCAAATACATAAATAGCTCAAATTAATTGTGCATATAACATTTACAGCGATGAAAGGCAGTTTGAGTACTGAACTAGCAATGGCTGAAACAGAGTATATACACTTTTTATTGTGAAACAAAGGAGTTAAATCAGACATTACATGTTTTACTTGATAGGAGACCTGTACAGTCTAGTAAACCTGTATAGACACTTGCCGACCGTGTCGCGTACATTTACTGTGTCCCAATGGCACAGCTGCGCGAAAACCTGTACGGGGTGCGCTTTCGCTGCCAGGGGCCTCGTGCCGTGCTCACGACCATTGAATTTGTTTCAGAACCGATCAATCTTCAGGTCCAGGCCAATGATTTATGGCCTGGACCTGCTGATCGGTTCTGGCGAATGAAATCCTTCCCCTGCCTGGAAGTGTAAACACAGGCAGGGGAAGTGATGTCATCTTCCTTGTGGAATCCTTTTCGTTCCAGAGAAAGAGAGAGGAGAGAACATCTCACAATAAGTTGCACCAACACTACACTAACACCAGTACACGTAGGCACACTTGTCACCCCTGATTCCCCCCCCCCCCCCAGTTAACCCCTTTACTCCTTGTCACAGTGATAAGAAATATGTAAAGAATTACAAGTGATATCAACATTTGCCTTGTTCCTTATATGCTTATTTCTAGCTAAAATGGCGCTGACTTATTGTTTATGCAATCTGCTTAGTTCCGACCAACACCTACAACAATATTTAAAGAACTAGCAAAAGTTTACCATATTAGGCCATATTGTGAAAGGGCACTGTTTTTGACAATAAAGCTGACGATGCACCATGAGTCACCAGTGTGCCTTAGCCAATGGTAACTTGCCAAATACTGTTATAAAATGACATGTGTAAAAGGGTTCTGGGTGACTCTGCTGAAATTCCTTGCTGTGAACAGAGCTCATCCCTATGTACCGGTACATTTGTAATAAATCTGTCTTCTAATCAACATGACCGGAGTTGACTGGTCAGTGAGAGAATGGAATTTTACCGACATCATGGTCCTTTCGAGCCGGAAGTAAGGATTAGGTGGTGGATCGAACGGTTCCGTCCAAAATATCGGTGAGTATCAGACTCAGCTTTTGTTAATGGTTAAAAACAGGATCATAAGGATTACATTGTTAAAAACTTGGTTACTTGCTGAACTGCATCAGTTCTAGATGTTTTGCAATATGTTAAGCATTCTGAGAAGTATTTGAAAGTGATGGGAAAAAAAAAAAAAAAAAAAATGTGAAAGTAAATCTGTCTTCTAATCAACATGACCGGAGTTGACTGATCAGTGAGAGAATGGAATTTTACCGACATCATGGTCCTTTCGAGCCGGAAGTAAGGATTAGGTGGTGGATCGAACGGTTCCGTCCAAAATATCGGTGAGTATCAGACTCCCTCTCGCCAAGACCTAGGTCCTCCCACTCAAGTTAAGAGGTAAAAAGAGGCTGGTCGGTTCCGGGATCCACACCTGACTTCTACTCCTGGACTTCTGATCCAGTCCTCCGAGTCTGTGAAAGCTAAGACAGATTTTTTCTTTTCTTTTCTCTTCTATTTGAGGTGATTTGGGTTTTTATTAAGTATGCCGGCACTGTAAGTTGATTATAAAAGACCTAAGTGACACAGGGGCCGAAGACAGAGGCACCTGGGGACGTTGCCTATGGTAAATAGACGTAGCCCGCTGTCTGAGACAGATTACAAAAAATTAAAGGTACCGAAAGTTGATAGATGATTGATAATTGTTGTGAATAGTGGCTACACGTAATCTGGATAGATTACAGAGAGTCACAGTGGCCATTTCAGGTTTTTTTCTAACTGAGTGGTGGTTGGGACAAAAAGAAAGTGAATGTATGAGCAGGAATCAATCTAACTTGATCAGAAACACTTCCCCCATAGATCGATTGTTTTTCTCTTTTTCTCTCAAGAGCAACATTTCCTGCACTGTTCCTTTTGCTGCATTTGTTAAATCATGAGACTAACTCTCGCTCTTTCCTCCTCATGTTTAACATTACTGCTAACTTTGTGTGGGGAGTCTTATATTTTTGCTTTACTGTGATCCAAGGGTTGCTAGTCTGGTGGTTTACAGGTTGATAAAAGGCCTGCTTTATGATCTGTCTGGCTGCAAACTTGTGGTTAAAAAAAAAAAAAAAAAAAAAAACTGGACTCACTCACTCCCCCCCCTCACGGATACCTAAGTGCACTTCCTCTTTTGTGTGAGTGTGTGTAAAAAAAAAAAAAAAAAAAAAATTCTGATCAGAACGTTAAGAATACTGTTTGTTTTGACCAACTGTACTTTGTAGTAAATAAGGTAAAGGTATAAGTTGTTTTATATGTATGTGTGTGTATGTATATGTGTATATATATATATATATATGTTTATTTCCTGTTTGGAGAGTTTGGACTTTGTTTGCTGTTTTATATAAATTTTGGTAAAGTTCGAGAGTAGAATTACCAGTCTTGTATTCTAAACTCAAGGAAAAAAAACAGAGACATGGGGAATAGTTTCCCCATTAGAAGGAGATAAGAAATGTATGCATAGCAAATAACCAAAATCTGTTAAATATTGTGCTAAGTGGGAAAGGAAGTTGGGATTCAATGGCAAACTAACTGTGACCCAAAGATAAAAAAAAAAAAAAAAAAAAAAAAAAAGAAGAAGTATGGATTAGAAATGGCGGAATACTGGTTTGAGAAGGAGAACAAAAGAGAAATGCCAAGCCCAACTGCCCCTAGTGGACAAAGAGGCAGACAAAACGGTCAGCCCCTAATTATGACTGTTTTTAGACCATGGACTGAGAGTGACGTGCAGAAGGCTACCGAGCATATTAAACATCCTAAGTTTGGGGCCCCAGAAATCATTGAAAATATGGAAGGTCTGAGGAACAGTTATAGGCTAAATGGGGTCAAAGTGGAAAGGGCCTTAAGGAGGGTTCTAGGATCAGATTGGGCATTAGTAAAGGGAAATTGGGACCCCTGTGTAGCCACAGTGCCCCCTCAACAAAGAGGGGAACCACTGACCCTTGATAGCAAAGATTTGACAGACAGATTGACTGCCTTCTATCAGAGATGCAATCTCCGATGGGTATAACGAACTGACTGGCAAAAGATTAATATGACTGTAAAGGAAGACAAGGAAAGTGTCAGTGATTATCTAAATAAACTACGAGAAGTTTTTAAAGTGTTCTCTGGGCTCCCCAAAGCTGAGGATGTGAATAGTGCATATCAACAACAGCTAAAGATAGCTTTTGTTAATGGTTAAAAACAGGATCATAAGGATTACATTGTTAAAAACTTGGTTACTTACTGAACTGCATCAGTTCTAGATGTTTTGCAATATGTTAAGCATTCTGAGAAGTATTTGAAAGTGATGGGAAAAAAAAAAAAAATGTGAAAGTAAAGTTTTTTTGTGCAAGGTGATGAAGGAGATACCCCCTTAAGAAGGAAGCAGAGGAGGGTATAGCCTCTGCAATAGAATGGTACAGGATTTACAAGCTGTTAATCTGGCAGTTATGCCAAGGGCATAAGGTAAATAAAACTAAACTCCACTCGTGGCAACAGCAGGTCAAATACTTAGGGTATAATATCTCAAAAGAAGGTTGACACCTGGATGAGGAGAGTATTTGAGCCCTCCACCAGGTGCCGAAGCCAGAAACAAAGAAACAAATTATGTCTTTTTTGGGCATGACAAATTTTTGTAGAACGTGGATTTCTGGGTATTCAATACTGACCGCGCCCCATTGGTCCATACATTTGAGCCCAGCACGACACCTTTACTGTATGACAATACTTTTGACACAACCTCACTTAACAATACAGAGATGTACTACATTAAACCCATCCACACTAATACCACTTCCTACTGATGGTCATAAACATGACTGTACTGCTGCCATCGCTGAAAAGGTACTGCCACGGAGTGATTGGAAAGATGTACCGTTATCTAACCCTGACATGACACTTTTTGTTGATGGCTCCAGTACGAAAAATCCAGATGGCACAAGTGTAACTGGATATGCAGAAGTGACACATGACAGAACAGGAAATCATAGAGATAGATCATACAGTCCTTACTGATATACAGCAGAATGTATCCCCTGGGGAGAAACAATATCGGAAAACAAAAGGTTGCACAATAATAGATAACATCTACACATCACCTGAAGGAAAGCTGGTATTGCCAAAATCCTTATTTAGGTATGCAGCAGTATTGACACATGGAGTAACTCATGTGTCAAACAGGGGGATGACTGAGATGTTAAATAAGGTATGTACAGCCTATGGTTTCACAAACTACTAAAAAAAACCCTTTTTGTTCTCAATGCATTATATGTGCAAGATACAATGCTCAGGGAGGCATAAGACCACAGAAAGGGAAGTTCCCCAGACCGCAATATCCATTCCAACACATTTGCATGGATTTTATTGAATTAGACAAATGTGAAAAGGAAGAAATATTGTTTGGAAGTCATTGATGCATTGACCACATGGGTAGAGATATTCCTCACAGGAAGTGCTGATGCCTTAACAGTATCCAAAGCCTTACTAAAAGATATCATTTCACAATTTGGGATACCAGAGAAGATTTATAGCGATAATGGTCCACATTTTGTAAATCAGACTAAAAAACCTGAAGTGATGGGTATAAAAGTAAAGAATCACTGTGCATATCACCCTCAGTCAGCAGGGCTCGTAGAAAGACATAATGGGATATTGAAGAGCAAGCTTAAAAAGGCTATGGAAGAGACAGGGAAAAATTGAATGTACTGTGTCCCACTAGCTATTTTAAGCATGCACATCGCCCTCACTAAAGAGGGGCTGAGTCCATTTGAAATGATGTATGGTAGACCTTATAAAATACCTTTATTACCAAATGAAACCCACACAGAGGAAGGGGAGAGAACCTTAGCAGAATACATGTCAAGGTTATTAAAACAGAAACAAATTAACCAAGAGAGTGTTCCATTCCAGAAGGAGAGCCCATAGGAGAAGACAAAGTACAAATCGGGTGCTCATCAAGGTGATCAAAAAGAAGCATTGGCACTCCCCTAAGTGGGACGGGCCATATCAAGTACTCCTTACTACTCCCACTGCAGTAAGAATTGCTGAAAGGACTATCTGGATTCACCAATCCCACTGTAAAAAGGTAAACATAGGCAGAGTAGGGACAGAGAGACTGAAGGAGGGGGAAAGTCCAAATACAAAGGGAGGCAGATAAAAGGTCTGCGTGTCTCAACCTTGGTGAAGAAAAGGCCCTATCTAGGCACCCCTCACTTCAGATAGGATGGTAGGGATTTTGTTCCTCGTGGGAGTATTGGTGACTCTAGGAGAGGCCTCTATACAGGGAGGTAGGAGACATGGGAGGATAGTGGAACCAATCAATTGGGAAGAGACAGGAAGAGCACTGAACCTCACCTTTGTTGAAGGAACCACCAGTACTATACAGGTGGATTTCTGCCAGATGACAGATTGTGGAGATAAGGTAGAAGCAAGTAAGCTGACCTGGGCAGATAAATACATGTGCTACCTGGCTGGAACTACCAGGTGTACTACTTGGGATTCAGTCATGTGGACAACTGCAGCCCAGGATTGGGGATATGAGATCCCAGCAGCAGGAGATTTAAAGAATAGATTAACCATAACTAAAAGCAGCCCACTCTCCCTGTACAGAATCAAAGAATTGCAATATATATTATTGATTTCCCTGAAGGACCCAAAACTAGAAGATCAGAGGTTATATCGTATAGGAGCTTGGATATCAGGAACTGACCCTTTGGGAAAATTCTTTCTTGAAGTCAAACCAAAGAATGAGACAAACAAGAAGAAAGAATTAGATAATGAGGACCAATTTAAAGTAGAGGTATTAGGATCCACAGTGAGATTCACCAATCTCACAGTGGAAGAAGCTATAACATTAGAAACAGGATACCAGAATAAGAATGAATGGCTTGAATTGTTAATATATACTGCTAACACCCTTAAAAAAGAGAACTGCTTGGTCTCTGCAGGGGCCAGACCCCAGCTGGCTACAGTGCCTTTTCCCTTAAATAACAATACAGATCCAGATGGTTTAGAGTGTATGCTAAAGCTATATCAAAAAACATACAAACCTGACACCAACACTCCCTGTCACACATTAAGTTTATTGTTTCCCCAGGTTCAGAGACCTCAGATACCCCCTGCTGTCACGGCATACCCTGGCAACTTTACTTGTTTTGCACTTCCGGGGAATGAGAGTGGTACAGATTTGGGGTCTTTACCGGATGACTACTGCATGGAGAGGATTAACAAAATTGCAAAGGGAGAGGGTGACAACTGGGTTGAGCACGACACCCAGAGGGCGGACGTCTGGTGGTTATGCGAAGACAAGAGGCTCAGAGCGAGCATCCCAGCCAATTCCCGAGGGGACTGTGCCCTGGTACAGCTGGCAATGCCTCTGCGCTTACTGTCAGAGTCCCCTTGGAAGAAGGGTCACTGGAGGAGCAGAAGGGACACCTCTCCTGCGGGGTCTTTTGACCCCCAGATCTATATAGATGAGATTGGGGTTCCGCGTGGAGTGCCGAGCGAGTTTAAGGCTAGGAACTGAGTGGCAGCTGGATTTGAGTCTCTTCTCTGGTGGGTGACAGTAAACAAAAAAAAAAATTGTTGACTGGATTAACTATATTATATATATATATATTTTATAACCAACAAAGGTTTGTAAACTATACCAGGGATGCAGTTAAGGGATTGACAGAGCAATTAGCCCCTACCTCTCTGACGGCATGGCAGAATAGGATGGCATTAGATATGGTCCTAGCAGAAAGAGGAGGGGTCTGTAAAATGTTTGGTGGTATGTGGTGCACCTTTTATTTCTAACATTACAGCTTCTGGAGGAACCGTGACTAGAGCCCTCGAAGGATTGACAGCTTTATCGAATGAATTCGCGGAAAGGTTGGCTTGAAGGTTGGTTTGGGAAATGGACTGGACTTGCCAAGGTCAAGGACTTGCTAAGGTCTGAAAACCCAGTTGTGGAACGGACCTGCACTGAAGTAATAAATTGAGGAAGCAAATATAGATATCAGAGGAGGGAATGATAAGAAATATGTAAAGAATTACAAGTGATATCAACATTTGCCTTGTTCCTTATATGCTTTTTTCTAGCTAAAATGGCGCTGACTTATTGTTTATGCAATCTGCTTAGTTCCGACCATCACCTACAACAATATTTAAAGAACTAGCAAAAGTTTACCATATTAGGCCATATTGTGAAAGGGCACTGTTTTTGACAATAAAGCTGACGATGCACCATGAGTCACCAGTGTGCCTTAGCCAATGGTAGCTTGCCAAATACCGTTATAAAATGACATGTGTAAAAGGGTTCTGGGTGACTCTGCTGAAATTCCTTGCTGTGAACAGAGCTCATCCCTATGTACCAGTACATTTGTAATAAATCTGTCTTCTAATCAACATGACCGGAGTTGACTGATCAGTGAGAGAATGGAATTTTACCGACACACAGTGTCACCCAGTGTAGTGTTCATATTTTTCTTTGATCACTGTACTGGTGTCATTTGTGACACTAATCAGCATTAGGGCAGTTAGTGGTAGGCCCCCTGATCACCCAGCGGGTGATATCAGTTAGGTTTTAGCATCAGTCAGGGTCTGCATCGCCCCATACACCTTCCATAGTAGTATAGTGTCTGAACGGATCAATATCTGATCAGATCTATACTAGTGTCCCCAGTAGTTTAGGGTTCCCAAAAACACTGTGTTAGCGGGATCAGCCTAGATACTTGCACCTGCGTTTAGCCCCTCCACCCAGCCCAGACCACCCAAGTGCAGTATCAATCGATCACTGTCACTTACAAAACACTAAACACATAACTGCAGCGTTCGCAGGCCTAATCCCTGCGAATGCTAACAGGTTTTTTTGGTAGCGTTTGAACCAGTCGTTGACAGTCAAGTGCTCTTTTTTCCAGTGAGTCTCACAAAATGTCCAATCGAAGGTATACTAGTGAAGGAGGCCTACACGTTTGTGAGCATGACAGATGAGAGTGAAGAGGAAGTCACCCATCCGTCAGATTCAGGCACAGAATATGATCATGTAGACAGCAGCAGCACCGACAGATAGCAAGGACCACAACTCCATCATCAGAGCTAAGGTCAGGCGTACCCGACCCCGTTCTTCTGTTGCTGAGGTGCAAGAACCGCCGGGGCTCTCGTATGGAGCAGAGAGCCAGTACTAGTGCTGCTCATCCTTTTGGTGAACTGGCAAGCACCAGCGGCCTAGTACATCCTGGTCGTAGTCAAACCAGCACTGCAGTATCACGTGGTGATATGGCGAGTCCCATAAGTGCAGTTCAAGCTGGTGAGGTGGCTAGCACAACTAGTGTCCCCCTGCCACCAAGAAGACAAAGACAGGCCCGTCAAGCCCATAGTGCCCTTCCTGCTGCATTTGCCAATCCGAATTGAGAGCCCACCACTTCTGCACCCGTACTTCCCCCAATCACTGGCCAACCCGGAATTCAGGTGGAAACAGTTGATTTTACGTCACTTTTTTTTTTTATTTGTTGTTTTTCACAGAAGATCTCTATAGATCTATTGTGGACCAAAGCTGGTCCACAATAGATCTATATGCTGGTCAATTCATCACCACTAATCCCCAGTTGACCCTTGCCAGAGATTGGAGACCTATCACAGTCTCCAAATTTAAGACCTTCCTGGGCCTATCCCTCCTCATGGGCATAACTTAAAAAAGTGGGTTTCGATCATATTGTTCCACTGACCCAATTCACCATATGCCCGTGTTCTCTGCTTACATGACCAGGACACGATACGAGCAGATCTTGCGGTTCATGAATTTCAATGACAATTACCTCTGTCATCCTCGGGGTGACCCTGCATATGATCGGCTCTACAAAATTCGGCTCCTCGTAAACCACTTCAACCAACAGTTTACAGCCTTGTTTACTCCTGGTCAAGTTGTCTGCGTTGATGAGTCCCTGAAGTTTTCTGGCCGTTTGTCATTCAAACAGCATCTTCGAGGCAAGCGCGCCAGATATGGGGTCAAAATGTATAAGTTACTGCCCAGACTACATAGGGAGCACTGGTAAGATTGTGTAGGACTTGGTGTCACCCTTATTCGGAAAGGGGTATCACTTGTAAGGACAATTATTACACTTGCGTGCCACTTTTTAGTCACTTGTTTGATCATGGAATTGGCGCATGTGGCACCGTGCGATCTAACCGCCAGGCTTACCCCATCGGCTTGTAGAGTCCCGTCTTAGGCTGGGGGAGAGAGCCTGCTTGAAATGTAAAAATAGGATTTTTAATAACAGCTTACCTGTAAAATCCTTTTCTTCTGATGTACATCACGGGACACAGAGCCTCAGTAATAACTGATGAGTTATAGGGTATCACTAGGTGATTGGACACTGGCACACCCTAACCAGAAAGTTCAACCCCCTATATAATCCCTCCCCTTACAGGGATACCTCAGTTTTGTAGCAAAGCAATAGAAGTGTATTAGAAGAGGGGCGGGACCTCTGTGTCCCGTGATGTACATCAAAAGAAAAGGATTTTACAGGTAAGCTGTTATTAAAAATCCTATTTTCTTTCTCGTACATCACGGGACACAGAGCCTCAGTAATAACTGATGGGATGTCCCAGAGCAATGCTATCTGAGGGGAGGGGAAACATAACCAAGTAGGGTGCAATCAGACCTGAGGACCCTGTACCGCTGCCTGCAGCACACTATGCCCAAAGGCAATATCCTCATGCCTTCTCACATCCACCTGATAAAATCTGGTGAATGTATGGACTGAAGACCAGGTTGCGGCCTTGCAGATTTGAGCCATAGAGGCCCGGTGATGCACTGCCCAAGAAGCACCAATAGCCCTTGTGGAATGTGCCTTAATCTGAAACGGAGGAATCTTCCGTTTCAAACCGTAAGCTTGAATAATCATTTGTCTAATCCATTTAGAAATGGTAGCTTTTGACGCTGCCTGTCCTCTATTGGGACCCCCTGGCAGCACGAACAGAACATCCGTCTTGCGGATTTGAGCGGTTGCTTTCATATAAGCCTTGACTGCTCTTACTACATCCAAAGAATGTAGTGACCTTTCTTCCGAAGAACAGGGATCTGGAAAAAAGGAAGGCAGAACAATATCTTGGTTTAGATGAAAATCTGAAACCACCGGTAAAAAACTAGGATGAGGGCGCAATACCAATCTATCCTTGTGTACAATCAAATAAGGGTCTTGACAGGAAAGAGCTGCCAATTCTGATACTCTTCTAGCAGAAGAAATGGCTACCAGAAAAATTAACTTTCTTGACCAAAGGAATTTGACGTATTGGTTCAAAAGGCTGTTTCTGTAAAGCAGACAGAACCAAATTTAAGTCCCAGGGGTTTAGGGGGCGCCTTAACTGTAGGGTTAAGACGCGTCAGCCCCTGCATAAAGTTTCGGACCAAAGAATGTGTAGCAAGTGGCCGTTGAAATAATACTGATAAGGCCGAGACCTGGCCCTTGATGGTACTCAAGGCCAGCTTCATCTCTAATCCCAATTGTAGAAAATCAAGAATTCTACCCATCACATATTTTCTGGGATGCCAACCCCTGAATTCACACCAGGATACATAAGCTTTCCAGACTCTATGATAAATTACTCTGGAAGCTGGCTTCCTTGCATTGATCAAGGTAGATATCACAGGATCTGAAAGCCCACGATTCTTCAGAATGTGGGTTTTAATAGTGTTTGTAAGGCAGGATGGCACACTGGACCTTGAGACAACAGGTCTGGGCGTAACGGTAGGGTCCACGGGAAACCCACCGTCATCCTTACTATTTCTGTATACCAAGTCCTCCTGGGCCAGGCGGGAGCTACCAGGAGTACCGACTTCCTTTCCTGCCTGATCCCTCGAAGGAGTCGCGGCAGTAGCAGAATAGGCAGGAATGCATAAATCAGTGAGAACCGATGCCACGGAATCACCAACGCATCCGCCCTGTATGCAAGAGGATTAGGGCTGCAACTAACGATTATTTTCATAATCGATTAGTTGGTCGATTATTGTTTCGATTAATCGATTAATCGGTCAATAACCTTAAAAAAAAGTGTGGTGTATAATTTAGTTAGTATGTAAAGTTTTTAAAAAAAAACAATGTATTCTTAAATATCTCTATGCAGTGGTAAATATAAACAACCAACTATATGGTTAGGGAGCAAAATATTAAATCCACTCTGAGAATAACAGACAGAAGAGATATACTATATATACACTATTAGAAGAGAAATACAGTTTTTTGGCCAATTTGTTGTTGGGCAGATTAAAAAATACAAATTGCTGCAAAAACGAATTACATGCTTTTCTGCAGCTTCTCCATTGAAGTATATTGAACCAAAAAAGCACCGTTTTGCGTTAAAAAAAACCAAAAAACTCCCTGACCCTTTCCAAATACGCAGCGGCTGAAAAAAAGTATAGTTGTGAACGTGTCCCATAGAAAACCATGTTAAATGAACTGTAGTGTGTTTCTGCAAAAAGCACCAAAAAACACAAAGATGTAAACCAGGTCTAAAATGTTTAGTAACATAATGGGGTTAAAAAAAAAACTAAAATGAGCCCTTTATAGTACAAAAAAAGCAAATGATCAATACTGTAAGGGGTTAATTTTTTTACTGTAGAACTGTGAAAGTAATATTTACAGTAGCGATTATTTGCTCTTTTTGTACTATAAAGGGCTCATTTTATTATTTTTAACCCCATTATGTTACTGGCCGATTAATCGATTATGAAAATAGTAATCGATTAATTTCATAATCGATTAGTTGTCGATTAATCGATTAGTTGTTTCAGCCCTAAAGAGGATCCTTTGTCCTTACTACAAATCTGTCTATCTTTTTGTTGAATCTGGATGCAAAGAGATCTACATCTGGGACCCCCCATCTTTGACATATGGCCCAAAAGACGTCGGAATGCAGAGACCATTCCCCTGGGAGTAACTGCTGGCGACTTAAATAGTCCGCCTGCCAGTTCTCTATCCCTGGAGTGAAAACTGCCGATATGCATGGCACCTGCTTCTCTGCCCAGACTAGGATCTGGTTCACCTCTCTTTGAGCAGCTCGGCTCCTGGTGCCTCCCCGATGATTGATATAAGCCACTGCTGTGGCATTGTCGGACTGGATCCTGACTGGACAACTCTGTAGCCTGAGAGTCCAGGCTCTTAGGGCTAGATATACCGCACGGATCTCCAAAATGTTGATGGGTAAGGTCCTCTCGGTTTTGGACCATCCCCCCTGGACCGCAGACTGTTCCAGAACTGCTCCCCAACCTGAAAGACTGGCATCCGTTGTTACCACCGTCCAGGTAACCGGTAGAAAGGATTTCCCTTTCTGCAGGTTTTTGGGTAATAACCACCAATTGAGGCTCTGACGCACCGCATGAGACAGGTGCATTGGAAAGTCTAATGCCTGAACCTTCTTGTTCCAGGTCGACACTGTGTTGCAGCAGTCTTGAATGAAACTGAGCATAGGGAACTGCTTCGAATAAAGACACCATCCTTCCTAGCAGCCTCATACAAAAGGTGGACAGAAGGACCCTTCTTGGTCCTGACTACCAGAATCAGCTCCCTTAAAGCAGTGATCTTTGCCTGAGGTAGAAAAACTTTCTCCTGGCTTGTATCTATAATCAGACCCAAATACTCCAGTCTTCTTACTGGTTTTAGGAAAGATTTTTCTAGGTTGAGAATTCAACCTAGGTGTTCCAGATACCTGACTGTGGTCCTCAAGCTCCCGTTCAAAGAGGCTATCGACCGGTCTATCAAGAGCAGGTCGTCTAGGTATGCTATGACAAGTTATACCTTGAGCCCTTAATCTGGCCAGAGGAGGAGCCAAGATCTTTGTAAACACTCAAGGTGCAGTGGCTATCCCGAAAGGCAGAGCCACAAACTGGAAATGGCGCCCTCCTATCTCGAAGCGCAGGAACTTCTGATGAGCAGGAAAAATGGGCACATGCAGATATGCATCTCTGATGTCTCTCGATGCCAGAAATTCTCCTCCCTGCAGGATGGAAACTACTGTCCGAATTGATTCCATGCGGAAAGATCTGACATCCCCATTTGGCTTTTGGACCATAAAAAGGTTGGAATAGAAGCCCAATCCTTGATCCTTCGTGGGAACCACCATAATGACCTCTTGCGACAAAAGCCACTCTAACGCTAGAAGGAGCGACTGCTTTTTCTCTGGATCCCTGGGGACATTTGACATGAGGAAACGGAGGAGAGGGAAATTCTTGGAACTCCAGTTTGTAACCTAAGGTTACCGTGGAGATTACCCATCTGTCTTGGAAGTCCTCCTGCCAGAGCTTTGAGAACTGTAGCAGTCTTCCCCCCACTCGAGCGGGTGGGGGCGCCCCTTCATAAAGAGGCCTTAGTGTCTTGTCTAGTAGACTTCTTCCCCCAGGACTTCTTTTGTCCCTGGGGTTGACTCTTGTTTCTTGACCCAGACGTAGGAGGCCGTCGCGACTGCCTGGAGGCTGATGCCCCTGGCGCTGGGGAAAGAGTCCGTTTGAAAGAGGGACACTTACTCTTTCTCTTAACAGGTAAAAGAGTGCTTTTCCCACTAGAGATCCTTTGGATATAGTTATCCAAGTCTTCTCCAAACAGCCTTGCACCACGAAATGGAAACCCAGCCAGGAGCTTCTTACATGGTGCTTCAGCTGACCAATTTTTTAACCATAAAATTCTACGCATATGCACCAACCCAAGTGAAAGACGAGAGGTTTGCATGATAGAATCTCTGATGGCGTCAACAGCAAAACATAAGGCCGCTGGAAGGTTAGCCAACCCCTGGGCCTGTTATTCAGGTAAAACTTTGATGACCTGCTTAACATGGTGTCTTAAGTATTGACAGACTCCAATCGCTGCTACTGCAGGTTGAGCCACTGAGCTTGCTAAGGCAAAAACATCTTTCAACAGGGATTCCATCTTTTTATCCACAGGATCCCTGAGCATCTGAGCATTGTCTACAGGACAAGTCAGACTTTTATTTACGGAGGAAATGGCGGCATCAACGGCCGGTATTCCCCACATCTTAATAAGCTTTTCTTCCATAGGATAAAGTGTTGAAAACCTTTTCGGTGGAAAAAAACGTTTATCTGGGTGATCCCACTCAGAATAAAGGAGCTTTTCAAGTAAATTATGAACAGGAAAAGCATGTGCTGTTTGAGGAGGCTTCAGTGACCCCAACGAAGAAGATGGTTCTTTAAATGATTCAGATACGGGCAACTTAAATGTGGAGCGGACCAATCCAGCAAGGATCTGTACTAAGACTTTCTCATCCTGAGAAGCTGCAGAGGGCCCTTCTCCACCTGATTCCTCTGAAGAGGAATCATTTGTCCCATCCCGATCCTCTGAAAGGAATTCTCCCCTATCCCAGAGCTCCTCAGCCTGAGGGTCCTGGGTAGCAGAGGAAGGCCTAGTGCGTTTTCTTCCACTGAGTGAAGATGTGATCACGGCCATTAATCTTTCCTCTAAACCATTAATGGTTGAGGAAAAAACCTCCTGCGTAATATATACAGGGGCTGAAATGCCAGAAGCAGGTGTAGCCCCTGACCCCAACGGCTCTCCCTGGCTAGCCGTCCCTGGCCCCTCAGGGGGGAGGATGCTGCAGACAGGGGGCCCTCAGAACCCGAAGGAGATCCCCTAGAGCCTCTGGTTCTTGGGGTATTTGAACCTCTTCTACCCATAGTGCAAAGCAACAAGGTGGAGGTATCACAAAAATGAACACTGACTGACTGCTGAGCGATGTAGTCTAGCAACAGCCCTGCTACCAATGCCCAGTCTAGTGTTTCCTTAGTAAATGCTGCCTAGGGGAATGCCTGTGTCCCACCTTACATGCGACTGTCAGCTCTGTGTCCCTCCAAAGGCTGTGTGCACCTATAAAGTGTGCCTCTTATAGCCTTGCAGCCGGCAATGTGGGCGTCTGGGCACGCTGGACGCTGCGCTGACGCTCCGCCCCCCCCTCGTCTTTCAAACAAACGAGCGCTTCCCGCGCGAGCCGACCCTACGCTGGATAAGCGTGGAGGAAGGCTGGGGGTGGAGAAGGAGAGAGGCCGGCAGTGATGGGGCCTGCACCTGGCAATGGTGGCGGCGGTGATAGTGCGGTATACTACCGCCTCACAGACCACCTGTGGCCCCCTATTTTGGAGGGGAATATCCCTGAGGAGAGCCCTCCATCCCATCCTACCTGGAGATCGGCTGGAGGAGCTTGTGCAGCGTGAAACACTGAGACAGACAATCAGCATGAGAAGGTATGTGCTCTTGGCAGCCCCCGGTGGCGACAATAGGCATAGCATGCATTTACCTTAACCACTTCAGCCCCGGAAGGATTTACCCCCTTCCTGACCAGAGCACTTTTTACAATTTGGCACTGCGTTGCTTTAACTGCTAATTGAGCAGTCATGCAATGCTGTACCCAAACGAAATTTGCGTCCTTTTCTTCCCACAAATAGAGCTTTCTTTTGATGGTATTTGATCACCTCTGCCGTTTTTATTTTTTGCGCTATACACGGGAAAAGACAGAAAATTTTGAAAAAAATGTATATTTTCTACTTTTTGTTATTAAAAAAATTCAATAAACTCATTTTTAGTCATACATTTAGGCCAAAATGTATTCGGCCACATTTTGGTAAAAAAAATGTCAATAAGTGTATATTTATTGGTTTGCGCAAAAGTTATAGCGCCTACAAACTAGGGTACATTTTCTGGAATTTACACAGCCTTTAATTTATGACTGCCTATGTCATTTCTTGAGGTGCTAAAATGGCAGGGCAGTACAAAACCCCCACAAATGACCCCATTTTGGAAAGTAGACACCCCAAGGAAATTGCTGAGAGGCATGTTGAGCCCATTGAATATTCATTTTTTTTGTCCCAAGTGATTGAATAATGACAAAAAAAAAAAAAAAAAAAAATTTACAAAAAGTTGTCACTAAATGATATATTGCTCACACAGGCCATGGGCATATGTGGAATTGCACCCCAAAATATATTCAGCTGCTTCTCCTGAGTACGGGGATACCACATGTGTGGGACTTTTTGGGAGCCTAGCCGCGTACGGGGCCCCGAAAACCAATCACTGCCTTCAGGATTTCTAAGGGCGTAAATTTTTGATTTTACTCCTCGCTACCTATCACAGTTTTGAAGGCCATAAAATGCCCAGATGGCATAAACCCCCCCCCCCAAATGACCCCATTTTGGAAAGTAGACACCCCAAGCTATTTGCTGAGAAGGCATGGTGAGTATTTTGCAGCTCTCATTTGTTTTTGAAAATGAAGAAAGACAAGAAAACATTTTTTTTTTCTTTTTTCAATTTTCAAAACTTTGTGACAAAAAGTGAGGTGCAAAATACTCACTATACCTCTCAGCAAATAGCTTGGGGTGTCTACTTTCCAAAATAGGGTCATTTGGGGGGAGGTTTTCCACCTGGGCATTCCATGGCCTCCGAAACTGTGATAGGCAGTGAAGAGTGAAATAAAAAATTTACGCCCTTAGAAAGCCTGAAGGCGGTGCTTGGTTTTTGGGGTCCCATGCGCGGCTAGGCTCCCAAAAAGTCCCACACATGTGGTATCCCCATACTCAGGAGAAGCAACAGAATGTATTTTGGGGTGTAATTTCACATATTCCCATGGCATGTTTGAGCAATATATCATTTAGTGACAACTTTGTGCAAAAAAAAAAAAAAAAAATTTGTCTCTTTCCCGCAACATGTGTCACAATATAAAATATTCCATGGACTCGACATGCCTCTCAGCAAATAACTTAGGGTGTCTACTTTCCAAAATGGGGTCATTTGGGGGGGGGGTTTTGAACTGTTGTGGCATTTTATGCACAACATTTAGAAGCTTATGTCACACATCACCCACTCTTCTAACCACTTGAAGACAAAGCCCTTTCTGACACTTTTTGATTACATGAAAAAATTATTTTTTTTTGCAAGAAAATTACTTTGAACCCCCAAACATTATATATTTTTTTAAAGCAAATGCCCTACAGATTAAAATGGTGGGTGTTTCATTTTTTTTTTCACACAGTATTTGCGCAGCGATTTTTCAAATGCATTTTTTGGGGAAAAAAACACACTTTTTTAAATTTTAATGCACTAAAACACACTATATTGCAAAAAATGTTTGATGAAATAAAAAAGATGATCTTAGGCCGAGTACATGGATACCAAACATGACATGCTTTAAAATTGCGCACAAACTTGCAGTGGCAACAAAATTAATACATTTTTAAAAGCCTTTAAAAGCCTTTACAGGTTACCACTTTAGATTTACAGAGGAGGTCTACTGCTAAAATGACTGCCCTTGATCTGACCTTCGCGGTGATACCTCACATGCATGGTGCAATTGCTGTTTACATTTGACACCAGACCAACACTTGCGTTCGCCTTAGCGCGAGAGCAGGGGGGACAGGGGTGCTTTTTTTTTTTTTTTTTCTTTATTATTTTTTTGCTTTTTTATCTTATTTTTAAACTGTTCCTTTCATTTTTTTTTTAATTATTTATTTATTACAGAGACAAGGCCAACATTTAGTATAATAAACAATAAACACGACTAGACAGACAATACTCCTTTTCATAAGACGCGTCTTACTTCAATCTAATATGGTGGAGTCAAATGTGGTTCTGGTGTTTTTATGTGTGAGCGTGTATGTAGAGTAACATTATCGATAATTTTGCGTAATTGGGCTCATGCGCCCCGTCCCTTTATTTTCTTCTTTTTATTTAAGAAAAAGGTGTCCCACCGGAGTGGGTAGAAATAGTAAAATAGAGTATCAGAATGGAAATCAGGAAAAGAGAAAAAAGAGAGAAAAAATTGGTCAGAGAAGGGGGGGGGGTCTAGATATCCGTACTAAGGTGTTGCAGTGGCCTCAGGATCTTTACATGGAGGTTTGATACCGTTGCAATTAAAAGGTAGGAGGAAGCGCGTTTTTATCCCAAAAAGTGTTCTCATACAGTTGTGGTGGGATTTCTCAATGCCTGACCTTCCTCTGAAAATATAAAGCTGTTCCATAACCTCCAAGTTTTATTGAAACTTTCCTGTCTATTTTGTGATGTGAGGATGAGATCTTCCATATGTTTTATGTCTTCTATTTTTGTAAGCCATGTAGTAATTGTCGGTGGCGACGTGGTTTTCCAGAGAATCGGGATACAGGCTTTGGCTGCGTCTAATAGGTGTCTGACTACAGATTTTTTGTATATTTTTTCTGGGATGTCAGATGCGTGCAATAAAAAGAATGCAGGGTCGTCTGGTATAATGTGTTCTGTAAATTTCTGAGTGATTTCCCTTACTATACTCCAGAAGTGTTTCAGAATGGGGCATGACCAGAAAATGTGTACCAGAGTTCCCGTGTCTGTCTGACATCTCCAACAGCGGTCAGGTGTCCCCGGGAAAAACCTATGGAGTAGTTCTGGGGTTCTGTACCATCGGGATAAAAGTTTGTAGTTTGTCTCTTGAATCTTAGCGCATATGGAGGACTTGTGGGTAAATCTGATGATACGTTGGCGTTTAGCTGAGTTGAAGTGGCAGTTTAATTCCTGTTCCCATTTTATTAGTCCCGGGGGGCAGAAATCTTCCTGCGGTGCGTTTAGGAGTTTGTAGGTTAAGGATAGTGTATGTGTAATGGTTCCTGTCGTGTCACATAATTCTTCTAGGGTTGTGAGAGGCGTGTCGTATGTTGCTGGAGGGTTCAGGGAGTTAAGGAAATGTCCCAACTGACGCGACCTTAAGAAGTCTAGGCGAAACGGGCCGTCTGGATCTGCAAGTTCTGCGATTGTGTACCATCGTCCTCCCTTAATAAAGTGGGATGTCTGGTGTAGGCCCGCCTCCCTCACACTCCGAAAGGCCGCATCCTGTAATCCCGGAGTAAATTTCGGGTTTCCCAGTATGGGGTATAGAGGTGAATTGGGGGAAGAAACAAGTGCTTGAGAGAATAGACGGGCACATATTTTTACCGTGTTGCCTATCAGTGGGTGGTGTTTTGTTTCTGTTGGTAAGGACGTGGAGCACCATGGTGCCCTTTTGAGGGGGACTACACCTTGGTCTTGCTCTATTTGGGTCCAAAGCTTGGTTTTTTGATGTCTGCACCAGTCTATTAACCTCACCAGGTGGACTGCGTGGTGATATGCCCGCATATCCAGTACTGCCAGACCACCGTGGTGTTTGGGTAAAGTCAGGAGCTTGTGTGCTAGTCTGGGTTTCTTTCTGGCCCATATGAATTCCGTGAATATTGTTTGCACCTTTTTAAAATAGGCTGTAGGAATATGGATCGGTAGCGCCTGCATAAGGTATAGGAATTTCGGGAGAATTGTCATTTTCAATATGTTGCAGCGACCTATCCGGGAGTGCAATCCCGTGTTCCATTGGTTCAGCAGGGTTTTAATCGTTTTCAGTAGTGGTGGGAAGTTTAGGTTAAATAGTTGCGAGAATTTTTGTGGGATAAATGTGCCCAGGTATTTTAATTTGGTCGTCGTCCATTTTAATTTAAAGCTGGCTTGTAAGTGTGTAAGTCGTGGTTGTGGTATCCCTATGCCCATCGCTTCTGATTTGGTAAAGTTGATCTTTAAGTTAGATAGTGCTCCGTATATTGCAAATTCCTGCAACAAATTTGGTAGTGAGATGGAGGGTGTGGTAAGAGTGAACATAAGGTCGTCCGCGTAGGCGGATACTTTGTGTTGAGTGTGGTTTATCTTTATACCCGATATGTTGGGGTTTTTTCGTATGTGGCACAGGAATGGTTCTAATGTTAGGGCGAAGAGTAGAGGGGACAACGGACAACCTTGTCTCGTGCCGTTAGTGATCGAGAAAGATTCGGAAATCACTCAGTTCGCCCGGACTCTGGCTGATGGTGTTGTGTATGTTGCTGAGATCCATCTTAACATGTTGCGTCCCAGGCCTATGTGTCTTAGCGTGGCGAGCATAAATGACCAATTGACCCGGTCAAACGCTTTTTCAGCGTCAGTGCTTAAAAAAACGCTGGGTGTTTTGGTGTCTGTGGCAGTATAAAGTAAATTGAGGACTTTAATTGTATTATCTCGGGCTTCTCTTGTGGGGACAAATCCTACCTGGTCAAGGTGGACCAGGTGAGGTAGGTGTGTTTGTAGTCTGGTGGCCAGGATTTTAGTAAATATTTTCAAATCTGTATTAAGTAAGGATATAGGTCTGTAATTCCCACACCATGTCGGGTCTTTACCTTCCTTCGGGATGACGGATATTTGAGCCTGCATTGTAGCTGTATGCAGTGTTCCCCCCTCGGCAAGGCCATTCAGTAATTTGAGGAGATGACTTCCCAATGATGGTGAAAGTGTTTTGTAGTAGTGGATCGTTAGACCGTCTGGTCCGGGAGCTTTACCAGGTTTAGTACTCCGTATGGCAAATTGTATCTTGGGTAATGTGATGGGGTCTTCTAGTAGTTCGCGTGTTTCTGTTGGCAATGTGGGCATGCAGGAGGAGGTTATGTAGTCTGACATTTGGTCCAACTGTGGTGGTGTTGTATTTAAATTATAGAGTAATTCATAAAAGGATTTAAATTCCTGTGATATCTGCTGGGGTACGGCAATTTTCTGGCCCGTTGGTCTATGTATATATGGAATGTAGGACGCTACATTAAATTCCTGTGATATCTGCTGGGGTACGGCAATTTTCTGGCCCGTTGGTCTATGTATATATGGAATGTAGGACGCTAGTTTTTGTGTACGCAACGATTGTGCCAGGAGCCTACCGCATTTATTGCCTGATTCATATATTTTTTTACGCAAAATTTGGAGTGCCGCCTTGGCTTTGAATTTAAGCAGATCTGTGACTTGCATACGCACCGTGTCAAGTTCGTTTCTGAGTGGGCTTGTCGGTGTTTGTTTGTGTCTAATTTCTAGCTCCTGAAGCTTGTCAAGAAGTAAAGTCAATTGTGCAGTTCTTTGTTGTTTAGGTCTCGCTCCATGTTTTATGAGTACCCCGCGTATGACTGCCTTATAGGCCTCCCATACCAGACCCCCGTCACTGTCAGGGCTACTATTAGTGTGGAAGTAGTGGATCACTTCCTTTGTCACGTCCGCTAGTACCTCAGGGTCTTGTAGTAGACTCTCATTTAATCTCCAAGGTTTCCTTTGGTTTCTATAGAAGTCAGTCAGGGCATATCTCAAGTAGACTGGGGCATGGTCTGACCATGTAATGGATCCACTCGATGTATGTTTAATAGCTTGAAGTTGGTTGTGGGGGATGAGGAAGTAGTCTATCCGCGAGTATGCGTCGTGGGGACGTGAGTAGAAGGAAAAATCCCGTTCACCCGGGTGGAAAAGGCGCCAGGCGTCGATTAGCTGTGATGAATGCATAGCTAGGTGTATGGCTTTTCGTATGCCTGGGGTAGTGGATGACCTGCTCGAAGATGTGTCTTCCGACGGGAGAAGGGGTATGTTGAGGTCTCCCCCAATGATGAGCTGGCCCTCCACAAATTTATTGAGGGCTGCTAAGTGTCTTTTGATAAAAGTGTCTTGCTGGCAGTTCGGGGCGTAAAGGTTTGCAATTGTTACCCTTACACCTCCAATCTGACCTTTCAGGAATAGAAATCTGCCTGATGGGTCTGTCAATACGTCCGTCAGGGACCATGGAAGACTCGCCGATATTAGTATAGAGACTCCTCTAGACTTCGCTTCCGAGTATGTAGAGTGGTATACTGTCGGGTAGAATCTATTTTTGAGAATTGGGAATCTTATTTTCCCTGAAGTGCGTTTCCTGTAGTAGGACAATGTCTGCCCGGGCGCGTCTCATATCGTTAAGCAGCATCCGTCTTTTTTCAGGGACGTTAAGTCCCTTTACATTAAATGTGACTATGTTAATCTCGTCCATGTTTGTGTAGTTACAGAGGGTAGGGTATAGAAGAGGTGAGAAAGAAAGTAGGGGTAGAGAGTTGTAGAATCAGTAGAAGAGTAGGGAAGAGATAGGGGTATGAGTTGGGTGTCCCCTGCAGATGACCACCTCTACAGGGGTGTATGTTGCGGCCACTGGGGGGAAAAGAAAAACCCGCAGTGGACGCTGATTAGGGTATCTAAGTGTCTAGAGTGACAGCAAGGTGCTTGCTACTGCGCTCTCTAATGTCACCTGGGTAACGAGCGCTAACCTAAGTGGAGGTGTGTCTAGCAAAGGCTCGCAGGAGGGTCCCGTTCTCCCCTAGCCCCTCCGGCCTTATATTGTATGTATTTGTGAGCTATCAGTGGTAGATCTGGCATATTAATCAAGGTACTAATTGGGAAGTCATCGTATATTTCTATATCATCGTGATAGTGTGTGTGGAAAATTTCCCTCTACAAACATTACATTTTAGTAAAGCAAAATGTGAACATTCAACAACAAACTGAGGCTGACTTGAACAACAAAATGTGCCTCCCTCCCCAACCTCCCCCCATCGGTCGTAATTAGAACATCCCCCTAGATCTCCCCGATATGTCTTCCATGGGGGCACTTCGCACACAGCAACCCCCCAGATACGGGGGACCCTGTTAGTGCGTCTCCCTCGGGCATCCCCGAACACTCCCATTAGATGTCACCCAAATCAAGGGATATGCAGCTCATCATCAGCCCCGCCCCCTCCCCCAAGCCCCGCCCAATGCCCCAGTGACATGTTCGTTCAGCGTGAGATTGGACAATCCCATCTTCAACCTGTTTCTCGTCTGACCATTCTAGCAAACCAGGCTTTTGTCACTAAGTCTCCCCCGGTCAGTTGGTGTAGGGCAACATTTCCTCCACTGCTCCAGGGGTTGTGTCTAGACCAACCTTCGCTAAGCAGATCAGCGTTAGAAAGGGGGGAGAGCTCTGATATGGCTTGACTCATGAGGTTGTTGCATTTCAGATCTATTGTCGGCCCTGTCCTCGGGTATAGACAGGCAAGACCGCCGGCTCACAGACCAGGACCCAAGGGCAGGGGGGGGGGGGGGCGGAACATCCCAGCAACTGAGGGCCCCACACATGAGTGGGTCGAGCGGGAGATCCTCATTCCCAGTTTCCCGTCAAGTAATTCCCACAGTAGGATGTCCGGGTGGCTGTAAATAACATGGCCCCCCTCTCTCCACAAGGACCAATTCGGGACCGCAGAATGCCGGGGTTTTTATGTCAAGCACGAGGGCGACCATCCGGTCTTGGCTGTTAATATAGGCAGGCTTCCAACAAATAAACAAGTGAGGCAGTTCATTCCTCTGTATTCCCTCATCCCCCCACAAATGGGGGAGGTGGGGGGGCACAGCGGCAAGTCCAGGAATGTCCCAGGGAGACGCTACAGGAACAAGGCACAGGGGGCGGGGGGGTATCCAGGCCGGGTGTATGTGTGTGTGTGTGGGGGGGTGGGGGGGTGGCATCAACAACAGGATAATAGCCAAGTCAGCGTTTTTTTTTTTTGTTTTTTTTTTTAGAAGGAATTTGTAGCCGCAGAGGACCATTAGGACTCACGTGATCCGGCAGTTGGTGACGCTCGGGTGCGGCTCCTGTTGCGTTGAGAGCGGGTGGATCTGTCAGACCTGGTAGCTGTTAATCCCGGGCGGCCTCCGGCTGGCTGGATCTTTAGTAGCCAGTTGGGTACTGAGACAGGTTCTGTTTCCAGGAATGCGAAGAGATCAGGTAGGTCAGCTGGTTTCCTGAAGGTGAAAGAAGATTGTTGTGAGCGAAAAGTGACCGCCAGGGGGTATCCCCAGCGGTACGTGCAGCCTTGTCTCCTCGCAATTTCCAGGATAGGTTTCAGCAAGGCTCGTCTCTGCAGGATCGCTCTAGACAGGTCTGGAAGGATCTGTATCTGTGCCCCATCGAAGTCCAGCTCTCCTCTGTCCCAGGCTTTGCGTAGTATCACTTCTTTCTGCGCGTAGCGATGTAGCCTACATAATACGTCACGTGGCCTGGAGGGGGTCGGTAGGTTTGGGGCCTAACGTACGGTGCACCCGATCGATTTCCAGGGATGGTGGTGGTGTCTCCAGAATCCTGTGGAAGATAGCCGTCACTGTTTCTTGTAAGTCCTCTGGGCCTGTAGCTTCTGGGATGCCTCGCAGCCGCAAATTATTGCGGCGGCTGCGATCCTCCATTTCTTCCAGGTGCAGCTGCATCTCTTGTGCCTCCCTGGTGTGTATGTCATTCGCTCGTTCGAGTGCCTGTACACGAGACTCTAGGGCTGTAACTGCCGTCTCACCGGAGGTCACTCGTTCAGTCACTGTATGAAGATCCTCCCGAACCTCCTGTATATCTCTCTTATGCGCTTCTTCAATACGCTGGATCAGCGTTTCAATATCTGCTCGTGTGGGTAAGGCTTGCAGCATGGCTCTGAGATCCGCGTCCAGCCAGCTTTGAGTGTGGGTGGTATTCTCCATGGTCTCTTGGAAAACGTCTGGTGTGCCCGCAAAGGGATCTCGCATCAGCAGAGGTGATCGGTCAGGTGGCTGTGCCGTATCAGGGGTCTGCGACGTCTGGGGAACACGCGGTGCAGCCACAATGGCGCCTGGTGTAGGCCGCTGAGAGTCTCTCAAGTAACGGCGGATGGTGGGCTGAGAGGTTTGATGTCTAGTCCTTCTGGTCGTTGAACGTGTCCCGTAGCGTTTAGGGGTGTTCATGCCGCGCTCACATGCATGGAAAGGTGGCTGGTGGCCGGTGAAGGTTGGTTCAAGCCGGGAGCTCCTTCAGAACATGTCTCTACTCGGCCATCGCTAAGCCACGCCTCCTTTTTTCATCATTTTTATTGTTATCTCAGGGAATGTAAATATCCCCTATGATAGCAATAGGTAGTGACAGGTACTCTTTTTTGAAAAAATTGGGGTCTATTGGACCCTAGATTTCTCCTCTGCCCTCAAAGCATCTGACCACACCAAGATCGGTGTGATAAAATGCTTCCCCAATTTCCCAATGGCGCTGTTTACATCCGGCAAAATCTAAGTCATAAAATGCTCGTAGCTTCCGGTTTCTTAGGAGATGTTTGGAGCCACTCTGGTCTCTCATCAGCTCTATGGTCAGCTGGCCGAATCACAGTCTGCATTCTCAGGTTCCCTGTTGAGACAGGAGAGCCAGAGAAAAACACGGAAGACGGTGGTGGGGGGGGGCATTCCCTCCCACTGCTTGTAAAAGCAGTCTAGAGGCTAATTAGCCGCTAGGATTGCTTTTACATGAAAGCCGACCGCTGGCTGAAAAGAATGGTACCAAGATGATACCTAAACCTGCAGACATCATTCTGGTATAACCACTCAAAGTCGTGAATGGTGTACCTGAAGACAAAAAAATGGTTAACAATAAAGCACAGTAAAAACGGTAAAGTATAAAAAATTGCATATCTGAAAAGCAAACATAATAAAACATAATAACAATAAAACATTGCAGAATAGAATACAGTAAAAAAGAGCAGAACAATAGAGAGAGAATAGAGAGAGAGAGAACAATAAAAACGCCAACTATTTTTTTTTATTTTATATTTTTGTTTGTGGTTTTTTTTTTTTTTTTTTTACAATTTTTTTTGTAACTGTAACTTTTATAACTGTAACCGGTTCCAGGTTCGGGTCTCTCAAAATGCGATGGCATCTTGGGAGACCCTGTGAAAGTGTGCCTAGTCTGTGCAATGCTGTACCCTACGCTAATACTCAACTAGAAAATGGTAGCGTTCAAAACATTCACCAATGCAAAGACCAGGATTATCAGGACAGGTGGGACAATAATAGCGGGTGTCACGACTATATCTGCGCTTGCTGCAGACACGACATCTTTTTTGGGGGGTTCGTTGGGTAGGGGTACTCGGGAGGACATAAAGAAAATGCCTCTCATGCAGCCGACTGCATTTGGTTGGGGATGTGAATGGGGGAAGTACGGGCGCTGCAGAAGCGGTGGGTTCCCAATTATTAGGATTGGCGAATGCAGCAGGAAGGGCATTATGGGCACAACGGGCCTGTGTTTGTCTTCTTCTTGGTGGCAGCGGGACACTACTTGTGCTTGCCACCTCACCAGCTTGAACTGCACTTATGGGACTCACCACGTCACCAAGTGTTACTGTAGTGCTGGTTTGACTACGACCGGGGGGGAACTAGGCCGCTGGTGCTTGCCAGTTCACCAAAACGCTACCAAAAAAACTGTTAGCGATCGCAGGGATCAGGCCTGACTCTGCGAATGCTGCAGTTATGCGGTTAGTGTTTTGTAAGTGACAGTGATCGATCGATACTGCACTTGGGTGGGCTGGGCTGGGCCGGGTGGAGGGGCAAAACGCAGGTGCTAGCAGGTATCTGGGCTGATCCCTGCGTTTTTGGGAACCCTAAACTGCTGGGGACGCTAGTATAGATCTGATCGGATCAGATATTGATCCGTTCAGATACTATACCACTAAGGGAGGCGTATGCTGCGTGCGTGGGTGTTAGCGGTACTGGCGCTAATCTGGCGCTGCCTGGGGCGACGCATATCACCGGCGGGCGATCAGGGGGCTAAACCTTTATTCGGTAATAAACGGCGGGTGCCCTGACACTATAAAAAATAAACGAACTAACCAGCGTCACCCGTAACAGTTATACGGTGATCACTGGTGAAAGGGTTAACTAGGGGGCAATCAAGGGGTTAAAACCTTTATTAAATAGTATATGGGGGTCCCTGTCGCTATAAAACGCTGACGGCGAACCTAAATATTTACCTCCCTAACTAGCGTCACCAGTGACACTAATACAGCGATCAGAAAAATGATCGCTTAGTGACACTGGTGACGGGGGGTGATCAAGGGGTTAAATCTTTATTGGGGGGGTTAGGGGGGTACCCTAGACCTAAAGGGGGCTAACACTCACTGCCCTAACACACTGTCACAAACTGACACCATGCAGTAATCAGAAAAAAAAAACAAAAAGAAAAACCAAACTGCTTCGTGTCAGTGTGACAGGGGGGGGGGTGATTGGGAGGTGATCGGGGGGCGATCGGGGGTGTAAAGTATGCCTGGAATGTTCTACTGTGAGGTGTAGTGTTGTGCACTCACTCAGATGTCTTCTCTCCTCGGCGCCGGAACGGAAACTGCCGAGCCGAGGAGAGATATGACATCACATCCCCTGCCTCTGTGTACTGCACAGAGGCAGGGGACGATTCTCATTGTCTGGGAGCGATCGCGAGGGGGGGGGGCCAAGAATGGATGGCCTCCCCCTCATCTCTGATCGCTGCCAGACCAAAGCTGACGCCTCGGGCACCGGGGGGGGGGGGGGGGTCTGATCGGACCCCCCCGCCCGCGGGAAGGCAATCACGTACCAGGTACGTGATTTTGCCTGCCCGTGCCATTCTGCCGCAGTATATCTGCGTTAGGCGGTTGGCAAGTGGTTAAAGGAGAAACCTACTAGAATTAAAAAATTCTGTGGAATCTCCCTTACCTTATCCAGCCGCAGGGTTCTGTAGTACAGACCCAATCTTCACCTCTCATGGTGGGCTCAGTTTGAAAAAAACCTTCAGAGACTGGGGCCCCCTACGGATAGGGGGATCCACAGTTCTGGGCCTGTAAAGCACCCGGCCAGAAATAAGGCTAGAAAAACCATTTTCTGAAATGTGGGGTCCAGCTCTCTAAAAAGAGGACGCGTTACAGGTAAAACCTCGTTTCTTCGGACACGAGGCCCAGGTACCATCCAATTCGGCCTAGAAAGGACACTTTGAAATGGATCCGGTTCGCCTGGCTTGCCCCAGTATAGGATATTCCCTTTGGAGCTTAGCACAGGACATCTTTACACGTCCAACACCTAAGACAATGTCGAAAAAACTGAGGTATCCATGTAAGGGGAGGGATTATATAGGGGGTTGAACTTCCTGGTTAGGGTGTGCCAGTGTCCAATCACCTAGTGATACCCTATAACCCATCAGTTATTAGTGAGGCTCTGTGTCCCGTGATGTACGAGAAAGAAAGAATGTTTTAGTTCTGTCCTCCCTTCATGCAGACACGACAGTCCAAATTCAAACGGCAAATGGTGTTGTGGAGAAACCCCTCTATGTCCATAAATACACCCTTAATATGGGAGGGCTGGACCTCAACGACTAGTTGATGGCGCCATACTGAATTGCCCATAATTCCAGGAAGAGATCATCACAGCCCTTCTGTTTCCAGACGGTGCTGTGGCCCAACTTCCCAATGTAAATGCAGTGAGCCGGCTGCATGGGAGGCATTTCCTGTATGTCCTCCCTGGTATCCCTACCAATCAATTACCCCAAAGAAGATGTTGTGTCGGTAGCAAGCGCGGATTTAGGCATGACACCCGCTAATGTTGTCCCTCCTGTCCTGACCAACCTGGTCTCTGCATCGGTAAATGTCTTGAATGCTACCACACACTAGTGGAGTATTAGCATAGGGTACAGCACTGCACAGACTAAGACACACTTACACAGGGTCTTCAAAGATGCCATCGCATTTTCAGAGACCCAAACCTGGGACATAACATAACATAAAACATAACATAAAATAAAAAAGCCAAAATTAATTGTCGTTTTATTCTTTCTCTATTCTCTCTCTATTGTTCTGCTCTGTTTTACTGTATTTTTTAACTGCAATGTTTTACTGCTACTATGTTTTATCACGTTTGCTTTTCAGATATGTAATTCTGTTATGCTTTACTGTTTACTGTGTTTTATTGTTAACCATTATTTTATTTTCAGGTACGCCATTCTGCTGCAGCACTGATTTTTTTTATCTTGACAGCAACAGCGTTTGCTCTCACGATACATAAACCAGGGACTCCAGCGCTATAGGAGGTGATTTCACCACCAGTTAAAAAAAAAAAAAAAAAATGGTGCATGTCCATCATTAGAAGTGGGTGAATGCAGGGCAGTATTCTAATGGTGGGCAAACCCATTGATCAATCTCTTTTTTCGTTCAGCCCACAGGCTGCATTAAAAAAAAAAAAAAAAAAGAACATTACAATATATGCCCAACGTACTGGTATGTTGCTGCACTTTGAGTGGGTTTACCAGAATGATGCCTGCAGGTTTAGGTATCATCTTGGTATCGTTCTTTTCAGCCAGTGGTCAGCTTTCATGTAAAAGCAATCCTAGCGGCTAATTAGCCGCTAGACTGCTTTTACAAGCAGTGGGAGGGAATGCCCTCCTGCCGTCTTCCATGGTTTTCTCAGGCTCTCCTGTCCCACCGGGGCACCTGAGAATGCGGCCGGTGGTTCCGCCAGCTGACCATAGAGCTGATCGAAGACCAGAACGTCTCCAATCATCTCTATGGCCTAAGAAACCGGAAGCTACAAGCATTTCATGATCTGCTGAACCTGCAGCAAAAACCTAAGAGCGTGTGACCTCGCTCACCTCAGAGCGTGTGACCTCGCAATTAAGTTTGGTCAATAGACGCTTTTGAATCATCAAAACGGATTCCAGGTTACAAGGTCCAAACACTGCTCAAAGATGTAGCCTCCTCACATATAAATATCAAAAAGAAACTCCATAGTATGATACAGTTTTAAAGAGTTTGGAGTTTCTTTTTGATACTTATATGCGAGGAGGCTATATCTTTGAGCAGTGTTTGGACCTTGCAACCGGACATGGAATCTGTTTTGATGATTCAAAAACGTGTATTGACCAAACTTAATTGCGAGGTAACGCGCTCTGAGGTAGAGCTGCACAATTAATCGTTAATAAATCGTGATCTCGATTCCACCCCCCTGACGATCTCTATTGTAGAGTTTGCCGATTCTTTCATATAACAAGTGGAGAGACTTATCTGCTCACTCAGCTGTCAAAAGAAAACATCCGGGCAGTCTGCCAAGTTTTTAACTTGAAACATTGTAACTAACTCTTCCTTCTTAGATCAAAGGGATAAACTTCTGTGTGAAAAAAAAATCCAGGCAGTCTGCCAAGTTTTTAAACATATAAATGCAGGAAGTTTAATCACTTAAAGTCTAAATCTTTTTCTGACACTTGTTTAAGTTAAAAATCAATATTTTTTGCTAGAAAATTACTTGGAACCCCCATACATTATATATATTTTTGCAGAGACCCTAGGGAATAAAATGTCAATTGCTGCAATATTTTATGTCTCACTGTATTTGCCCAGCTGTCTTTCAAACGGAATTTTTTGGGAATAAATACACTTCAATGAATAATTAAAAAAAAAAACTAAACAGTAAAGTTAGCCCAATTTTTTTTTGTTTTAATGTGAAAGATGATGTTACGCCGCAAGAATCATGAGAGAATCGTGATCTATCGTCTAAGGAAAAAAATTGTGATTCTTATTTTAGCCAGAATCGTGCAGCTCTACTCTGAGGTAAGCAGCCATTACCTTGGAGTGGGGAGCACCTGAGTGTAATCACTGCTGCAGATCGCTATATTCACAGTCACCTATCAAGTCATGTTTATTATTGCTGTATTATAAACTGATTCTGGCTGGTCAGAGTATCACGGAATCATATGCACTTGAGCACTTTATGGATCACTTTTGTATCAACATTTATATTTTATGAAATGTATGTATATTCACGTTATATGATGTTGTAGGCTGAATGATGACTTTAGTCGCTTATATATTATTATTATATTCTTGGATTTGATTTATAGGCACATCACTTTTATTAATAACTTGTTTTTTGATTTATTTATCAGTGGTTCTCACACGTTAGTATGGGACGTGATTAGTGCTAGCAGCTGTCATTATAATATTATAAGATAGGGGAACAGCGTAAAAATAAAATAAAAAAGCAAAATAAATTTAAAAAAAAAAAAAAAAGCACCCCTGCCCCTCCGTGCTTGCACGCAATGGTGAATGCAAGCGTCGGTCTTGTGTCATATGTAAACAGCAATTGCACCATGCATGTGAAGTATCACCGCAAACATCAGATCAAGGGCAATAATTTTAGCAGTAGACCTCCTCTGTAAATCTGAAGTGGTAACCTGTAAAGATGTATGTAGTTTGTTGCCATTGCACGGTTGTGCGCAATTTTAAAACATGTCGTGTTTGGTATCTATCTACTCAGCATAAGATCTTTTCTATTTTACCAAACATTTGGGCAATATAGTGTGTTTTAGTGCATTAAAATTCAAAAAAGTTTTTTCCAAAAAAATACTGAGTGAAAAAAAAATTGCAATACCCACCATTTTAATCTGTAGGGCATTTGCTTTAAAAAAATATATGTTGTTTGGGGGTTCAAAGTAATTTTCTAGCAAAAGAAAATTATTTTTTCATGTAAACAAAAAGTGTCAGAAAGGGCTTTGTCTTCAAGTGGTTAGAAGAGTGGGGTGATGTGTGCCATAACCTTCTAATGTTAACCCCCCCCAAATGACTCCTTTTTGGAAAGTAGACTCCCCAAGTTATTTGCTGATAGGCATGTTGAGTCCATGGAATATTTTATATTTTGCCACAAGTTTCACTATATATATATATATATATATATATATATATATATATATATATATATATATATATATATATATATATATATATTTATTATATTATATATAATATATTGTTTTTTCATTCAGCTGCTTCTCCTGAGTATGGGGATACCACATGTGTGAGACTTTTTGGGAGCCTAGCCACGTACAGGCCTCCCGAAAACCAAGCACCGCCTTCAGGCTTTCTAAGGGCGTAAATTTTTTATTTCACTCTTCACTAGCTTACACAGTTTCGGAGGCCATGAAATGTCCAGATAGCACAAAACCAACCTCCCCCCATGTGACCCCATTTTGGAAAGTAGACACCCCAAGGTATTTGCTAAGAGGCATGGTGAGTATTTTGCAGCTCTCATATGTTTTTGAAAATTAAGAAAGAAAAAGGAAAAATTTCTTTTTTTTTTTTTTCAATTTTCAAAACTTTGTGACAAAAAGCGAGCAATCTGCAAAATACTCAAAATGCCTATCAGCAAATAGCTTGGGGTGTCTACTTTCCAAAATGGGGTCATTTGAGTGGGGGTTTGTGCTATCTGGGCATTTCATGACCTCCGAAACTGTGTAAGGTAGTGAAGAGTGAAATCAAAAATTTGCGCCCTTAGAAAGCCTGAAGACGGTGCTTGGTTTTTGGAGTCCTGTACGCGGCTAGGCACTCGAAAAGTCCCACACATGTGGTATTACTCAGGAGAAGCAGCAGAATGTATTCTGGGGTGTCATTTTACATATGCCCGTGGCATGTTTGAGCAATATATAATTTCAGCGACAACTTTGGGTAATTTTTTTTTTGTCATTTTTCAATCACTTATGACAAAAAAATAAAATATTCAATGTGCTCAACATGCCTCTCAGCAAATTCCTTGGGGTGTCTACTTTCCAAAATAGGGTCATATGGGGGGGGGGTTGTACTGCCCTGCCATTTTAGCACCTCAAGACATGAGAGGCAGTCAAACTAAAAGCTGCGTAAATTCCAGAAAATGTACCCTAGTTTGTAGACGCTATAACTTTTGCGCAAACCAATAAATATACGCTTATTGATTTTTTTTTATCCAAAACATGTGGCTGAATACATTTTGGCCTAAATGTATGACTAAAATTGAGTTTATTGTATTTTTTCTTTATAACAAAAAGTAGAAAATATCTTTTTTTTTTTCAAAATATTCGGTCTTTTTTCATTTATATCGCAAAAAATAAAAACCGCAGAGGTGATCAAATACCACCAAAAGAAAGCTCTATTTGTGGGAAAAAAAAGGACGCAAATTTCGTTTGGGTACAGCATTGCATGACCGCACAATTACCAGTCAAAGAAGCACAGTGTCAAATTGTAAAAAGTGTTCTGGTCAGGAAGAGGGTAAAACCTTCTGGGGCTGAAGCGGCTAGACTACTTAAAAGCGGAGTTTCACCCAAAAATGGAACTTCCGCTTTAAGTGACCCCCTGACATGCCACATTTGGAGTGTCATTTTCTTTGGGGGGGGGGGGCAGGCACCCTCTTTTCAGAGGCATCCAGCTCCCACTTCCTCTCGGAGCTCTGCGACGCCGGAAGGAAGTTCACCTCTCCCTCCCTGCAATCTTCTGGGACACATCACAGGTCCCAGAAGATTGCCCGGCCAATTACAGCGAGGCTCGCACAAGCGCAGTGCGTGCCCGGCTGTGAAGCCACAGCTGGGCGCCCACAGTAGTGATGCCGGCACCGCAGAGAGGAGGGGGAGAGGAGTGGGGCTTCGTTCGTCAGCATCGCTGGACCATGGGACAGGCGAGTGTCCAATTATTAAAAGTCAGCAGCTACACTTTTTGTAGCTGTTGACTTTTAAGTGGATGGAACTCCGCTTTGTCTATAGACATCCATGATCTAAAACTAACCTATCTAGCCCTGTAAAGAAGAAATCAGTATACATACCTTTTTTGATGCCGATCCGACCAGATCCCACCCTGAGCTGTCAGCTGCTGCTTCGCTGAGGAGGTGGGTGCAGAGGACAGAGCCAACAATGGAAGCCCCATAGTAAGTCTATAGGTGACGTCACTCCCCATTCATGTTGCAGCCGTTGTCGGCTGTGTCCTCTACAAAGCTTCTGTCGCTAGAGACGGAATGGGCTTCAAAAAAAAAAAAAAAAAAAAAAAAAAAAAAAAAAAAAGGTATGTATACAGATTTGTTCTTTACAGGGCTAGATAGGTTAGTGTTAGATCGTGGATTTCTGTAGATGCAGGGATTTTAGTGTTAGGATGGACTTACACTTTAAAGAAAAGGTTTCCTCCACCTCACTCCTAACTTCCCCAACTTACCTTTCTCTTACGGATTTCCCACAGATAAAGCAGCTATATTTTCTCTTTCCGCAATGTGTATACTCAATATGGCGTCTCAGATTTCCAGAGTCATTGAACTGACGTCCACAGATATCACAAGGAAAGGGACCTTGGAAAAAAAAAAAAAAAAAAAAACACTCTGCATCAATTACATGTTCAGCTGTCTTCATGTGTAAAATGTAAAAAAAAAGGTGAAGTAGCACACTAAATACAAAACAAAAACGCAAGGTGCACTGTCCCTTTAGGGAATAAAAAAGCTTATGAGTGAATATCATATTCAAATAAACAAATCAATAGGTAAAATAAACAAACATGTAATACATGCAAACATATTACTTCATGTGAAACATATTGTTTCATCTGACCATATGACATTCTCCCAATCCTCTTCTGGATCATCCAAATGCTCTCTAGCAAACCTCAGACGGGCCCGGACATGTACTGGCTTAAGCAGGGGGACACGTCTGGCACTGCAGGATCTGAGTCCCTGGCAGCGTAGTGTGTTACTGATGATAGCCTTTGTTACGTTGGTCCCAGCTCCCTGCAGGTCATTCACTAGGTCCCCCCGTGTGGTTCTAGGATTTTTGCTCACCGTTCTTGTGATCATTTTGACCCCACGGGGTGAGATCTTGCGTGGAGCCCCAGATCGAGGGAGATTATCAGTGGTCTTGTATGTCTTCCATTTTCTAATTATTGCTCCCACAGTTGACTTCTTCACACCAAGCTGCTTGCCTATTGCAGATTCAGTCTTCCCAGCCTGGTGCAGGTCTACAATTTTGTTTCTGGTGTCCTTCGACAGCTCTTTGGTCTTCACCATAGTGGAGTTTGGAGTGTGACTGTTTGAAGTTGTGGACAGGTGTCTTTTATACTGATAACTAGTTCAAACAAGTGCCATTAATACAGGTAATGAGTGGAGGACAGAGGAGCCTCTTAAAGAAGAAGATACAGGTCTGTGAGAGCCAGAAATCTTGCTTGTTTGTAGGTGACCAAATACTTATTTTCCACCATAATTTGCAAAATAAAATTCTTTCAAAAATCAGACAATGTGGTTGTCTGGATTTGTTTCCACATTTTGTCTCTCATAGTTGAGGTATACCTATGATGACAATTACAGGCCTCTCTCATCTTTTTAAAGGGGTTGTAAAGTTATTTTTTCTTTTTTTTTAAAATAACAAACATGTTATACTTACCTTCACTGTGCAGCTCGTTCTGCACAGAGTGGCCCCGAACCTGGTCTTCTGGGGTCCCTCGGCGGCTGTTTCAGCTCCTCCCCGCAAGCATTTACCACCTTCATGCGAGCTCCCTCGCACGGTGGTGAGTGCTTGCGGGCGCGCTCCCGTGATACAGCCGGCGGCTATAGCCGCTCGCTGTATCACTCGGCCCCGCCCCCCGGCGCGCCGCGTCATCGGATGTGATTGACAGCAGCGCGAGCCAATGGCTGCGCTGCTTTCAATCCATCCACTGCAGCCAATCAGCGACCAGGCTGAGCTGCAATGAAGCTGACGAGGACGAGGAGCGAAGATTCGAGGCGTCAGGTAAGTAAAACGGGGGGCCTGGGGGCGGCGGTACTGTCAAAAGTTTTTTCACCTTAATGCATAGAATGCATTAAGGTGAAAAAATGTTTACCTTTACAACCCCTTTAAGTGGGAGAACTTGCACAATTGGTGGCTGACTAAATACTTTTTTGCCCCACTGTACATACATATATACATACACACACACACACACACACACACACACACACACATACAGGCAGTCCCCAGGTTACAAACAAGAATTTGTATGCAAGTTGGAACAGGTACATTTTTAAGTGTAACTCCAACCAAAAAAAATATTTTTACGTTTTTTGGATAGCATAGGCAAGGGTTAACACCCCTGTAACATTTGTTTTGCTGTCTGTGCCCCTGTTCACAAGATTTCACCTCACTTTCTGTCCCTGTGACAATTGGATTTTGAGAATTTTGGTGATTGGCGATAAAGCTTCAGTGGAAGCACATTTTCCACCTTTTCCCCATGATAACTCTTACTGGAGTGAATTTTGCTTGGTTGGGGTAGATTTCCTCTCACTTCCTGTTGTCTCCCCTGTTTGTAAGTAGGAGTCAGTTGTAAGTCGAATTTTTGTAACCCGGGGACCGTATATTATATACATACAAATACATACATACACACAGCATCTCACAAAAGTGAGTACACCCCTCACATTTTTGTAAATAAATATTTTATTATGTCTTTTCATGTGACAACACTAAAGAAATGAAACTTTGCTATAATGTAAAGTAATGAGTGTACAGCTTGTATAACAGTGTACATTTGCTGTCCCTTCAAAATAACTCAACACACAGACATTAATGTCTAAACCGCTGGCAACAAAAGTGAGTACACCCCTAAGTGAAACATGGCAAAGAACTCTGAGGTCTGAAAAAAAGAATTGTTGCTCTACATATGGTGTCAAGCTTCTATGGCAGCAACCAAGCGAGGAGTACAAAGGCAAATGTGTGCCTACAGTCAAGCATGGTGGAGGGAGTATCATGATCTGGGGCTGCATGAGTGCTGCCGACACTGGAGAGCTATAGTTCATTGAGGGAACCATGAATGCCAACATGTACTGTGACATACTGAAGCAGGGCAGTATTCCAACATGATAAATGCCCAAGAAGACCACTGCCTTGCTAAAGAAGCTGAGGGTAAAGGTTATGGACTGGCCAAGCATGTCTCCAGACCTAAACCCTATTGAGCATCTGTGGGGCATCCTCAAACAGAAGGTGGAGGTGCGCAAGGTTTCTAACATCCACCGGCTCCGTGATGTCATCATGGAGGAGTGGAAAAGGACTCCAGTGGCAACCTGTGAAGCTCTGGTAAACTCCATGCCCAAGAGGGTTAAGGCAGTGCTGGAAAATAATGGTGGCCACACAAAATAGACACTTTGAGCTCAATTTGGACATTTTCACTTAGGGGTGTACTCACTTTTGTTGCCAGCGGTTTAGACATTAAATGACTGTGTTTTGAGTTATTTTGAGGGGACAGCAAATTTACACTGTTATACAAGCTGTACACTCACTACTTTACATTGTAGCAAAGTGTTATTTCTTCAGTACTGTATTGTCACATGAAAAGATAAAATAATTTACAAACAAATGTGAGGGGTGTACTCACTTTTGTGAGATAAGGTGTATATTTTATACACACACACACACACACACACACACACACACACAGCAGTCTGTATTCACACATTTTGCTAAAAGCCAGAAAAAAAAACAAAAAACAAAAAACCTTTTGACAGCTTCTGCTGGTCTAACATTACCAGTATTAAAACTAA